>NC_056689.1:15890000-16205576 GCF_018350215.1 Panthera leo | reverse complement strand
TGCTGTAAGAAAGTGGTCCAGTTTCATTTTTCTACATGTTGCTATCTAGTTTTCCCAACATCGTTTGTTAAAGAGACTGTCTTTTTTCCATTGGATATTTTTTCCTCCTTTGTCAAAGATCAGTTACAATATAGTTGTGGGTGCATTTCTGGGTTTTCTATTCTATGCCATTGACCCGTGTGTCCTTTTTTGTGCGAGTACCATACTGTCTTGATGACTACAGTTTTATAATATAGCTTGAAATCCAGAATCGTGATGCCTCCAGTTTTGTGTTTCTTTTTCAGGATTTCTTTGGCTATTTGTTATCTTTCATGGTTCCATACAAATTTTAGGATTGTTTGTTCTAGCTCTGTGAAAAATGCTGGTGGTATTTTGATGGGGATTGTCTTAAGTGTGTACATTTCTTCGGATAGTATAGACGTTTTAACAATGTCGTCCTTCTGATCCATGAGCGTGGAATTCTTTTCCATTTCTCTGTGTCATCTTCCATTTCTTTTATAAATGTCCTATAGTTTTAAGCATACAGATCTTTACCTCTTTGGTTAGGTTTATGCCTAAGTACCTAATTGGTTTTGGTGCAATTGCAAATGGGATTTATTCCATGATTTGTTTTTCTGCTGCTTTGCCACTGGTGTATAGAAATGCAACTGATTTCTGTACATTGATTTTATATCCTGAAACTGCTGAGTTCATGTATTGGTTCCAGCAATTTTTTGGCGGAGTCTTGCAGGTTTTCTACATAGAGTGTCATTGGTCTGCAAATAGGGAAAGTCTGACTTCTTCCTTACTGATTTGGATGCTTTTTATTTCTTTTTGTTGTCTGACTGCTGAAGCTAAGACTTAAGTACTATATTAAATAACCATAGTGAGAGGGGACATCCCTGTCTTGTTCCTGACCATAGGGAAAAAAGGCTCTCAGTTTTTCCACATTGAGGATGGTTTTAGCTGTGGGTCAACAATAAAGTTTTTATTCAAAGATGATCATTGTCTGTGACCAAACCATCCTTCCAGACTCATCTTGAAATACTTCCTTCCACCCGCTCTAGGTTATTCACCATTTCTCAGCTTTCCATCTATTTTTGCATAGCTTTTCTCATGGCTGTGCTCTTAACCTTGAATGCTGGTATTCACTTATCTAACTTAGGCTTACTTGTCAAGAGTGCAAGAGAAGGAAAGCAATCAAATATGAGCCCCAGGTTTTGGACCTGAGCAAGTGGTAATGTCATTTATTCATATAGTGAAAGCTTTGGCAAAGAGAGGATAATGGTGTGTGTGTGTGTGTGTGTGTGTGTGTGTGTGTGTGTGTTGGGAAGGGGAGAGGCTACCAGTAATTTGTCCACGTTGAGTTGAAATTATTTTTATTAGACATGCCAATGGAGATTCCAGGCAGAGAGTATGAGTTTGAATTGGACTGGAGAGTCATGTCACATGGGTGTTATTTAAAGCCATGGAAATAGGTAAAACTAAGTAGCAATAGAGAAATATTTAAAGGAAAGAGAAATCCAAGAGGAGAAAAGGAGAAGTCATGGGAGTCTGCAATAATCACCATCCCTTGGGGAGGAGTTTTGATGTGATGAACAGCAGATACCTTGTAGTAGATGGTAGGGAACTTAAGGTCAGGGACCTTTCATGCAATTCATATAAATCATCTTAATCCTGGTAGCCCTGCAAGGTGGTTACTATTATCCGTCTTCTGCAGATGAGGAAACTTGACCTTATGGGTCACTCCATATAAAGAAATATATTGGATTCCCTCTATCCAGATATCCAAAAAGAATAATGTTAGCAGAAAAGGAAAACACCCTTCTTCCCTTTTCATGTTGTCTTATGATTAAAATAATGTAGCCTTAAGCCAACGCACAGGCAAATCCTGTTCTCTTCTAACTGTTAATGACACTGTAGGTAGACGCAGAGCTAATACATCCACAGCTTGTCATTTTCATGACCAAATTACGTCAGGCGATCCTTGAGACAGTAGGAGCCGATGAGCGCCCCACTGTTGATAAATAGTTGAATGGGTACTTCACAGCAGAGCCCATCTTCAAAAAGATCACAGCTTTCTCAAAGCTTCTATTTTGGGTCCGCCTTCCTCCACATTTATAGATACATATATGATAGCCTAATCTGCCCTTAATGACGCCGACTTTGTTCCCGAAACCCTTTCTTTGCTGTCTAAGGAGGCTGAGTACCCACATCAAATATGAATAAGGTAAACCCCTTCCCAAGGTGTGAATGATGGTTGGAGTTTTGTCTGGTGCTGTTGAGTCTAAAGGCAATAATCACAGAAAATATAAGAAGATGCTGGTCGGTTCAGTCCATCCCGGTGCCCGGGCTTTGCGGAGGAGGAGGAAGAAAAGTGGTAACTGGGGCACCTGGGTGGCTCAGTCGGTTAAGTGTCTGACTTCGGCTCAGGTCATGATCTTGCGGTCCGTGAGTTCGAGCCCCGCGTCAGGCTCTGTGCAGACGGCTCAGAGCCTGGAGCCTGTTTCAGTTTCTGTGTCTCCCTCTCTCTCTGCCCCTCCCCTGCTCATGCTCTGTCTCTCTCTCTGTCTCAGAAATAAATAAACGTTAAAAAAAATTTTTTTTAAAAAGAAAAGTGGTAACAATGGTGATGGCAGGAAACACTTTTCTTCCCTTAGTTCACAGCCTGTATATTCCCCAGCATAGAAGGGACCTCTGAGCATAATACTTCAAAGCATGATTAAAAATTAATGGCTTATGTAACAACCAATATTGAAAAACTCATCCATACAAGTGGCTATTATTCTTTAAAAGAAGGATTTCTAGGAGATGACAGTCTTACTTTAGTGAGCTTAATTCCACTTTGGTAATTGTCTTCGGATCCCATTTCTACACCATGCGTGAATACCAATTTCACCCAGATAGCCACTTTTTTTTCGACTTACGGTGTTTTTCCCATTTTGATCGCCGCCTTCTTTTTCTTGTCTTTTCTCTATTTTTTTTTTTTAGCCTCCAGCACTGTAAGAAACAAATATTTATTGTTTAAGCTGTCCAGTCTACAGTTTCTGAACGAAGTAAGACAGGCACCTACAGTTTGTTTGACAGGGCAGATCAATGCAGGTGGGATAGTCGATGGCAACACAGAATCGTATTGACCATATGGTTACACAGAAGAGATTGTGAGCTGACGTGTGAACATCACAGAGGAGTCTGGAGCAAAGGGCATTTCTAGAATAGTGTGGACAGTGACAGGGAAAGATTTCATCAGCTGCTTCTTTTTTTAAAATTTGTAATATTTTTAAAAGTTTTTTTGTATTTATTTAAGTAATCTCTGCACCCAACGTGGGGCTCGCGCTCATAGCCCCGAGGTCAAGAGTCACATGCTCTTCCCACTGAGCCAGCCAGGGGCCCCTCGGTCATCTTCTTTCTTTTTAATGTTTTTTTTTTAATGCTTAATTTGAAAGAGAGAAAGCACACAAGAGCAAAGGGAGGGGCAGAGAGAGAGGGAGAGAGAGAGAGCCCCGAATGGGCTCCACGCTGACAGTGTGGAGCCTGATGCAGGGCTCAATCCCATGAACCGCGAGATCATGACCTGAGCCGAAGTCAAGAGTTGGACGCTTAACCAGCTGAACCACCCAGGAGCCCCCCTTCGGTCACCTTCTTAACAATGGTAATACCTATGGAATATTTGGGGGCAACATCTTAAGCATATTAAATACATCATTTCATTTAATATATTCAGCAATCCCATGACAGATCAGTTGTTCAATCAGAAGAACAGAACCCTCCGAAGGTTTCTAAGCAGTTTGGGGTTTAGAAGGGCTAGCGGAAGAAAAGTTAAGGAAGGTCACCACCGGCTCTCAGCTTCACCACTACAGTTCAGAGAATCAGGCAATGGTTGCTATAGTCCATATTAAGATACTACAAGAGATTTCCACTAATGTCATGGTCAACCATCAGCACAAAGGTGGGTGAGGGCAGAGGGGGGCCTGGGGACCCCTGCAGAGGCTCACAGAGCCTGACACACATCTGTGTACCCACAACCAGAGAAATATCAGATATCCTGGGAAATATCGTTCTTTCCTGTGATCTAGTAAAGGGAGCAGAAGGGAGTAGGAATGGATACCAGTTACCAAAAATATTCAGCACTATTATTGTTTCCATTCACAGAGCATCTCCCTGAGTCAACTGCCGCAGAAACAAAAGGGCAGAGCTGTGATTCGAATACAGGTGTGCCTTGATCTAAACTCATGCTCTTCCCCATTGCAATGTCCTTGGCTGTGATAGGCTTTAGGTTGTTCTCAAAGAGTAAATGTGCCGTCAGAAAGATGAAGCTCTGCCTCTCTTAAAGATTTTCAAAAGGGACTCTGGAGGTAATTCCAAAAGAGAAGTTTCAAAAATGCTTTGCATTAAAGAAGCATCACTAGGAAAAATAAAAAGCTTTCCCATGGAGGCAGTATCACTTTGGTAGCTGTATACGTTATGAAACTTGCAACAACTCTTAAAATTTCTGTTCGAACATGGAATATGTCACTTCTGCTTACATGCCATTGACCCAAGAGCATCACATGGCCAAGTCCAACCGAAGTTGGGTGAGATGGACACCCTTCTCATGGGAGGCACACTAGTCTTATAGCAGTAGGCAGTACAGCAAAGGGGGAAATAAATATTTGGAAAAAAATAACATAATCTCCTGTAATAGCTTATAAGAAAGGAAGGAGAGAAGGGGAAAGAAAGAAACTAGCCAAAGACCCAACATAAATAACAACAAAATTGAAAACTAAAATGCATTTTCCAAGAGATATAAAATAAAATAGAAATACATAAGGTTATGCTTTAGACTCATGAAAAGATTAAAAGGAAAGACTTTTTTTTAACTAAAAAGGAAAAAAAAAAATAGTTGGGGAGCTGAAAATACAGAAGTATTCCAAAGAACCCCTTGGATATCAGTAACCTAAGTAGTACCACAAACAACTGTATTCCTTCCATAGACTGAATCAGGATCAGGAAAGGATAGTGTTTAAAATTGCTCAGATTTATTATGATCAAATCTGCAAGACCCAATAATTCATATCCTAGGTTGCTCAAGAGGCTGGCTGAAATTATCTGCTAAAGAGCCACTAGAAGTAATCTTCAGGAAAATTATAAAGGCCTACTATATAAAAGGAGAAAAATATTGTGTATTATCATTTAATTCTTTTTTTTCTTTTTACTTATTTTAGTGTTATGGTTAAGTTCACATAGTAAAACCCTTCTTTATGTTTGGTCCCAGAAAAATATATGAATAGTTCTAAGAATACATTATGACCAGGTAGGGCTTATTTCAGGATTGAAAGGATGGTTAAATATCTTTAAATCCATTAATTAAATTCTACATATTATTAGAACTGAGGGGAGAAAAAAATCAAATGACCTTTTCCATAGACGCTGAAAAAGGAGTTTGACAAAATTCACACACAAAATTTATAATTAAAAACCCTGAAATAGGGGTGCCTGGGTGGCTCAGTCGGTTAAGTGTCGACTCTTGGTTTCTGCTCAGGTCGTGATCTTGCGTCTTCGTGAGTTTGGGCCCCACATCAGGCCCTGTGCTGGCAGCCTGGGGCCTGCTTGGAATTCCCTCTCTCCCTCTCTCTCTGCCCCTCCCCTACTCGTGCTGTCTCTCAAAATAAACAAACTTAAAAAAAAAAAACCTGAAATAAATAGAAGTCAGATACTCCTTAAACATAAAAAGTATACGAGTACTTCAATATCTCAGCCCCCAAACTGGCGTGTTTATTTGATGAGGAAAACACTGGCATTGCTGCTAAAACCAGGAGCACTAAAGTCACTGTTATTTCACATAGTGTTTGGGGGTATTAGCCAACAATTTAACAGTCTTTATCCATGGAAACAGGATACACAGAAATTACAGAATAGAATAGAATAAATAGAATAAGATAGAATAGGAGTAGGACACTAATTAGAAGATAGAAATTAAAAACTTCATCTACAATAATTAGACATATGAAATACTTAGGTGTATTTTAACGAGAAGTGTCTCATACCTGTGTCAGGAAAACCTGAAGGCATTCCTGAAAGACCTGAGATAGAACTGAACATTTGGAAAAGCCTACCCTGTTCTCAGACGTAAAGACATCACCAGAACTCAGAGTAGAGATCGACTCTGCTCGGTGGTGATGAGGGAGGACACATTTCCCTTTACTGCCCTTCATCAAGCCCTGTCATGTCGCCTGCGCAAGTCTGTGCATTTGTGAGCATGGAGTTATGGAAATCGAATGGTGGTGAGAGCTAAAAGTTATCCTGGATGCTAAGTACAACTATTCCTGGGGTCCAAGAGAGAAGATAAAGAAGTAGCGTTTTGAGGGGGTGCCTCCTGTCTTGAAATCTGCTCTGTTTCCTCAGAAATAGGGCCACTCCGCTCTACCCTAAGCAATACAAATTATATCCTTATTTTGGAAAAATCCCACTCCCTTCTTTTTTTTTTTTTAATTTTTTTTAACGCTTATTTATTTTTGAGACAGAGAGAGACAGAGCATGAACGGGGGAGGGGCAGAGAGAGAGGGAGACACAGAATCGGAAGCAGGCTCCAGGCTCTGGGCCATCAGCACAGAGCCTGACGCGGGGCTTGAACTCACGAACCGCAAGATCATGACCTGAGCCGAAGTCGGACGCTTAACCGACTGAGCCACCCAGGCGCCCCAAATCCCACTCCCTTCTTATAGGATTAGGATTCTGCTGCGTTCTACCACCAGGGCAATAACGTGAGCTACTCCCCAACTCTGAACAAGTATCTTCAGTGAAGATACTACCATGGGAGGTGAGTAGAAAAGGCGTGGAATTTGTTCAAGTTCAGCCCTGCCTCCCGATGAGGTCTCTCCTCCGCTCTGAGGTGTGCGCATGTCTCGTTCTTCCTGTGACCCTCCAGCGGCCATCTGTCGGACAAAATGTGCAGGTTTGCGTCTTCATACTTCACCATATCTCCTTAGTTATGAGTTAACGGTGTACAAGATGGCTGAGGCAATGTTCAGGGCTGGTGTGTCCAGACTTCTGTAGGCTCAGGCACTCTGAATCAAAATAGACTTCACCCACACCATTCAGCAATTACACCCCACATCGAATGCTGTTTTATGTTTGCAAGAATTTCTTCATGGAGGCAAGGAGTTTGTCTTTTTTTTTTTTGTTCAAGGTTGAATCTCTCGCACCTAAAATGACACCTGCTGGGCAGACCATCAATCAATGCTTGTTGACTTGAAGAATGACTGGCTGGTAAGAATGCCTTTCCGTTTAGGGTTAGCTGTGTTTTATCCAGCAAATGAATTGGGCTTACTCAGGAACTTGTTAACTTAGGAATTCTAACCTGCAAATTGGTTTTCAAATATGGCATATTTTTATGAGAAATGCAAGTAGAGTGGAATCGACATAACATTAGGTGAATAACCTTGGTTAATTTTGATGTTGTTGGGAGTATTGTGCGTGTGATCTGAAGCTATTCATTTATTTTTCAGATTTTAGATGTTTTTAGAAAGCAGTAGTTTGTTGTGTGTGTGTACTCTCTCTAGAGAGTCTGGATGCGATGGCCCTGTTGCAGTGCCGGGGCGGGGCCGGGGCAATGAAGGCAGACCGCATGTTGGATAAGGAAGGGAGGTGACTTCTTGTTGATGGTACAGCCAGTCTGAGCTGCCCAGTCCGGACGGGCTGGGTCTCACGCTGGGGGGGACCGCCCGACACCGGTTTTGGTCAAGCCCACCGCCCAAGTTGTTCATGAACCTTTTGTTCACAACTAGATCAGTGAAGAAAGGAAGTTGTCTTTCAGCCCTTCTCCCAGAGCCCCGTGGGTGGCTTCCCTCTACCATATGTTCCCCTGGAACTGGGCTGCCGAGCTTCCTGCCTGGGGCTCCTTGCAAACACATCTCTGAGGCGGTGTGCTGGGGAGGACGGAAGTGCTGTTTCCAGATGGCACCAAATTAGCCTCTTGAGATTAGTGTTTGCAAGAAATATGCTTATAAGGAAGGAAAACAAAGAGTCCCTGGGGATTTTAAACAAACCACGGCCTTGGAAGGGAAGTCGGGGTGAGAGCTGGCAGAAGGGGCTGGAGGAAGGTAGTGCGATATTAGAGTTTAAAGTATAAAGATATTAAGGTTTAGAGGAGTTTACACAAATTTTAAAAACTTATCTAAGATCACACAGATGGTAGGGAGCAGAGCCGACCTGTGCACGAAGAACTGTGAAGTCAAAGCCAGTGTTGAAAACCTCAGTGCTAAACAACCTCCATGTCATTAAAGATCTGCCCTCCCTGTTTTCCAAACTCATCACTCCTTTCTGTCTGAGCCCTGCCTTACTGGAGGAAACACAAGACCCTCCACAATCCCGGTCTCAGGCCTTAGGTTGTTCCCTGGTCTCTCAGTGATCTGGTATTCCACACTCTACTCTGTAGGATCACTGGACTGGGGTTGGGATGGATGTTATTTCCTTTGTTCCATCTGGATGGCAACTATGTAGCTGTCTGGGAGGTCAGCTCCCCAGAAGCAGATCCTGAGATAAGGATTTGAGTGCACATGGTTCATCTGGGACATGCTTTCAGGAAGCACCTGCAGGGGATGGGGAGGTGGGATAGTTAAGAAAGGAAGCTGGTCAAAGGTAAAGCCAGGTTACCGCCATGTGCAACTGAGACTTGATCCTGCTGGCCAACTCTGGGACACACTATAGAGAACCCCTCGGAATATTCCCCGCACTGGGCACAGAAGTGAAGATACTTATCCTGAAGCTCTCGTCTATCAGAGCGGACTCACTCCACAGCACTCCAGCCTGGCCCAGGGCAGACGAGGAGAAATTTCCAGGCAGAGATAGCAGGTGCTGTATAGGAGCCAATGCAGAACACTCTGGAATGGATAGGCTCCATGGGGCTGAAGAGGTGGGGCCCAGCATTGTCTGCATCAGTGACTCTTAGGCTCCCGCTCCAAACTATGGTAGAATCACCCAACCGTCACAGCCCTTCTTTCTGCTGATTCTAGAGAAGGATTCAGAATTCTCAAAATCAATTTTCCAGACAGTGAATTGCCATTGGTTAGCATTGGTACCCAAGATGGAACCCGTCTTCTACCCATTCTGTTTACTCTTCTGTATAACCTCTGAAGGCTTCAGTCCCATAAGGTAATGAAGGTGGGTCAGATGACCTTTAATGTCACCTTCAGTAATAATTTTCTTTAACTGCATGACTGTATATGTCCATGAACATGTCTTTAGTTGCATTAGCTTTCATGGAAGTTTTTCCATAAACATTTGAGTCAACTGAACACTTGAGATCCTTTCCACAGAGATCGTTATTATTGGTTTCCTATGCCATGTAGCAGTGATGTTGACATTCTGAACCCAAGCTTAGGATTTTGCATTAATTCCCTTAAAATTTTATCGTTATTTTTGGGACCCATCGTTCCAGCTTTTAAAAAGCTTGTTTTGTGATATAATTCTGTCATCCAAGGAATGAACCACGTCCCCAAATCTTTGGCAGCTGCAAATCTGATAACCAAGTTGGTTTGTGTTTACAAAAATTGTTACAAATGATAAGCGATGGGGCGGCAGACAAAGCCTTGGACTAGAGACCGCCCCTTCCTGTGGCATGTGATTCATTCTTAATGGAAGGGAAAGTTTCTGCAGCCCGGGGTCCCATGGGGTGTCCAGGGCAGGAATGCTGGGATGGCAGTGTGCAGGCCAGATTCCCAGGCATTTGAACTAATCCAATGGAGAAGGCTCAGAGCAAGGACCCTGGGTGCCTTCCCCATCATGCTTACTCATTGCCCCTGGCCAAATGGATTCAGTTCTTCTCCCTAATGCATCCCCCCCCCCCCCCCCCAGCCAAAATGGAAGTGACAGCCCCTCTCCAATGATGCTGGTAAAGCCCTCTGGCAGAAAGCTGACACATAACCCCAATCCAGGTACCACTTCATGATTGCTCCTGCAGTTTTGGAAGCACTTTCCTCCCCCCTCTCTGGCTGGGCATGTCCTTCTGTGTTTCTCCTTCCACATTTCCCTGTGGCTAGCATCTGTTCTGTTCTATTCTGACTCTCCCTCCTGAGAGCCAGCCAGCTGTCCACACTGGGTGAGTCTTTGGGAGGACACCGGGGCTGACAGTGTTTGCATGTGTGTGTGTCTGTGAGTGTGTCCATGTGTGTGGGGGCGTGTTTGTGGAAGGGGTGAAGTGAGGAAGCGGGTGCAAGGTGGTTCTGGCTGGCCTGGTGTGCAGGAAGCGTCCTTTTATACAGTAGGCACATTTCCAACAAGCTGTTCACGTCAGTTCTTGCGAGAGGTGACGCTGGCCCCGGCCACCTGCACCTGCACTCTGGGCAGTTGCTTGATGTGACATTCTTTGCGCCTCTTCTGATGTCGCCCCTCCTCCAGACTGCCCTGGTCCGACTTGCAGCCTCTGAGATGCTGCCCTGTCCTCAGCGGCCCTTCTCGGAGCACGGTGCCCATGGCTTCACGGGGAAGGTGCCAGGCTACAAAGGTTTGCTGGGAGAAGCGGAACAAGAAAGGGTCCTTGGGGCTGATGGCCATTTCAGGAAAGGCTCAACTCCATTAGCTCGTGCTTGTGACCTGGGACCTCAGAACACCCACGTGACCCCTTGTCCCACCCCACAGACTCACAATGTTCATCCAAACGCATAATGTATGAAAGAACACACAAGAACGTGCTTTGAAATTTTTAAAGCTTTGTAAAGCATGTGAAGTATTCTTGGTGTGACTTGTGAAGCTTTTAGGGGCCCCCGTACATATTTTTGGCACATTCTCACACACACACACATGCACACGCACATACACACAGTCACATTTTCGCACTTCACATCTGTTGAGCTGGTCCTGAAGGGCACAATCTAATTACCTGTTAGCATGAATAAATAATGTTAGCAGAACAACAAAGAAGAACAGGAAAGCACAAAGTGTCTGTGCATCTGATACTTGGAATCTCTTTTCGTCGCCTCTTTGGCTCTATTCTGTTCGCCTGAGTGAGCCCCAGAGGGCTAAGCGGTGGCTACGAGGCCACGTCTCTGTGCCTGTGGGTTCCACCCTAAAGGGACCCGCTCCGGGTAGCGGATCTTCCTAAGTGCGATAAGCACACTGCATACGGTTGCATTCTCATCTGCAAAGTTTGATGCTGCTACGGGTAACTATTTTTTTCTTCCTGGGTAATGCAGCCTGCGGTCTGTGTCTATTCATGCACAATTCCTTCAAAGCCACCTGACGTGGAAGGGGACTGTCCTTTTCCTGCCCGGCTACATGGGCTGGCGGCGCTCGCTGTGACAAGCGGTGATTTTAAACATGAAGAAAATAAGCGTGGCTCTAGCCAGTGACGAGGTCTGCAGCCAGGACAGGAAAGCATCCACCAGCCATTCTCCTTGCCCTCTTTTCTTCCACCGGGTACCGACCAAATTTCGTGCGGTGTGTTTACGTACTGAGAACTCTTAAGCACCTCTTACCGCGTTTGACCCTCAAGGCAACCTTGTAACATCTGTAAGGCAAGGACTTTATTATTCCCGTTTTAGAGATAATGATGCCAGCGGCCTCGGGCTCCTCAAACATACACAACTAGGTCTACTCTGCCTTTTGTGACAGGATGAGTTACTGAAAAATTAATAGTGCTATTGTTTATGCTGTGTTGATTCAGTGGCAAAAAAAAAAAAAAAAAAGAGAGACCATGGAATTGATTACTTTGTCCTCATAGAAAGGATGGCTGGGCGGTTGTGATCTGAGTCCTAGATTCTGAACTCAGCCCCCGGCGCAAGTCGATGACTGCAGTGCATGTAAAAAGTTGAATTTGTTACCAACCTCAAACAGTGGGGAGATTTTCCCATATATTAGAGATTTCCAGTTTCTCTTTTCTTGCTCTGGAGATGGCAGAGCTTCAGGGAGGGTGGTTGCCTTGGCGCTAGGCGACAGCAGCCATCCAGGGGCGGAGTCTGGTGGTGGGAGGGTGGAAGGCAGGGTGGAGGGGAGAGGCCCCAGCAGGTGTCAACTGTCCCTCTTCACACCCCCAGCCAGCCTGAGCCCTGAAAACCAGGAAGCCTTTTTCCATGTCCTGGGCTGTGTCAGCCATGAAGCTCTTCTAAAACCCCAAGGAGCCCAGAAGCTGGCAGGGGTCCTTGAAAAATGGTGGAGATTGAATCTTTTACTAAAGTTTACGAATGGGACGCTTACAGCCAGCTAGAACTTGATCAAAAATGACCAAAAAAATTAAATAACGTACCAACATGGAGCTATTGGTATTTTGTGATAGCCAAGCCTTTCAGTGTAGAAACTTTTTCCTTCAGAGACTCCTCTGGGGTCTCTATCAAAACAAACAGCCTCCCTCTGTAAAAATACAATAGTTCCTGAAGATACACTTTTCTAGTCAATTTTTTCTTTTCTTTTATTTACTTTTTAATTTTTTAATGTTTATTTTTGAGAGAGACAGAGACTGAGTATAAGCAGGGGAGGGGCAGAGAGAGAGGAGACACAAAATCTGAAGCAGGATCCAGGCTCTGAGCTGTCAGCACCGAGCCCAACATGGGGCTCGAACTCAAGTGCCGTGGGATCATGACCTGAGCCAAAGTTGGACACATAACTGACTAAGCCACCCAGGCGCCCCCCTCCTCTAGTCAATAATTTTATAATTCAATTTTTCTGCCTTCTGCATATTAAAGTAATACTCATTGTACATAATCTAGAAAATTCAGAGTGGAAAAAAAGGAGAAAAAAACCCCACTTTTTGTTTTTTTAGGGAGTGAGCGAGAGCATGTGTGTGAGCTGGGGAGAGGGGTGGGGAGGGGAGAGAGAGAGAGAGAAAGAGAGAGAGAGACAGAGAGAGAGAGAGAGAATCTTAAGATTCAGAGCCTGATGTAGGGCTTGATCCCAGGACTCTGGGATCACAATTTGAGCCAAAATCAAGAGGCAGACACCCAACCAACTGAGCCATCCAGGTGCCCCAACCCACATGTATTTCTATTATCCAGGGCTACTATTTAACATTTTGGCACATAGACTTAGAAAGAAGCTACGGAGAAACTAAATAGTTTCTTTTTCTTTGTTTTATATGTGTGTGTGTGTGTGTGTGCTGTATACATATACATTTTATACATATATAATATATATTTATACATAATTATATTATGTTGTATATCCATAATTATATTCATATGTACATGTATCTATGTACAACTATTATGTACAACTATGAAGACAGTTTATATTTGTATATACACACACATGTATATATATATATACACATAAATACACACGCATAATAAATTCATGTCTTCATATATCCATGTACAACTATATAGACACAGTTTACCAAAATCTTCCCTCCTTTTAAATTATAGCTAAAGGTCTCCTTCCTCTAGGGAATCTTAGAATCCATTTACTGGCACATTCTTTGCCCTACCTCTTCACCTCAAGATATTCTTTTCTACTAATTACTTCTTTTTTAACCTGCGCTGACGTATCAGCTTCCCATGCCTCTCGTATTTGTCTAACTTCAAATGAAGATGGTAATATTAAGAGGCAGCCTGTAATTACAAGGAAACTTGAAAATTGCAGAGTCATCTCCCAAGAAATCTCAAAAGCAGTGCCCTTGACCGTCTTAGGTCACATCAGCAGAAAATGGGGCCCCTCAAGGCATGGTTTTGTGAGTGCGATATCTGCCAGCCAGTGGTTCTAGTTGGGCAACTTTGCTGTCTTTGCTTATTGGTCTTGGCCCATGCAATTATTATTATTATTATTATTATTATTATTATTATTATCATTTTGCATTTTGCCATTTTAAAATTTATAAAGTAGAAACAGAAAGATAGCTAGAAGTTCTAGTGAGAAGACTAATTGAATTGACACAAAGATAGAGCATTCAGATGGGCCCAAAGTAGCAAACCTTTAGTCTCAGCAAAATATTTATTGGACTTTCACTAGTCAGTAGCATGGTCATTTGGGAAGGGAAGGAACAAAAGTGATCATGTTAGATACTAAAGTACCAATGACTGGATCTCAAACATGTGGTCTGAAGAGGGATTTGCAAATGTTTTTTCAGCTGTCTGGATATGAAACATTTATTGGCACCTGCTGTACATACTGGGCATAAAAAGTCACTTCTAATTCTGAAATACCTAAAAATTCAAAGTTACACTTCTGTTTCGTGTTCTGACTGTACCTGGAGGTTTCTGATTCTCCCATTCTGGATTATTCTCCACTTCCCCACCCATCATTTCATTTCCCCCACCAAAAAAAGTATTTCTTTTTCAGTGACTTTTTTCAGACTCGGTGCTAAATATGTATTTCAGGGAAATAGAAACAATGAACAATGTAGACCTTTAGAACTCTCAACCTTTGACAGAATTTTTATTCAAATGCAAGCAGAAATAGGGACTAATGTGAGCAAATGACATCCAATAATAATTTAGTAAACTCAGTTTTGGTGGTTTCTAACCGCCTCACCGGTTACATCTTCAAGTCTAAATAGATAAGTTGGGTCTATTTCAACACAGCTGTGCGTACATGGACCCTTGATTTATGACAAAGATGTTTCTGCAGTGGAAGGAGAAAGAATGGTCTTTTCAAATGTGGACATGTGGGTGGGGAGGTGTTAAATAAACATCTGCAAACACACACACATGCACACCCACACAAACCTGAACCCTACTTGATACTATACACAAAGCAGAATTCCAGGTGGATTGTGGATCTAAATGTGCAAAAAACAACACATTTCTAGAAAATAACAAAGGAGAATCACTTCATGACCTCGAGGAAAGCAAAAATTTTAAAGGACATACATACAAAAATAGCATAAGAGACTGATAAGTTGGTCTTCATTGACATTTAGAACCCACCCTGTTGATCAGAAGTTAACATGAGAGTGAAAGGGAAATCCACTGAGCAAGAGAAAGACATTTGCAATATATATAACTGACAAAGAACTCACATCCAGAATATTTAAAAAAAAATTTTTATCTTTTATTTTTGAGAAAGAGAGAGAGACATAGCATGAGTGAGGGAGAGGCAGAGAGAGAGGGAGACACAGAATCAGAAGCAGGCTCCAGGCTCTGAGCTGTCAGCACAGAGCCTGATGAGGGGCTTGAACTCGTCAACTGAGAGATTATGACCCGAGCAGAAGTCGGACACTCAACCGACTGAGCCACCAAGGCGCCCCCCCCCCCGAATATTTTTTAAAACGTGTACAAATCATTAAGAAAAAGGCAGACAACCAACTAAAAAATGTCTCCCCCCCCAAAAAAAATGGGCCCAAAACTTCAATGGACACTTTACGAAGGATGATACCAAGCATCTCTAGGTCATTATTGACTGAAGAGATAAAAAATAAAACCACAAGATATTATACCATCGCGGACTCCCCATCCCAATTCTTGAATGGCAAGAGTACCAAGTGTAGAGTATGGAACAATGGAGACTCTCATGCCCTGTTTGGTGCATATACCTGAGTAGATATCATATATTCCCTGTAAACCAGCAACTGTAGCCTTGATATATACCAGCAGAAATGAAGGCATATGTGCACAAAATGCATGCTCAACACCGTTTACAGCAGCATCATTCTTAATACATAAAAATTGCAAATAGAATGAATATTACCCAGCCACATACATGAATGAATTACTACTATCCATGACAACATGGAAGATTTCCATAAACATGATGTTGGATTAAATAAGTCATTCATACAATAACATATACTATATAATTCCATGTGTATAAAGTTAAAAAACAGTCCAACCCAATCTGTGGTATTAGAACTTGGAGTAGCAGTTACTTTTCAGCAGAGGCTAATGACTACACACTTCTGGTCTGCTCGCCTTTCTGTATAAACGTTACCTCTCAATTAAAGTTAAAAATTTTTTTAAAAACAAGCTTTTCCATGGTAAAACCTGCCTCTTCTTCCCATCTTTGAATTTATGAGCCATCAGCAAAAGCTCATCATAGTCTCACAAATCAAGAATGCGACTTCTACCTCTTCAGTGGAAATTTTTTTTCCAATTGCTTCTGTGCCTAGAATGTTACCTGCCCCCCCACCCCCCCAATTTTACTTTTATTTGATACTATTTTCTCCCGGTTTTCTACACTTTAAAATATTTATATCAAACTTTTACACCAGCATATAGTGTGGTGAGAATCTAAATTGATTTTGTCCCCAAATTACGTACTTGTTATCCAAATGCAACTTATTCACTAATAGTCTCTTTCCTTTTTATAATTCTGTATACATGGAAAACTTGGGTGGGTCAGTCTGTTGGGCATCTGACTCTTGATTTCAGCTCAGGTCATGATAGGAGGGTCATGGGACGGAGCCCCGTGTTGGGCTCTGTGCTGAGCAGGGAGCCTACTGAGGAGTCTCTCTTTCTCTCCCCCTCTGTGCCTCTCCCCTGCTCATGCTCTCTCTCTCTCAAATACAAAAAAAATTTTTTTTTTAAATTTTGAATACAAAGGAGGTATATATTCTATCCCAACAACTTGCTGGTAATTTTTGTACCAGGACACTTTCATTATAATTGCATTGTGATGTATTTGTAACTTATTGTCCTCTGTGGATTCTTACCATTTTCTCCTTGAAGTTTCTCCATATTCTTTCATGTTGATTGTTTGGATCAAGTTCAGAATTTCTTGTTTGTGCTGCAAGAAGAGAAGAAAATTCTACTGAGATCAATCACATAACCATGTGATTCATTTGGACAGAATGGTTACTATTATCGTATTCGTCCTCTCCTGCCCCTCTCAACAATGGCCGACCCCAATCACCATTCTGCGGGTATAATAGAAAAGGAGTCAGGAGATCTCAATTTTATTACTTGTTCTTCCACTAAATACTTGTGTGACTTTGACATAGTCATGTACCATAGGGATATTGTATTTCCCTGTGTGCACATTGATTTTTCATATTTTTTCATATTTACTCATTTTTCATATTTTCATATTTTTCATATTTTTTCATATTTACTCCTTTCTTCTTTGAAAGAGTTTGCTTTTATGGGTTTATAATATCTATTTACGTGGAAAGGATATGACTTCTTTATCTCTCTTACATGCTTGCCAATAATTTTCTTAATTTGTAATTTTTTTAACTTTGATATATCATTATTTTGTTGTTGGCTTTTTTTTGTAGAGAGTGTTGCATTTCTTTTTTTGTGGGTTTATTATTTTACTGGGGTTTAATTACATGTAATGACACATACAGTGATTTCTGACAAAGTATGCGTTCGTCTGTATTTCACACCCCATCAAGATATAGTATATTCCCATCATCCCCAAAAGATCCTTCCTGACGCTTCCTAGGCCATCTCTGGTCCCCATCCTGACAGGAACAACCACTGTCTGTGTATCTCATCAGAGTTAGCTTTGCCTGTCCCAGAACATTATATATCTAGAATCATATATAGGCTATTCTCGTTTTTTTATGTGTGATTTTGCTGTTTGCAATAGCCCCAAGAGCCACGCTGCTATGCTGTCTAGTGTCCCTAAGTACAAGAAGGTGGGCATGTACCTTATGGAGAAAATATATGTATTAGAAAAGCTTCTTTCATGAGTTGGAATGCTGTTGACCATGAACTTAATGTTAATGAACCAGAAGTATATATTAAATAAGCTGTCTTTTTTTTTTTAATTTTTTTTTAACGTTTATTTATTTTTCAGACAGAGAGAGACACAGCATGAACAGGGGAGGGGCAGAGAGAGAGGGAAACACAGAATCGGAAGCAGGCTCCAGGCTCTGAGCCATCAGCCCAGAGCCTGACGCGGGGCTCGAACCCGCGGACCGCGAGATCGTGACCTGAGCCGAAGTCGGACGTTTAACCGACGGAGCCACCCAGGCGCCCCTCAGCAGTATATATTAAATAAGCTGTCTTTAAACAGAAATACACAGAAAACAAGGTTATGTGTTGAGAGAGAGACAAAAGTCTCGGGGATCTAACCTTAAATTTTCCCTAGAGTTGGTTTCTGATTTTGCTAATTCAGTGTGCACGGCAATTTCATAGAACATAACTACAGCAAATAACAAGAACTGACTTTGGTAAGGCTCATCCCAGTTGTGTATCTGTACTGTGTTTTTGTTTAGAGCTAAGTAGCGTTAGATTGTAGAGAGATGTATTACAAATTATGTTTTCATTCCTTTGTTAGCAGAATTTTGCACTGTTTCCAGTTTGGGGCAATTCTGAATAAAGTTTCCAGGAACGTTCTTGTACAAGTCTTTTTGTGAACATATGTTTTCATTTATCTTGGGTAGATACTAAAAAGTGGAATTGCCCCATCATAGGGCAAACTTAATTTTAGGAGGAACTACGAGAACAGTTTCCAGAGTGGTCAAAGGACTTGTCCCACCAGCAAACTATAAACATTCTAGCTTTCCCGCGTTTTGGGCAACATGCAGTGGTTGGTTAGCAAATCTAATGGGTGTGCAGTGGTATTTCATCACGGTTTTAATTTGTTATTTTCCTGGTGAAAGATGACGTTTCACCAGTGCATAGGAGCCTTTTGTATATCTTTCTCCAGTGCATAGGAGCCTTTTGTATATCTCTGTGAAGTGCCCTTTTAAGACTTCTGACAATTTTTGAAAATTGGGTATTTGACTTTTTATTATTGAGTTATAGGAATTGTAAATATACTTTGGATATGAGTCCTGTGTCAGATAAATGGGAACATTATCTGCTTTTCTGCGGCTTGCCTACCTCAGTATTGTTTTTTCATGAGTAAAAATATTTTATTTGAGGGGCGCCTGGGTGGCTCAGTCGGTTAAGCGTCCGACTTCAGCTCAGGTCACGATCTTGCGGTCCGTGAGTTCGAGCCCCGCGTCGGGCTCTGGGCTGATGGCTCAGAGCCTGGAGCTTGCTTCCGATTCTGTGTCTCCCTCTCTCTCTGCCCCTCCCCGTTCATGCTGTGTCTCTCTCTGTCTCAAAAATAAATAAACGTTAAAAAAAAATTAAAAAAAAATTTTATTTGATAAACTCCATTGTTACGAGTTTCTTCTTTCTGAGTTCTAAGAAATCTTTGCTTACCTTCATGTTGTGAAGATATTCTAATATGTATATTTTTTTGAGAGAGAGAGCATGTGGGCAAGTGGGGGAGGGGCAGAGAGAGAAGAGAGAGAATCCTAAGCTGAGAGAATCCACTCTGAGCTGAGTGTGGAGCCTGACATGGGGCTCGATCCCACGACCCTGGGATCACGACCTGAGCGGAAATCAAGAGTCAGACATTCAACAGACTGAGCCACCCAGGCTACCCTCTAATTTGTAATTTTTTAAAGCTTTATAGTTTTACCTTTTACCTTTAAGCCTATGATCCATTTTAAATTAACTCTTACAGGGAGTGAGGCATGAGTTGAGTTTTTTGTTTTTTGTTTTTTTCTCCCAGAGAGATGATCTGTTGTTTCTCAATTATTTGTTAAAAAAATCCTTTCCCCATTGAATTGTTTTGGTAGGTTGACCTAAAATCAATCGACTGTACATGCGTGTCTATTTCAAGTTTTCTTCTGTTATTTCATTTGTTCAGTTTTATGCCAATAAGACATTTACTTCATTACCATATATTTATATGCCTTGAAAATAGGTCATGTAAGTACTTCAACTTTGTTCTTTCTTTGGCCTTTTCATGTACATGTAAATTTCACAAGTAACTTGTCAATTTCTGTGAGATAGCCTGCTGGGATTTGACTAAAAATAGTTTGATATACAGATTGATTTGGTAATGATTTGAAAAATTGCTTGGTATTATTCTCTCCCTTAAATGATCAGTAGAATTCATTAGTGAGGCCATCGGGCCCTAAAATCTTCTTGATGGAAGATTTTTTTCAATTGTCAATTTAGTTGTTTAAAGAAGTATAGGGCTAATCAGATTTTCTGTTTTTTCTTAAATCAGTTTTGTTGTGTTGTATTTTCTGAGAAATCTATCTTGTATAAGTTATTAAATTTGTCATTACAGAGTGATTATAATGTCTGTGATATCTGTAGTAATGTCCTGTCTTTTATCCTGATATTTGTAATTTTGTTTTCTTTCTCTTTTTTTCTTGTCCATTCTAGCTAGGAGGTTATCAGTAATGTCATTAATAATTTCAGAGAACAAACTATGGCTTTGTTATTTTCTCTCTGTTGGTTTTGTGTTTTTTATCTCATCGATTTCTTCTTTTTAAAATTTCCTTTTTTTTTTTGAATTTGCTCCTCTTGCCTCTAAAGATGGATTTAGATCTTCAATTTTAAACCTTCCTTCTTTTCTAATACCAGCACTTAGAGCTATAAATTTCCCTCTAGCAAATTTAGATATGTGATATTTTATGAAGTTCAAAATATTTTCTAGTTCCCTAATAATTTTTTCTTTGACAGTAGTTATTTAGAAGTATGTTGTTTGGGGTGCCTGGGTGGCTCAGTCAGTTAAGCGTCTGACTTCGGCTCAGGTCATGATCTTGCAGTTCTTGAGTTTGAGGCCCACATGGGTCTCTCTGCTGTCAGTGCAGAGCCTGCTTCAGATCTTCTGTCTCTCTCTCTCTCTGTCCCTTCCCCATTCACACTCTCTCTAGTTCAAAAATAAATAAACATTTAAAAAGTGTGTTGTTTTTCATTTTAAAAAAGTGTGTGTATAATTTCCAAATATCTGAGGATGTTCTGAGTTTATTTTTTTATTTTTAACAATTTCTTATTTAATTTCCTTGTGGTTGAAAAATATACTCTGCCTAATTTCAATCCCTTTAGGCTTGTACAGACTGGTTTTATGACCCAAGATGTGATCCATCTTGGTGTATGTTCTGTGTGTACTTTAAAAAGACTGTGCTTTCGGGCTCCTGGGTGGCTCAGTGGGTTAAGCGTCGACTTCGGCTCAGGTCACGATCTCACGGTCCGTGAGTTCGAGCCCCGCGTCGGGCTCTGTGCTGACAGTTCAGAGCCTGGAGCCCGTTTCAGATTCTGTGTCTCCCTCTCTCTCTGCCCCTCCCCTGTTCATGCTCTGTCTCTCTCTGTCTTAAAAATAAATAAACGTTAAAAAAAATTAAAAAAAAAAAAGAATGTGTTTTCTACAGTCACTGGATATAATGTCTCTTAAATATCAATTAGGTAAATTCGGTTGTTCAGTGATTGTTCTGGATGGTGGTAAAAGGTGTGGCTTCTCATTTGGTCTTCTCTGACACTACACCAGGCAGGGATGGTGAGAGAGGAGCACTTTATTACTACTAATGAGAGTCCAGGGTCCCCATATGAGCTCTGCTGATACCAGGTATGAGGGTGTCTCATTACTGTATCATTACTATCATGATTGGGCAGGAATGAAATGACCAACTCCCCATTCAGTCTGCTTTCAGTCTACCCCAGTGTGGGTAGGAGAATAGAGTAAGGAGGGTTTTGCTTTTTTTAAGTTTATTTATTTATTTTGAGAGAAACAGAGTGAGAGTGGGGGAGAGGCAGAGAGAGAGAGAGAGAGAGAGAGAGAGAGAGAGAGAGAGAGAATCCCAAGCAGGCTCCATGCCGTCTGTCAGTGCAGACCCCACCATGGGACTTGAACTCACGAAACTGTGAGATCATGACCTGAACTGAAATCAAGCATTGGACGCTTCACTTACTGAGCCACCCAGGAGCCCTTAGAGTAAGGAGGTTATGTCTAAAATGTTTTGTCTCTTTCTTGATCATTTCTCCCTTTCCTGATCCTTTGAGAAAATAGGCTTTTCTTGGGACTCCATTTGTCTTTTCTTGTTTATCATTGCCATGGTGCCTATTTCCTCAACACCCAGTCTGGGATGTGAAAGGCAAAAAGAAAACACAAGAACTCACCACATGTCAATTCCTTAGGTCCTCAGATCTCTAGCTGGTCTGTTTTCTTCTACCTTTTATATGCTTACATTTGTTTTATTTATAATATTGAGGGTTATTTTTTTTTTAAATTTTTTTTTAACGTTTATTTATTTTTGAGACAGAGAGAGACAGAGCATGAATGGGGGAGGGTCAGAGAGAGGGAGACACAGAATCTGAAACAGGCTCCAGGCTCTGAGCTGTCAGCACAGAGCCCGATGCGGGGCTTGAACTCACGGACCACGAGATCATGACCTGAGCCGAAGTCGGCCGCTTAACCGACTGAGCCACCCAGGCACCCCGAGGGTTATTTTTTTAATCATAATTTAGCGGGAGAAGTAGAAAGAAATGCATCTGTTACGTTTTGGCCTGGTGACTTATATCCTTCAAAATTGAAGTCCAAATTTGAAGGATAGGAAGGAAATTCTTGCTAGATTTCTGGATTGAGTTTTTTTTTTACAATGGAAAGATCTCATTCTATTGTCTTCTGACTTATTTCTTGATGATAAGTCAGCAGTAATTTTTATTTTATGTCAAATGTGGGCAAAGCATTTTTTCCATATGGTTGCTTTTAACATTTGTTTGTTTATTATTTATTTGTTTATTTATAGTAGGTTCCCCCCAAGTTGTTAAATATTTTTTTAATTTTTTTAATGTTTATTTATTTTTGAGAGACCGTGAGAGACAGAGTGCAAGCAGGGGAGGAGCAGAGAGAGAGGGAGACGCAGAATCCGAAGCCGGCCCCAGGCTCCGAACTGTCAGCACAGAGCTGGACGCGGGGCTCGACCTCACCAACTGTGAGATCATGACCTGAGCTGAAGTCAGACACTCAACTGACTGAGCCACCCAGGTGCCACCCAAGTTTTTATTTAAATTCCAGTCAGTTAACATTCAGTGTAATATTCGTTTCAGGTGTAGAATTTAGTGATTCAACACTTAAAAATGTGGCATGAATTTGCACACCATCTTGTGCGGGGTCTATGCTAGTCTTTTCTGTATCATTCCGATTTTAGTATAACACTTTATTTTTATTATTGGTTTTCAGCACTTGGATTCTGATGTGCTTTAGTGTGGTTTTATTTATGTTTATGTTGCTTTGGCTATTTTTTTTTTTTTTTATCTTCTTGAACCTTTTGTCAAAATTGGAAAATAGGAGTCCGAACTTCAAAAACATGAGTTCGAGCCCTACATCGGGCTCTGTGCTGACAGCTTGGAGCCTGGAGCCTACTTCAGGTTCTGTGTCTCCCTCTCTCTCTGCCCCTCCCCACCCCTGCATGCTCTCTCTCAAAAATGAATAAACATTAAAAAAAAATTAAAAAAACAACCAAACAACTTAGGAGTCGTTGAGCGGGATAAATGCCAGAGGCCAGGCATATCCCTGAATGTGAATTCACCAGGGACTAGTCAAACTTACCTACAGAGCTATTTTGTGGTTGTGCTTATTCATTTGTTTTTCTTTTTATTCCGAATTCAAAATGCGGAAGTAGGGGAGAAGGAAACACATCCAAGGGAAGCTACGGAGCTTTAAAGAATATATTAGGAGTTCAAAGCAGCCAGAGACTGAGATGAGAAACGTAGCTGCAGACGCCTCAACGGAAGTCGGGCTAGAAAGAATCCATTTGTAGAGCTTCTTCATCCACAGAAAAAGTATGAGCAAGATTTGTTTGGACCAGGGCTCAAAAAAATTCCTGTTTCCACACCCACGTATTGCTCTATGATTAACTTCCCACGCGAGCACACAGGATCTATGTATTTTCTTATCCATTTGTGTGGTAGTTTAGTATCCTGTCGGAATTATTTAATCGGTCTCCTACTACTATTTCCAATAATGGCTCAGCAGAGCACTGCCTTTAACAAAGGTTGTCATGTTAACAGAGTTCCAGGAAGAAAAGTGGTCCTGGAGCAAACAAGTCGAATTATCAATGTGCGGTCCAGCATTAACACACCGAATCAGATTTTCTAGAGCATAAGGCAAACAGCTTTGCCATTTAGAGAGCAATACAGACTGTGGAGACAAGTTTATAAAGTTGTATTAATTGTGGATTGAAGTACCCTGTGCTTACATGGAGTAGCTCATTGTAGCGATTTGAGAAGTGGCTTTTTGTCTACCTGTTGCGATTAGCTCGACTCAGAATCACGGGCCAAGATTTTCCTGCCAAAGTAGGTGATGGAAGACGTCTTGCCCACTGTTGGGTCTCTCAGTCTCCTCTCAGCGATCTTTATTCTTGACGCTTGAGATTTTTATTTCCACCAGAATATGCCAATCCAGGATCCAATTCCCTTTTAAGTGTCTATTAGTAAAACAATTCTTATGAAGCGTCTTCTAAGTGACTTATAAGTAATGACAAACGGATGGCTTGCATTTTAAATATTTTAAGTCCACTTTAATATTTTAAAGTGCGAAATCAATCTCTTGGTTGAAAACTTGGAAAGTTTGAGAAGCAAAAGAAAATCTAGAATTCAAGAGTGAATTTGTAGGAAGCGTGCAGTGAAATCTGCTTAATTCGAGAACTCTCTCTAAGCCAAAATGGGGTCGTGCTTCCATAATTCTTTTTTTTTTTTTTTTAAACAATCTATCCTGACTGTTTTTCCATGTCAGCAAGTAAAGATGTCCGTTGTCATCGTCTTCGGTGCTTTCATGGTAGGTCACCGAATGGATCCACTCTATGTGGCCAACATGCCATTATGAGTCATTAAGTAGCCCCTCTTTTATCCTCTATATGAACAACTTGATCTTGATGCATGGCTCTTTAGCAAACCTTCTTCCTAAGTAACGGCAAACCTTCTTCCTAAGTGACGGCAAAACTTTAATGCAAAAAGTGAATCCATGATTCTGGGATTTTGGATACAGTGTCGGTGGGAAAACCACCATTTCCGTGAGAGTTTTTTCAAGCACTTTAATCTCGCTTCCCAGTTGCCTTTGAAAACCAGATCCCCCACCGGCCTGGATCTCTTCTGCGGGTGGTTCTAACAGAGCCTCACACTGCCCACAAAGGGCAAGTGACCTGTTAGCAGGCTTGTCCATACTCAGGTCATTGCCCCGGTTCTCCTCCTGCATTACTCTGCCTTCTTCCACAATGCCCCCACCCCACGCTGTTCTTTCTAAAGCACAGCAATGATTGCCTTCCCTGAAGTGTTGCTAAATAGGTTTAAAACTGTGAGTCTTCCAATTTTTGGAGGGGCACTGCTTAGAAGGAACCTCTAAGAAATGCACTGAAAGGTCGGCTCTTGCCTTCTTTACTCTGGGTTTTCCATAGAAAAGGGTAACAAAACTTACCTGCTGAGTCACTGAAAAGACTTGAGGCTTTGAGCTGACTTGAATGTAAAGTATAAAGTAATGAAGGAACCAAAGCGGTGATCTACTTGCTTTCCAGAAATTAGGTTCCAGCTTTCCAGGGAGACAGAAGGAAAAGAGAGAGAGGGTGGAGGGCTGAGAGGGGCATGACCCGGAAGCAGGGTCCCTTTCTCTTGAAAGGGATGGACCAGCCCACCCACGCTCACGCACATGCTGGCCTGACATCAGCAAGTTTGTGAGCACGGGTTAAATTTCATATTAACCTGAGATCTGTTCAAGGGGCTGTGGAGGAACACTTAAATCCAGATCCTGTGACTACAGCTCTTGTCCAGCATCCCGACCTATGCAATGGGGGTCCCATCCCCACCCTGCAGAGCTGTTGAAGGGCGTCAACACTAGCAATAACCAGTATAGATGGGAGCCACAGCGTTCCTGGCTCCAGCCATGTACTTCACATGCATGACCTCGTTAGAACTCACTGCAATCCCACCTGCAGCAGGTACTGTGTCCAGGCCCTTGAACGAAAGAGAAGACTGGGCCAAGAGAGGCCATCTGACTTACTGAAAGTCACACGGCTGGAAAGAGAGGCAGCTGGGATTTTGCCCCAGGCTGCCTGACTTCCAAGTCCCCTTCACTTGGCCTTCCCACTCGGGGAGATAAGGTACCTCATACTGGGCTACGTGAATACTAGGCACTAATAGGTTGAGGCCCCCTTTCTCTTCTAGTGCATTCACTGTTCAAATCCAAGGCACCAGCTTCCGACATCGGGGCCATTTCCCACCCAATTCACCAGCAGCGCATGACCGCCCTATCTCAAATCCAGCCTCTTCGCATCTCCTGGCGGCCGTCTTGGTCCAAACCAATAATAACTCCCCTAGACTTGTACCTCCTGCCTTCTCCCTTTGCTTCAGGTTCAAAGCCCTGACCTTGGCCCTTGTAATACAGCCCCTGAGCCCCTCCCCAACCTCATCTCCTGCCTTTCTTCTTCTCTTTCAGAACTTTCTTGTAGCACAATTTATGATAAATGGTTCAAACAGAGGAACGTAAGTGCTTCCCGGAAAATCAAAGTGCCTAGCCTCCAGAATTGGCAACGGAGCCCTGGGCAGCCCCAGATTTGTTGTCATGTGCTCCCGGGTGAGTAGAAATAAAACGGTGGAAGAGATTTTAAATGTATCTGCAGGATTTGGGGCTGAATTACAATTTGTACTATTCCTAAGATTTGACTAAGCTCATTTCCCCCTCCAAATCTCTAGAGATGGCCACTCCATAGCCACTTTTAATGTCTTCTGACCTTTCAACCAGGAAATTATTTCTAATTCTAACTCGAGTCCATTCAGCTCTAGGTTCGGCCTCGGCAGAAGCTAAGGTCACATGAAGCCTTGCTGACTTTGTCTCTCTCTGACCCCCACCTCACTGGCCCTGACCCATCTTCAGGCTAGTTCTGGGGTACCTGCTCATCCCCAGGAGGAATCCCGTATCTGGGCAGGTGCTACACCAAAGCAAGAGGACCACATTAGGGGCAGGTAAGTCAGAGGCTTCTTGGTTTCTTCCTCCGGGCAGGAGGCTCTCAGTAGGCCGGGGTTTCCAAGGGGGTCATTGCTCAGCTGGGACAGAAGACTCGGGACCACCAACTCTCCCACCAAAGCAAGGCTTGTGGTGCCCCACATCGACTCAGGGACCCTCCAGACCCATATGGGACATCTCCTGAGAGACACAGAATGAAGGGGACAGGGGACAGACAGAGCCCAAAGACTGTCTGGTGCAGACATGCCTTTCCCTCTCTCCCCAGGGCAAGTGGCTCTACGGCCGTTTTGCAGGAATGATCTCTGACATCTGCGTGCAGTCGCCAAGAATTTACCCTACTCATCTTTTCCCATAAAAGAGAAAAATAGAAGTATTAGAATAGATGTGTGTGCGTGCAGGTGTATGTAGGTTCAGGGAAAGGTGGGTACATGACTCCATCTGCATGGATTTCGTTTGAATACTGCCCTTCACCTTGTGCATAGAAATAATGGGCAAATTCAGATAAATTGGCGATACTTTTTCCTCAATAAATAAGAGAGTGTTCGTAATATTTAGAATGTTTGTGCCTGGGGAAAATACAAGAATTTTTGTGCCTAGGGAAAATCGAGGCTCAGTAGATCTTACTGAGCCAAGGGACATTACAAAATAAAATAAATAAGTAAAAGCAACTCCTTCTTCCTGTTCTCCTGCCGCGAGGAGTATGTCTCACTCCAGCCGCGTATGTGTGGGGTTCAGAATGGGTGTTTGCCGGCTCGAGTCTGGGCCCGGTGCCACCCTTGGTAACATTTATAAACTTGGGAGATTCTCGTTTCACTCACAGAGTTTCCGTTTCCTCGAATTTTGCAGAAAACTGTGGGCATTTTTATTGTCACGGGGAACCCGCTCTAGTTCCCCGTTAGCGGTACTGAGAACAAAGGACTACTGACATCCACATTTTCTTCAAACTACCACATGGACGAAGATCTGCCGATGCATCTGGAAAAATCAGATTAGCAGCTTGGATACACTACTTCCTCCTGGAGATTCCACTGTGCTCAAAGAATGGAGGGTGATTTTAGTTTTGCACAGACCAAAAGAAACGTTTCAAGGTCACGGCAGGTGCCTTGTCAGGCAACCCCCCGTGAGGAGGTTAATGGTATAAAAATTTGAGGAGAGGACTTAAAGAGAACCTTTAGGCTTGGGGTGTGTTTCAGAGAGAGGAAGGGTGGGACGGTGGTAAAGAGGACTGGGTTTGAGGGACAGACATTATTATTTGAGTTTTCTTTCCTTTGAAGTTTGAGTTTTGAACATGGGTTGTGGATGGAATTATAGACTTACTCTGAATGCATTTAAAAAATGAGAATTGTTGGGGTGCCTGGGTGGCTCATTCGGTTGAGCATCGGACTCTTACTTCCGCTCAGGTCATGATCTCGTGGTCCGTGAGATCGAGCCCCACGTCGGGCTCTGTGCTGGCAGTTTGGAGCCTGCCTGGGATTCTGTCTCTCCCTCTCTCTCTCTGCCTCTCCTCTGCTTGTGCGTGTGCTCTCTCTCAAATAAATAAATAAACATTTTTTTTTAAAGAATAAGAATTATTTAAGAAGTGGAAACCAAAGTAAGACCTCATGGTAATCATTCAATTCATAAGAAGATCCAGAAAGGTCAAATAATGTACCGTGCCCTTTTGCATTCTCCCTATCCAACTCCAAATTCATGTCAGCAAACAGCCGAGATGGAATCACAGAAGGGTCGGGGTTCACCGAAGGGTGGTTTTGTATCTGTGAACCAGCACCCCCTGCCCCCACCATATGACCTTCCCGGAGGTAAGTTGCAGGAAGCTGCCTCCATCTGGCTGACCGAGTTTCCATTTTGCCGTCTGCAGAAAGGTGCCCACTTTTCCTAGGGATGACATTATATGCTTATAAATTCCCACTAATCAACAAAGTCAGTTGGAGGTTTATATTTCCCCACTGCAGGGTAGAAGCTTCATGCCGAAGACAAAATTTAAAAGACCGTTTTGATGTCTTATTACTTCCACTCTTTTTCAAAAATAACAATTGCCCAGAAATGTGCTGGTTTCCCACTGTTCGCTTTCAGCCTCGTTCACACAGCACACTGCATTGAACATTCAGGTTCGAGAAAGATGGCTTCACAGCATTGTCCTGTCTCATATTTTAACAAGGATAAAATACGAAGTTTGAGCTGGGAGCAACATTACAATTTTGATATCAGCTACTCTGCACATGTGGTTTTACCTCCCACATCCTTCCTTTCCTCCAGAGGAAGTTTTCTTAAAGATCTTTCAGCAGGCAGATTTATTACTTGTCACGATTTGGGGATTATCTGTTGGACAGTCTTGCTATTTTTTCTGATACCAGCAACTAAAAAGAGCGGATCGTTTGGCTTTAAGGGACATATACAGCATTATAATCACTTCCATACGGGGAACACTGTCCACGGTCACACAAACGTAATTCCTGTCGCTAATTGAAAGACTCTCTTTCCATGGAGCTAATGTAGAAATATCAGATTGTTGACCGTCTTTTGAGGCTGTTTTTCACCAGATGCTTTGTGGATGGGAGGGGATTAGTGGGGTTCTCTAGTCCAATAAACCGTTATCTCAGAAGTATTTCTGAAGGGACATCACAGGAACGTGCGGCATGTTTTCATTTTCACACAGAGGCCATTCTGAAAAGTGAATTTTTTTTTTTTTAATTTCACAGAGAGAATGAGCAGGAGAGAGAGTGAGACCCCCAAGCAGGCTCCACACCCAGGATGGGCCCAATGTGGGCTTTGATCCCATGACCTTGGGATCATGACCTGAGCTAAAATCAAGAGTCAGACGTTCATCTGACTGAGCCACCTAGGCGCCCCTGAAAAGTGAATTCCTGTCTATTGCCAGAGACACTTTGACACCTTTATCATCATTTTTCAATGACTTACTTCTCCCTCCCTCCTTATCTCCTTTTCCCTTCTCATTTTCTCCATTCTTTTCTTTTATTCGGTTCCTTTCCAATTCTTTCCCTCCATTTTTTCATTTAAACCTATTTCCAATCCTTTTCATATTTTCCATTCTTTTTTCTAGCCTCCATTAAAGACTTAACCTGCCAACAAGAACTTGCATTGGGTTTGAAATAATGGACGATTGTGTGCATTTTAATAATCATCTTTATTTCTTTTTTTAATTAAAAAAATTTTTGTGTTAGAGAGAGAGTGCGTGTGTAAGCAGGGGAGCGGGGCAGAGGGAGAAAGAATCTTTTTAAAAATTTTTTTTAACGTTTATTTATTTATTTATTTATTTATTTATTATTATTTTTTCAATATATGAAGTTTATTGTCAAATTGGTTTCCATACTAATTTATTTTTGAGAAGAGAGAGAGAGAGCATGAGCGGGGGAAGAGAGAGAAAGAGGGAGACACAGAATTTGAAACAGGCTCCAGGCTCTGAGCTGTCAGCACAGAGCCCGACGCTGGGCTCGAACTCATGGACCGCGAGATCATTACCTGAGCTGAAGTCGGAAGCTTAACTGACTGAGCCACCCAGGCGCCCCAAGAGACAGAGGATCTTAAGTAGGCTCCAGTCTCAATCTGACAGAGGGCTTGATCCCACGACCCTGGGATCATGACCAGAGTCGAAATCAAGAGTCAGATGCTCAACTGACTGAGCAACCCAGGTACCCCTTATCATCTTTATTTCTCTTGGAGGGATTTGCATTGTAGTGGTTCCCCCCCACTTGTTATTTCTGGATATGAAACAATTCTGGCAAGATCCTAGTTAAAACCCTAAGGATAGCAAAAGCAAAAGTTCATTAAGCACATGATATTTACACATTTAAGAAAAACAAGACTTACCCATCAGGAAAACAAGCTTTTTAAAAACCCTATACAAACCAGAAATGGGCCAATTACTTTGTATTCTCATGTTTCATTCATGCAAAGTTCTCGAAGTTCACAACATTTTATAGCATTATGATCTGAAAAACCTTCAGTGAATTCAACCGTGCAAAATTCTTTACAATCTAGTATGTTAACTGTATTATATTTCCCCTAAAATAGTGCACGTTTTGGGGATTTTGCTGTGTTAGTTTGCTGCTTTGCGATCTCATCCCTAAGGTAACAAATAGTGAGATCGTGATCCAGAAAAACCAAATGGTTACAGATAAACTTACCGTCACTTACCGCCCAAGGAAAAAGCATCTGAGATATCTTAATCTCAGGTTTCAATGCAGCAAATATTTATTGAGAATCTACTGTGGGTCCAGTGTGCGTGAGGCCCAAGAATACATGGGTGAACTGCATTCCCTCTTAACCGCCAGTAAGTACTCCAGAACGCGACCAGATTTGGAGAGTCTTTAAAGAGGTGATTAAATGAGGGGCACCTGGGTGGCTCAGTCGGTTGAGCGTCCGACTTCAGCTCAGGTCAGGATCTCGCGGTCCGTGAGTTCGAGCCCCGCGTCGGGCTCTGGGCTGATGGCTTGGAGCCTGCTTCCGATTCTGTGTCTCCCTCTCTCTCTGCCCCTCCCCCGTTCATGCTCTGTCTCTCTCTGTCTCAAAAATAAATAAAAAAACGTTAAAAAAATTAAAAAAAAAAAGAGGTGATTAAATGAAAACGATGGCCCTAATGCACCCCGATGTCCTTCTAAGAAGAGGAGATTAGGACACAGACACACACAGAGGGACGACCATGTGAACACATAGGGAGAAGATGGCCATTGACAAGCCAAGGAGAGAAGCCTCCAGAGATATTAACCGTGCCGACTTACTCTCAGACTTCTGGCCTCCAGAACTGTGAGGGAATAAATCTCCGTTGCTTAAGCCACCCGGTCTGTGGCATTCTGTTACGGTGGCACGGGAATCCCATGAAAGTGGGATCTAGAACCAGAGGTTAAGAGATGATACGGGGTGATGATGAGTAGTTTGCTCCGGGGTTGAAGTTTTCCATGGTTTTCCTGATCATGAGCGCTTTGAGACATTGGAGGTAGATGTCAAGTGCAATTACAGATTTCTATTTCTAGAAATTTGGAAGTAAACGTATAATCAGTAACCTAGGCTGGCAGCAGTTGCACACGCAGGGTCTTGTGTGATTTCTGGCTTCTCCGTGAGGTCAGTGGTAGTTTAGATTTGGCAGACTTTGCTACCTTTTCTAATCTGGACGATCCCTTTTTTGCTCTGAATGGCCCATCAAGCAATCAAATCCCACCCTTTGGTCTACACAGCCTGTTGAGGATGGCATGAATGAGTCAGGGCTCACCAGAATCCTGTGTCTCTGCCTGGGGAGATCCAGTGGGTTTTCTGGCCAGCATGCGTCCTGGAGTCTGGGTCAAAGAGAAGAGCATCTCTTGCCTCAAGCTGCCATGTCAGGAACAGCAGAAAACTACCAAATCATGTCCATCAGGCAGTGTCCAGGGTCACAGCCAGAGACCTTCAGAGCAAGGTGCGTATGGGAACGGGATATGTATTTAATCAAGGGACTCGGACTCAGTAGGAGGGGACAACACAGCAGTAGACCTGAGTGAAGGAATGGAAGGTGGTGTGGAAAAATCTCTGAGGCTAGATGATGAGTCTTTTCCATGTTCTGGTTGCACGCTGTGGGCACGTTGTTTCCAAGAGTCAGCCGCTTAACTGACGGAGCCACCCAGGCACCCCTGTAATTTGCTTTTTACACTCAACTTCGTCTTCTGGGGTTATCCATGCTTACATCTTTAGCCCTTGTTTATTCATTTTTATGGTTAAATAGGATTCTGTTGTTTGCCTGTAAGATGTGATATCTACGGAAGATGGCCACTTAGTTTGTTGTTTGCTTATAAGATGTGATATCTACGGAAGATGGCCACTTAGTTTGCTTCTAGCATTTTTCTATTAGAAGCAATGCAGCAATAAGCAGTTTTGTGCGTGTCTCCTTGCACAGATGTCCAGACGTTTACCGTACCCATATATGTAGAAGTGGGACAGCTGGCTTATTTTCTATTACGAGCATGTTTGTGTGTATGTGTTATATATCATAACATGTAATATTATATATGTAATATATATTGTCTTTGTTTTCTTCCCTCCCCTATTCTTTTATCGTGTAACATAAGATATATTAACTTCATATATCACAGTATTTAAGTTATGGGAAAAGTATTACGGAAAAGAGCAAACACCACGCAAGGACTTTGTTTCCCCTTCTGGGAACAGGGTTGGCGTATTCCAGTTGTGTCTAGAGTGGTATCACGTGGGGTGGAATTATGACTCTGTCACTGTATTTATTTGGAGATTAAGTATGGTACCAAATAGACAAGGGGTTGACTTGTGATGGTTAATTTTGTGAGTGTCAACTTGATTGTGCCACAGGGTGCTCAGATGTTTGGTGATACGTTATTCTGGGTATGTCTGTGAGGATGTTTCTGGATGAGACTACCATTTAAATTACTAGACCGAGTGAAGCAGTTTGTCCTCTTCAGTGTGGGTGGATCTCACCCAATCAATCCACTGAAGGCCTTGCGAGAACAAAAGGCTGGCTAAGGAAGAAATCTCTCTGTATCCTCAAGCTGAGATATGGATCGTCTACCTTCTGATGGAAACTTACACCATCAGTTTTCCTGATTTGAAGGCCTTCAGACTTGAACTGGCACGTTACCATTGCTCTCCTGGGTCCCCACCTTGTCAACTGCTGATCTGGGCCTCTCAGCCTCCATAATCACATGAGCCAATTCTTTATGATAAGTCTCTGTCTCTCTCCCTCTCTCTCCCTCTCCCTCTCTCTCTTTCTCTCACTCTCCCTCTCCCTCTCTCCATATATATATATATGTATCCTATTGGTTCTGTTTCTCTGGAGAATCCAGAATAACACACTAGATATATGCACTAGAGTAATGCCAAATTACTCTCCAAAGGAGCATCGTACCAATTTATTGGTCTATGTGCATGAGAATTCTTATTTTTCTCCATCCTCATTGGCATTCAGGCTCCCTCCTCTGGGAAGTATTTGTTTTATACTTTTTTAAAAAAAAATAGTTTGTTCATTTCTTATTATGCATACAAATTTATGCATGAATCTTAAACTAATTTTATAGGTCTTAAATACTTACGTACTTTATATAGCTTGAATTTTATGTGTGTGTGTGTGTGTATATATATATATATATATCTTAAGTTATATATGTGTGTATATATATACCTACATGTATATGTCTTAACTACTAATTCTTTGCGATATCTTCTAACACTTTTATTTATTTATTTATTTATTTTTGAGAGAGAGAGAGAGAGAGCTGCGAGATGGGCAGAGGGAGAGGGAGAGAGACAGCAGGTTCCACACCCAGCATGGGACCCAGTGCAGGGGCTCCATCTGACGACCCTGAGATCATGGCTTGAGCTGAAATCAAGAGTTGGACGCCTAACCGACTGAGCCACCGAGGTGCTCCTTGGCTTACATTTTTATTTTAATGATGAGAGTGTTTAATATTCATAAATTTAAACTCTTTAAGGTGATCAAATATCTATCTCATTTTTTTAAAAATTTGCTTTAAGACACATTTCCTTACTCAGAAGTGACAAAAATGTTCCTTTATGTTTTCTTCAACATGTTAAAGTTATATATTTTATACTTAGTCTTTAAGATCTGAGATAAGAACTCTAAATTCATTTTAGTCCGCATCGTATTGGTCACAGCACCTTTTTTGAAAAACTCATTCTTTGCCTAAAAGTTGCAGTGTTACCTTTCTCTTACGTCAGTTTCAGTGTATGTATAGATCAATTTCTGGGCTCCCCACTGTGTGACTTAGGACTATTTGTATCTAGTCATGTTACTGGACTGTCATATTAACTCCCATAAATTGTCTCCTGTTTCTTTAGGTTACATATGCAGACATTGCACCTGAAAATAAGGAGCGTATTTTTCTCTTTATTTCTAATTCTTACCTCCTATTTCACTTCGTTTTCTTTTTAATTTTTTTAAATATTTTATTTATTTTTGAGAGCAAGAGAGACAGAGCATGAGTAAGGGAGGGACAGAGAGAGGGGGAGACACAGAATCTGAAACAGGCTCCAGGCTCTGAGCTGTCAGCACAGAGCCCGACGCTGGGCTTGAACTCACAGACCGCAAGATCACGACCTGAGCCAAAGCCGGACACTTAACCGACTGAGCCACCCAGGCGCCCCTCACTTCCTTTTCTAATTGTAGCAGTCAGATCTCCAAAGGTAAGTTAGAAGTGGTGAGAAAGGGGTAAAGTCCAAATGTTCCCCATGAAGTTTTCTGGGCTTTTGATAGACATCACTTACCAGGCTAAGTCAGCTCTCTTCTCCTTTTAGTTTGCAGACTCTTCAAGGTACTCCCCACAGAGTCACTGTCAATGGCACCCTGAGGGATGGGAGGGGAGGCATAAAATTCCCAGGCACTTCCAGGTCTCTGAAGGGCAAGGCTGCCTGGTGCCAACAGGACCCTCCGAAGGGATGGGTGTTACTGGTGACAGTAACACAGGCAGGAGCAGGGGGTTGGAGGCACGCAGCTGTGAAAAGGATCCGAGGGCATCTGGGCAGAGAGAACACCCAGAGTGTCTGTGCCAACCCCGCACGATGTGTAATCTACCCTCTAGTTGTGATGGCTTTTCCTCAAGCTCTCTGAGTTTCCTAATGGATAAGTAGGGCATAAGGAACCTACTATAAGGATTAGTTTACTTTATCTGTGAACCAGTGAGACAAGAGACCTGAATGACCCAACTTGAGCATCCACTGTGGGGTAGAGAGCGTTTTTTTCAAGAGCACTCATTGCAAATCCCACATGAGGTGGGCAGGGGGTGGATTTGACCCTGAGGACACCTATGTCAGTGGGCTCCAGACCACCAGAGGGCAAAGGATGGGGGCTGTGCATAGGAAAGGGGGGAATTACTTGATATTTTTCTACTAATAAGGAACTGAATAACAAAGGTGTTTAAAGCAGCTTTGGTTCGCAGTTGACAAAGCCTGGAGGTTCTGAAAGGGACAAAGATGCCCCTCAGTAGGTGCATGGATAAATAAACTGCGGTACAGCCACACGATGGAATATTATTCAGGGTTGAAACAAAATGAGCTATCAAGCCGTGAAAAGACAAGGAGGAAACTTAAATGCCTATGACTAAGTAAAAGAAACCAGTCTGAAAACGCTCCACACTGTAGGATTCCAACTCCATGACACTGGGAAAAAGACTATGGAGACAGTAAGAAGATCAGTGGTTGCCACGGGTTTGGGGGGAGGGAGGGATGAACAGACAGGACACAGAGGATGTTTAGGGCAGTGGAACCGTTTTGTAGGAGGGACCACAGTGGTGGATACACGCCCTTATTTATTTGTCAAACCCCTTAGAAGACACCACTGAGAGTGAAACCTAATGGAAAATCTGGACTTCGGATGAGAAAGATGTGTCAGTGTAGGTTCATCCATTGAAGGTGTAGGTTCATCCAGTGTAGGTTCATCCATTGTAAGAAATGTACCCTCTGGTGGGGGTGTTAATAGTGGGGGAGGCTGTGCAAGTGTGGCGGACAGGGGGTATAGGGTAACTGTGTACTTTCTGCTGAATTTTACTATGAACCTAAAACTGCCCTAAAAACCCCTCTTTTATACACACATACACATACACATATATAGACACACACATGCACACATACATACATACACACACACAATAAACACGTAACATACACACAATACACACGTATACACACACATAAACACAATAATACATACATAACACACACATACACACGCACACACACATACATACATACACACAATACATACATACACATACACACATACCTACACACACATACACACATAAATGAAACTGAATGGAGGAGAAAAGGAGACATAGAAAGAGCAGCTTGCAAGATGGATGGGGTTGGAGACAGGGTGAGCGGGGGTGAATCTGTGCAGTGATGGGTGGCCCAGGGCACAGAGAACTTTTCCCTCTGAAGTGTTGGTGCTGAGGCCAACTTCCCTTTTCTCCAAACCTCAGCTACTCTAGTCAACATCTGGCTTCCCTGGGTGTGTCAGAGAGAAGGCTGGCTGGTAGAAACTGAGCAGGAGCTTGGGGTCCGGATCTGGGTTGAAAAGGTGCCTCGCGGAGGCCGTGTGCTAGGCAACAGAGTCTAACGTAGCCACGAGAGCAAAGCCTCTGGAGAACGTGAGGAATGTCTGATGAGGGCTGGAGGGTTTCAAGCCACTGTTACCAGCATCTCAAGGGGCATTGAGGTCCCCCATTGATTTCTATGTTTTAGACCTAAGAACACATTGAAAACCAGGTTTGCAAAAACCCCCATCAGCGTGAGGAACTTTGCGATGTGGCAGTGATCTTGTACCCCAAAAGGATGACTACTACAAGGGAATCAATCCACCCTCACTGATTCCTCCAAACTTCAAGGAAACAAGGTCAAGAGGGGCCCCAGTAAATTCAGCCCTTAGCAGAAACGTCTACAGCTTTCCTTGAGGCAGCCGGTTAGGCGGCCTGGCATCATTCTCTGGGTATCGTCCTTTCCAGAATCTGCGCCACCACGCCTGGAAAAGAACAAAAAAGCCATTGACAGAATATCTCACTTCTGTAACCCAGTCTCTTTTCTTCAGAGGTTGCAATTATATATTTCATATTTGGCCTTGACTATGTCTAGAATTGCATGGTGTGAGTTAGGAATTCTAAATCTATTTTGGTCCATATGGATAATCAATCGTCACAGCACCTTTACTGAAAAGTTCATTCTTCACCTATTAATTATAATGCTATCTTTATCCTACATCATGTTTCAACGTATATTTAGATCAGTTACTAGGTCCCCTACTGTGTGACATTAGACGATACACTGAACCACGCCTCCTTCTATGTCCCCTCAATAAAGCTCGTTAGGGGATGCCTGGCAGGTGAGAGAAGATTACTAACAGGTGGGCAGAAAGGATTTTGGAAAGAGCATGGATCCTTGTCCCCACATGCCCTACCTTGTGACCTTGAACAAGTTTGGCAGCTTCCCCCAGTTCCACGCAAACTAAAGAATGGACTGGCCCAGGAGGAGGTATTTCCATAATCGAGAGGCATCAGTTATCAGTTGTTCTAGTTAACACAGTACTGTTTGGGCAGGGGACATTTCTAAAGGGCACATAGTCTTCCTGCCCGGGACCTTGTAGTGAAGGCTTCGCTCCAGGAGAGGGTCCACGCCTTGGTCGGACTGCTGCTACAAATGCCAAGTGCATCATACAGATGGTGGGCACGTACGTGTTTACGTCCTAGGACTTGTGATTTGTCTCATTTCACCAGTTCCTTCACTTGATATTTTGCCATGACACATCCACAATTATTCCAAATGGAGCTGTGACTCAGGCAGGACCCGGAGGAAAGGCAGCTGTCAGAGTATGGAGCTGCGGGGGCGGGGGATGGGTGGTAGCAGGCTTTTGATCTGTCTTGGAAAGCAGAGGCCAATTGAATTCTTTCAGTGAGCTGGAAAATTCAAAGAGCTCTTTTCTAAATTACCAGGATGTAACAAGAGCATTTTCCATAGTAAGTCTAGGAAGTTGGGAGAAGGCGCTTTCTTCTTAGCTATTATGTTCATCTGTGTGTGTAGGATAGGCTTCGTAAGATGGACCTAAGACAGGATGAAAAATGCCTACCCTTCTACGTCCCTTCTGGAACCTAGAAACCAGTGAGGAAGGGCAGATCAAACACACGAAACATTATTAAATGACGTGGCGTGATATCTAAGTTCTAATTTACCAGATTATTCACCACGAGCACTGCAAGGGCACTGTGTTGTTACCAGCTCCCAACACCGTCTTCGTCCCTGCCCGTGTTGGCCGTGTGCCACGCATGGTGCGTGTGTTTTTGAAACAATCAGAAACAGCACATGACGTACTTCTGGAATCAAGAAGGTAATCGTGCCCTCCTACCAACAGATGTATACGTATGAAATAGGTAACTAGGCAGTGGTTGAAGACAGAGCATTCAGTTTGGAGAGAGGAAGCAAAGACAGCAGGCCCAGAAGGCCCGTGCTTTTATTGCAACTGAAAGAGCCTACATGTTTCGTGAAAGGCATTTTGAGACAAGCGGTGGCAAGCAAGACGAGTGTGCGTAAGACAAGCACGACTGTTGTAGCTTCACTTCATTTCAGTTAACTTCTTAAATAATCATAAAAGGCGAGCCAACATTTACTGAGCGCTCTTTCTGTGAGTTCTTCCCCTCTGTGGGGACTCCCTGGCTAGTCTGACAAATGTAGGTAGGTGGGGTAACTTTTCCCCAAGGTTAAATATCAAGGCAGAAGAGGGTTGGCATAAATTTCTGTCTTTTGGGTACAAGACACCAGAAATGTTTATTTATTTATTGAGAGAGAGAGAGAGAGAGAGAGAGGGAAAGCATGTGCATGAGTAAGGGGAGGGGCAGGAGAGAGGAAGAGAGAGAATCTCAAGCAGGCACTGTGCTGTCAGCCCAAAGCCCGACTTGGGGCTCAATCTCATGAACTATGACATCATGACTTGAGCCGAAATCAAGAGTCGGACGTTTAACCGGTTGAGCCATCCAGGCACCTCAGAGGCTATATTTTAAAGGAATGAAGATTTACCAATCTTCACCATAATCTTTTATATGAATAAAAGCCCATGAGAGGGAGAATGTTCTTCTGGAGAATGGTTTCAGATCAGCTGTCTTGATGGAGGAGGGATTGGGACACCCAGGTCCCCTGAGTCACTGCTTGACAAGGACAGAAGTGCTTGAGAAACTCAGTTGTGGGTCTGTGTCTTCAAGCGTTCTTCTGTTTTCTAGACCTGAACCCATAAGGAAGTTGTCACTGGAAATATTTCAGCGTCATTCCCATATCTCCAACAGCAGGTGTTAAGAGATGTCTGGGAGTAGTTCCTAAGGTTAGGTCCATTCTGTTCCCTTTTGATGTTTTGGTGGAATCCAAATTCCAACGAAGCGGCCTCTGTCTGAAGTTAAGATGGTTCACTGATTCCAGAAGAAATTTTTTTCCATGTAGTCCTCTAGAATATGGCTCTTCATTTAGCCAGGCGAGTATCAGCAATCTTTCTTTCTTGAAGGAAGCATACAGGAGTCAAAATGAATTGGGGTCCCCTACTTTGTAAGTTGAAAATTTATCTGACTTCCACCTGTCCCCCTGACCCCCACCAAACCTTGTTCAACAACAAAGAAGAAAACCAAGCCTCGGAGAGATGGACAGACTTGCCCAGAGTTACATGGATAATGGCACGTTCCCGGATAAAGCCTGGGCGACATGACCTCTAGGTGTCCTGGACATCAAAAAGTGTGCGTGCCACCTACCAGCACTCAAGTCCCCAGAATGCAAATAAAATGCAATGCAAAACCAGAAAACAAGCATGAAGAAGTGAGACAAAATTCTTATTTTTTTCCCTGTGATAAGTGATTCTTTGTTGTTGTTGTTGTTGTTGTTGTTGTTGTTGTTGTTTTGAGATTTCAACTATCAAACTTGTAACATTCTTTGATTTTGCTTTGCAAATGCATTTAGCTAACACAGGAACTGCAGGGCACCAACTAAAATCCAAGTCTTTTGTCTCCTAGTCTATGACTTTTCCTACTGCGACCCACTGTCTTCTCACCCTCCGCAGCTGGCACACCCTTCACTATTCTTGGTCACGGTGCTGGTGCTGACGGCAAGGGTTATCCCACTGCATTTCCGGCAAAGGTGGCTGGGCTGCCTTTCCCTCCAAAACTGCCGTACAGAAAAGCAGGCTTCCTCCAGGCAGTCCTCCCAGATTTCAGGGGACTGTCCCTTTAAAAAAAAATGTTTAAGTTTATTTATTTATTTTGAGAGAGAGCACACAGGAGCAGAAGAGAGAGAGAGAGAGAGAGAGAGAGAGAGAGAGAGAGAGAATTCCAGTCAGGCTACACACTGTGACAGTGCAGACCCTGATGTGGGGTTTGAACTCACAAACCACAAGATCATGACATGAGCTGAAATCGAGAGTCAGTCACTTAACTGACCGAGCTACTCAGGCACCCCTAAATGTTTTGAAAATTCAACACCACTTTTCTCTCCTGCTAAAGCCAACTAGACATGGGGACAGTTTGACCAGGGGCAGGTGCTAGGACCCTCCGGGTCTGCAAGAGAGGCTGGGCCACAGTCTGTGGGGGCAGAGAAAAGATGATCCACCCAAACCCTCAATGTTGTTAAGCAACTGCAGAAAGCAGGCAAAAGGAAGCTTGAAGTCCAGACTTCTGAGAGGATGTCACCCTTTGAAGATCCTTTCAAGTACAAAGTACAGGGGCTCAAATGATTCTGACACAGGCGAGGAAATAACTATCTACAAACACCCACATCAGGCAGAGCCGTGCACGAGGCGTCCAGCAGATGAGTATTTCAAGGCTTAAGGTCTTCTATCCCCCACCTCCAACCTCAAAGCACTGAACCATGAAAATCCAAATAAATAAAGCCACTGTAGCTTGTGTGCGACTTCCAGAATACTCTTGTCACTAGGTCACGCAAGAAAACCCTATGCCAGCCCCGCAAATGTGGTCTAACGAAGTCATCGCTGACTGTTTGTCACTAGAGAACCCAGTGAAGGTTTTGACTCCTTCTCTGCCCTTTACCTGGAGGGCTGGTGGGGCATGGGACCCCAAGTGCTGGGATCTGCAGTGCTTTCCAAGCAATTAGTGATAGCCGTTGAGTCTGACAGTTACACACAAGGCTCAAAGTTGGGCAGGTCACTAACCTGGATGACCTTGGGCAAGATGCATAACTTTTCTTAAACTCGGTTTCCTCATGTGGGATATGGGGACAGTAAGAGTGCCCACCTCGCAGGGTGGAGGTCAGAAGGGAATCTAAGGCAGGAGGGCACACACATGAGACCTCGAATGCTTCCTGCTTAAATGTTGGCTGCTATTCTCTGCCTTCTTCCCTCCAACTCAAAGGATATTGATTCAATCAGTGTCAACACGATGACTTAACAACCTATCGATCCCGTCAAGTCAGTAAAAACAATCAGTCAGGCTGGTTGCTTGACATCTCGTGGATGAAAATTGACCTTGTCCCGCTCACATTTCGAGTTATGATGTCATCTAGCCACGTTTTTCACATCTATGGTTTTGGCTGACATCAGATGGAATAATTCATCTGACGGCACTTTGTGGGTGGTCCGGGAGGTTGGACAGGGGAGTGTGCAGGTGCAGTGCCTAGGGAGGACCCACGGAAGAAGCGGTCCAGCTGAGCCGGTGTGTTTGGTAAGACCCCCCCATCCCCACCCGATTCTACATGCATCTTCCCAGACTGCAGGGTCAAGGCCTCAGAGGCCAGGCTGCTAATGAAGTCAGAGTGTATTTTCCTTGTAAATAGAGCGTCGAATGCTTGGTTTCTGCTGCAGATGGCCAGACTGCACTACTTTTAGACAAGTCTCTGTGCAGCACGTGAAAATGTGGGGAGAACGGAAGGAAATCTGTGATTTTAATAGAGCCTTGGTACACCAAAACCCCCTCTCAGGGAGGTTTAGGAGAGCTATGCCCTAGGCCGGTCACCAGAGGGCAAGACGCAAAGGAGGGCAAGATACAAAAGGTCTGAATCTTTACATACTTAGGAAGAACTTTGGGATGAGAATGGATTATATGATGAGAAATAATTTTCCGGGGTTCAGAATTTCATGAGTGTTCATGCAAAATGTTAACCCAGTGGGCTGGGCTTGAGCATCATACATATGCTGACTTAGAATCTGGCTTGGTCATTTGCAGCTCTGTGGCTCTGAGCAAGAGAATTATTCGCTGAGCCTTAGTTTCCACATCCATTAAGTGAGATCGTGGTACCTGCCTCAAGGAATTATTGTCAAGTTTCCAAATGAGTTGAGGCTACCTCAGACCTCTCTCCAATATAGTTATAGCCCAAACAATAAATACAGGTAGAAATGTTTAAGACGACCATAACATACCTTAATATGATTTGGGGCACCTGTTGAATATATTAGGGACACCGGAGGATGGAAAATAGTGCAGTCATTAAGGGTCAGAATGGGGTTTATCTGTGTAGAGGGACACGAAAAGGATGCTCATAATATAGAAACTGAAAGAAAAGCAGGTTACAAAAGAATGTGACCTCTTTGCTCTGACCACTAGGCTCAAGACCTTTACGTACAATGAACCACATATTACAGTAGTGTTCCATCGTTGTCCCCGCCCCCCCACGTTGTTATCCCCGCATTTTACAGATGAGAAAACTCAGAACAGTCAAGATTAAGTAATAACCCCCAACGCACGCGAGTAGCAAGTGACGAAGTGGAGCTCTGTACCACGGTCCCTCTGATTCTCAGCCCTTGCCTTCTGTGCCTTTCCACGAGCCCTGAGGTGAAGATGGGGAACAGAAGATGGTAAGTGAGACTGCAGATGAAAGTCTACAGAAACAAGAAGACAGGACCGCCTGAAAGTAGGAGTTCTAGGAAAATGTAAGGCTTTTCTCTCTTACGTTTCTGTTGCAGCCATTGTCCACGGAGAAGCCGATGGATGGCTATGCAGATGGAGTGATGGCGTTCTCTCAAGTCAAGAGGATATTTTTCTTCCCGTCTTCCCTTTGAGCAGATTATACAAACAGGTGACCAAACCAAGGGCCTAACCAAATTCAGCCCTCGGTTCTTTCCTACTTCTCTTTGTCTACCCTCCGTCAGGCCCTTGCAATTTTTGTCAGTGTGTCTCTGTGACTTGAATCAGCTCCTTTCCAGACTCCACTTGCAAATCCCAGGGCACCTGTCACATGGTCATGGAGTGCTAAAGAGTGCATGTAAATAACACACCGGAATCTGCAGCAGTTTTCGATCCCCCCAGAGTCTCTAGAAAGAAAAAATTCCTTTGACCATGTACATCTGGACCCCACGGGGGCCGAAGGAATGATGCCCATAGTTCAGACCTATCCGGTGTGAAATGCAACTAAAGAAATAATGTAGCCCCAGGACTGAACTGGACTCGGTCCTTAGCTTGCCCCAGTTTAGCTTGAGTAAGGGGACCGGGCCCACAGCAGTGATTGTTCCCCTTGGGGGTGGGGGTCAGTGCCACACCCTCCCCCTCCTAAGGGGAGAACGCCAATACTCGTCAGCATCGCCATCCAACTGCCCCTCTCACAACGGCACCTCTGGCGGTGGCCCAGTGTGGTCACCCGTTTGCAGCGACGCTGACTGCGGTCTGCTGCAATCACCAGAGGAATCTGGTGCTGGCGAGAGATCCTAGAGGGGTGGAACAGGAGGAGTAGAGTGGAAAGCGGGGCATCTGGGAACCCTGCTCTGTTACCTCATGGCCATCCGAGCAGTTTTCAACCCCAGGTCCTAGCTGAGAATCACCCTGGCCTGCTGCAGAAAGCTGTGGATAAAGAGCCTGGGACCCAGCAGGGGGGTGAGAAAGGAAAGACACTTTAACAACGCCACGCAGGCTGTGCCTGTGTCTACGCAACGGGGAATATGCGGGGTCACCTAATGATTTGGGTAGTGGGGCTTCAGAAGGGGCTGCAGTTCTGCCCCACGCCTTTCACTGACTCAGTACAAGAAAGTTCACCCAAGAGAAATGTTGCAGATTAGGTCAGTTGTCAATAAGGAGATGGGGGCGCCTCGGTGGCTCAGTCAGTGGAGCGTCCAGCTTCAGTTCGGGTCACGATCTCACAGTCCGTGGGTTGGAGCCCTGTGGTGGGCTCTGTGCTGACAGCTCGGAGCCTGGAGCCTGCTTCGGATTTTGTGTCTCCCTGTCTTGTGCCTTCCCCGCTTGTTCTATCTCTGTCTCAAAAATAAATAAAAAAAACATTAACAATAAAAAAAAAAAGGAGAGATAAAGATGATCAGATAAATGAGCTGTGCTGCTAGGAGGTCAGGCCAGGATGGGTGATTATCCGGGAGTGCTTACAGGCTCATTTGCTTTCCTTTCATGTTTCGGGGGTTGGGGGAGGGGGGAGGCGTTTAGCCCAGTAGACTATACAGAAAGTGACAAGCATCACAGAGACTCTCTGAGGTGAACAGAGAAAGTGACTTCAATTCCAAGGGGGGGAAAGCTGAGAGACTGGCTGTCTTCCTGTCTTAACTCTTTGATGTAAACCTATATCCGATTAGAACTCAAACTCTTTCTTCTTCCAGGCAGGTGGGAGGGAAAGGACCTTTAATTGTTAACAAACTGAGGAGACCGACGGAGGCCCGCGGTGTATAAACCCTTGAATTTAATGATGGATATTCGCTGTCATGGGAAGACGCTTCTGAGTTTTTCCTTGGGCATTTTTGTTTTCAGGTCGAATTTGTTTCCCACCACCTTAAGAAAAGAAACCTTAAAACCACGCAGGCTCCTAGTTTGAGACATCCTCAATTGCTAATTTAACTTACAGAGTTGGAAACTAACCCAGCAAAAGCCTGGGGTTCTCTACTAATCCTAATTGTTGATAGAGAACCAGTAAGCAGCAACGAGGCAGGAAGCTGTGGATGGGCTGTGACATCCCAGGGGGATATCACCTCCTCTGCCAAATATTTAGAGCAAAAACCAGCCATCGATTGCAGTGTGATGTAACCACGTTCGAAGAGCTTTGGACAGATGGCCGAGATGTCTCTGTGTACGTCGTAACCCTCACCCTGCCAAATATATTTATTCGCTATCAGACTAAACATATTGAGGAAAATATTCATTTTCTTCTTTCTCTCCAAGACGCTTCTTTTTTTACCCCTGTTTGTCCTGAGTTTTAGTGACAAGAACCGCAACGATGAAAAGTCCTCAAAAGTAGCTTTTAAACCTACCACTACACCCTATAAGCCAACCAATATGAAGCAAGAGGGCACCAGAGCATTGTGAACCATGACAAGATAATCTCAGAAACAGATCCTGCTCAAGCTCAAAGTCAATACAGATGGAGATTTTAAAAATAAAGTGGTCTGGGAAGTAGAATGATCTTAGTTACCCAACTCCAAAGCAAAAGGCATGCTCTGGCCCAAATTTTAAAAATAGAGAACGGTCCAAGAATAATAACAATCTCTTGCTGGGAAAGACTTTTTGTCTTGCCTCGGTCAGAAAAAAATAGAATGTAAAGCTTTTCTCAGTCTCTCCAGCCCCACAGTGGGGTCCCTGGGTCTTTACCAGTCCATCCCTGAACCATGATTGGGTGTGAATGGTTGTGAGTAAATTATGCCAGGAGGGGACTCTGGGTAGGTGGACACCCTGATGCAGTAGAGGGTAGATCAAAGTCAAGGGCACAGGGATGGGTTAAAACCATGTGAATAGGATCCTTTCCAGAACTACTTACTTGAACAACCTGCTGTGTTTTGGCGATCCATCTTTCCATTCCCGCCGAGGGCCATTGTCTCCTTATCCATCCATGAGGTCTGACTTATCCTACAAAACTCAGCTCAGTGAGGGCTTTCTCTGGGATTCCCTCCTTTTTTCCTGGTTGAATCAACAACCACTCTTTCCTTTGTGCATCCCGCCTCTGTGTCAGCCTCTGTCTCCTGGGGTGGAATTCATGTAGACTCATTGTCTTGCACCCTCGCCTGTGAGTTCTTTGAGTGCAGAGACCTTTTCCTTATTGTGTGTGTGTCCCACAGAATGTCAAACACAGTGAGTGTTTACTGAATTGGATTGGATTAGAATGGAGTTGAATTGAGGACTAATCCCCCTTTTCAGTGGCTTCCATAAAAGAAATGCTACAGTGGGATGTTGATGATGAAGTCGTTTACCTGAGTTGGGTCAGGGAGTGAGATGTCTTCTGGCTACGTGTAAAACCTTAAACTAAAGTGACCTCTCTCCTTTCAACCAACTGAGACATCATATGACCATATATCCCAAACTGGCAGGTGATGGTTCAAAAGTGACTGGAAATAAGGCCCATGGACATTTCAAGGTCAAACCCTTGATAAATGTGAGATTCAATTAATAGTATGTTAAAGATTTTGTTTTTAACTTTATCCATACCTCGTAAGGAGCTTGGTGAGGAATCTCAGAGGTATTTTAAAAGTTCTAGCTAGTTGCACAAAGTACCCTTTTCCTTCCTAATGATCTTTCCTTCAATGAAATTGAAATTGGTTAAAGAGAAGATCTCATTCTATTTCATGCCTGACCTCTCTGGGGGCTGTTGGAAATGTTATGGTTTGAAAGGCTGTGGAACATGGGGACAGTTCAGTATTCAGACAATGGAGCCAGGCTGACCTGGGTTCAAATACTGGATCTGCCACAAAAAAGTAAAGAATTTAACCTTTCTGTTTCTTTCTTCATAAGATGCAAGTATATGGAATAAATCGTTTAGCCCAGGGCCCAGCATGTTGTAAGACTTTAATACTCGGTCATTATTGTGACTACTATCTACTATGACATATTCCAATCCAAGCTGATGAGCTCAGGTAATTTGCTGAGCATTTTTATTCATCACCACCTCCTGAGTAAACTCTTATCCTTTTGACTCCTGATGTAATACTTGCATTCCATAAATAATGCAATTTGGACTTAGCATCTTCTTTACTGGGCCAGGGATTTTCTTCACCATCTTAAATTTGATGATGACATTTAATAGGGAGACAATCAGAGAAGACCAGTTGTTTCACAAAGGGATTGAAGAGTTATCATTTGAAAAGATTTAATTTATGCCTTGCCTCGCCATGGCATTAACTCAACACTCAATACACACAGCAAAGCAGGTTCAGAATGAGGTGACCAGATGCCAAAGACACAAGAATCCTTCTACCTGTCAAGGTCTCCCCACATAGGTCATTCTGCCTTGTGTTAAGCCAGTTACAATAAAGTTAGGGAATCTCTCTGTGGATAATATGTAGCAAACATATATTTTTATACAATAAAGTCTAGAGAGAACATTCAAGAAGATGGAAACAAATAGCTAAATTCCAGAAAGACTTCACCAGAAATGAAAAGGTGCGTGGTTAGTGCAAGTGCCTGGTTTTGGGTAATTATTTTAAAAAGTAGATTATGCTTACTCTGTGCCTGACCCAGACGTGACACAATATGAGGTAAACGGGAGACGTGATGGGGCAGCTGCTGTCTAAATAACACCATGAAATCACTGTAAATATCCGCAAAACCCAGTACATATGGGAATGCTTGATTACTGACAAGATTTAGCTACCATCAAGGTTATCTAGTGAATCAAAATTATTAACTAGTGTCCCAAATAACATCAGGAAAAATATATTCTCCAAATAACCAGATAATGTCCTCATCGGCTAAATAGATAATGCCAATACAAATACTGTACTTGTTTGAGTATCTAGTTTCATTTCTTTTGGGTGTATACGCAGGAGTGGAATAGTGGGGTCAGATGGTAACTGGATGTTTAACTTTTGGAGAAACCACCAAACTGTTCCCATTAGCCAGGTAAATACACAATTTTGTTGTGTAAAATTTGTTGTTTCCTGCCTATGCCCTAATTTCTCCTTCATTTCTGAAAGGTAGTTTTGCTGTATATAAAATTATTGATTGACAGGGTTATTTGTTTCTTTCAGCACTTTAAGTATATCTTATGACCTCCAGGGCTTCTGATGAGAAATCAGCTGTCAATAAGCTGACCTTATTGAGGGTCCCTTGTAAATGGTGATTCCCTTCTCTCTTGCCTCGAAATTCTCTCTTTGTGTATAGGTTCCAGTATGATCATAACATATATTGATAGAGTTCTCTTTGAGTTTATTCATCTGAGAATTTCTTGAGCTTCTTGTATTTGTACATAGATTCAGTCTATTATCAAATTTGGCAAGGTTTCAGTCATTATTTCTTCAAATATTCTTTCTGCTCCTTTTCTCTCTTTTCTTTTTGAGACTCTTATAATGCGTCGATGGTGTCCTATCGATCCTTATGTTCTTTTCACTTTTCCTTATCCATTTTTTTTTTCTTTCTATTGCTACCCTGGATAATTTCAATTGTCTTGGCTTTAAGTTCACTGAAATCTTTCTTCTGTCTGCTCTAATTTGTTCTTGAAATCTGTGGTCATTAATTTTATGTGTCATCTTGACTGGGCCAAGATATGCCCACATATCCACTCAGACATTATTTCTGGGTCTATCTGTGAGAGTGTTTCTGGAAGACATTAGCATTTGAATTGATGAGCTGAATAAAGCAGATGATTCTTCCCAGTGTGGGTTGGCATCATCTAATCTATTAAAAGTCTGAATAGAACAAAAAGGCGGGAAATTTGAATTGCTCTTTCCTTGACTGTTGAGCTGGTACAGCAATATTTCTTCTCCCTTTGGTGCCCCTAATTCTCAATCCTGGAATCTATACTCTCTGTTCTCTAGCTCTCAGGCCTTGAACTGTACCACCAGCTTTTCTCGTTCTCCAACTTGTACACTGGAGATTGTGAGACTTCTCAGCCTCTCTCCTTTTCTAGAGAATGCTGACTAATTAAAAAAAAAAACCTCTAGTTTATTTTACTTGTCAGTTCCCTTTTAAAATTTCTATGCCTTTATTGATATCCTCATTTTGTTTGTATATTGTTTTTCTGATTTCCTTTAGTTCTTAGTCCATGATTTTCTATAGCTCCTTGAAAATAATTAAGACACTTGACTTAAAGTCTTTGTATAGTAAGTCCAATGATTGTGCTTCCCCAAAGATTGTTTCTGTCAATTTGTTTTTCATTTTTTTTTTAAGTTTACTTATTTATTTTGAGGGAGAGAGAGCATGAATGTGGGAAGAGCAGAGAGAGAGAGAGGGAGAGAGAGAGAGAATCCCAAGTAGGCTCCCTGCTCAGTGTGCAGTCTGACATGGGCTTGATCCCAAGACCATGAGATCATGACCTGAACTGAAACTAAGAGTTAGACACTTAACTGGCCAAGCCACCCAGACACCCCAATTTTTTTTCTTGTGAATGCGCTAGGTTTTTCTGTTTCTTTGTATGCTTTATAATTTTTTGCTGAAACCTGAACATTTGAGTATATGATATTGTAACCCTTGAATCCAGAACCTCTCCCTTCCTCGGGATTTGCTCTTTTTGATTATTGGAGGCTATAGCCATTTGTTTCTTTAGTGATTCTTTCAAGCTGTTTTTACAAAGGCTATATTCTCTGTTATGTGCGGTCCCAGAAAATTCTGTTCCTTTAGCTAGAGTTCAGCTAGGGTTTTTATGGAGATTTTCCTGAATACCAGGAGCTAAAGCAAAACCAACCCCCCAAATCAAAACTTTAACAAAACAAAAATTAAATTAAGACAAAACTCCCATTCCACCTCTCCTGGTCTTGCAGATGGATGGCTGTGTGCTGATACACCCTTTTGACACTTACCCATATGCTTTTAGAACTCTGCCTCAGTCTTCATTTTCTGTGTTCACTGAGCAGAGATATCAACTAAAGTGGAAAGCTTAGGTTTGCTTTATGTCTTTTCCGAGCGTACATCCTATCTTAAGCTTGAAACATTTACTGAGCTGGAGAGAGGGTAGAGCAAGGACCAAAAAAATACCACAAAGCTTTCCTACCATTTAAACTTGCCTTTTTGTTATTCAGCATTCACTTAGTTCAATAAAAACTTTGACTATTTTCCAGAGTTCTGTCCAAGTTCGTTCTGGCAGCTATGCTTGCTTTCCACTGTTTCTGTGGAGGGATGCACGCTTGGAACCACCTACTCTCCCATTTTGCTGACATCACTCTGTGATGTTTTCCTTGATAAAATTTTTCTCTGTTCTATGTGTCGATACTGATGGGCTCATATTGCCAAGTATATTTTATATTATCTATGGTAACTTACCCATGCGATTGCCTTAATGCTTGAAAAGAATTCTACCAACAAACTAAAAGAGTGAACTGTGAAATAATTTGCTTTATTTATATGTTCAACTTTGCTCTACAAACAAACAAGCAAACAAACAAACAAACAAACAAAACCAAACACAAATGAAACCAGGAGAATAAAAGAATTTGAACAAGAACACAGCTTCTGATAGCTGTTTTGATATGGAAGACTATGAAAAACTCAAGCAATGATAAATACTTGCTAATGAACTTAGAATCCAGAGCCACAGGACTTCATGCCAATTCTTCCTGTACTCAGCTGGGCAATCTGAGGCATATCCCAGTGACTTCTCTCCGGCTATTTCCTCATTTGGCAAATGAATGGAATGGAACTCATTGGTGGTTTCCAAACTGACTTCCAAGGAGTTTGGAAGAAGTTTATGGGAAGAAGGGAGAACTGGAGGAAGTTTCAGGCACTCTATGCCAATCTGAGATACTTCTACTTTAAAAGTCTTACATATTTGAGTCCCATATAAGATTTTATTTGACAATATGATGCTGCAAGTTTAAATGTTTGAAACCATCAAATTAGATATTAGACATAAAAAAATATTTCCCGTACCTTCTACCAGGAGCACAGCCCAATTTAGGAGAGCATGAGGAATTAGGAGACGAAGATTCTAGGCTGAGTTTGCATCCCTGAGTTTTGGATAATGTTTATCATCATCTGTGTCTTCTTTTTGTCCATCTACAAAAAAAGAGCTACTTCCTGGAGCTAGAGAGCAAATACTGGAAGAAAATAGATGTAAAGCACCTTGAGAAGTTAAAAGTGTTAGGCAAATGTAAGATATTACCAATTGTTGGTAAAGTCCTCGATTGTCCTAACCTCAATATGTCCGAGATCTTGAAAAACTGGAAACAAGAAATAAGTTCTCATAGTCCGAGAATGAATCAGTACAATACAGCACATCAACCTAGCTTTGCTGTATCATTGCCCAGCAAAGCAATCTTCCTTTTTTTTTTTTTCCCCTTTTGAAGTTTTTCTTTAAATTCTAGGTACTTAACAAGGAGTGTGAGATTAGCTTCACGTGTATAATTTAGCGATTCGTTACTTATATGTAACACCCAGTGCTCATCACAAGTGCCCTCCTTAATGCCCATCACCCATTTAACCCATTTCCTTGCCCATCTCCCTTGCCCAGCAGTCTTCCTTTACCATGTTGGCCCACGTGGTTTACCCATTTCGGTTGTTTGAGAGCATGTCCATAGGCAAGGGAAGAAAGAAAGAAGAAAGAGCAAAATAGAAACCTTGATGTGGATGTATATTATGCCATCTTTCATGCTGGGACTCTTGCTGATATCTTGGGCCAAGCTGGCTCATGTCTGGTCTTGACTCTCATTCCCTTTCCATCTTGACTAATCATTCCCTGAGCTTTCTGATCTTACTTTAGACCTTACAGCCAGACTGCTGACCACTGCTGATCATCAGCTAAGCATCCCCACGAGAGCCTTAAAACCACCTACTCTCTCCCATCCTCCCCTGGTTGAGCTATCTTGGGGCTTGGTAGCACACTTTGTTTTTTTTTTTTTAATTTTTTTTTTTAATGTTCAATTATTGTCGAGAGAGAGACAGGCAGAGACAGAGGGTGAGTGGGGGAGGGGCAGAGAGAGAGGGAGTACGCAGAATCCGAAGCAGGCTCTGGGCTCCGAGCTGTCAGCACGGAGCCCGACACGGGGCTCGAACTCACAAACCGCGAGGTTATGACCTGGGCCGAAGTCGGATGTTTAAACAGACTGAGCCACCCGGGCGCCCCTTGGGAGCACACTTTCTAATTGCATTTACAATCATATAAATAGAGTAATCAACTCATTCTGATTTGCCTGAAACTTTCACAGTTTTAAAACTGGAAATCCTGTGCCCTAGGAACCTCTGCAGTCCCAGGAAAAACAGGGAAGTTGGTCACCTCCCCCTACTTGTAAAGATATTAAAAGAAAACTATTTTTAAAATTTTTTTAAATGTTTATTTATTTTTGAGAGAGAGAGAGAGAGAGAGGCAGAGAGAGAGAGAGAGACAAAGAGCAAGCTGGGGAGAGACAGAGAGAGAGAAGGAGACACAGAATCTGAAGCAGGCTCCGGGCTCTGAGCTGTCAGCACGGAGCCCAATGTGGGGCTCGAACCCATGAACTGTGAGATCATGACCGGAGCTGAAGTCAGAGGCTCAACAAACTGAGCCACCTAGGTGCCCCCTCCCCCCTAAACAAAAACCTATTAAAAAGAGAGATAGAGATCCATAGATCAAAAGCTTCTGGCCCTTGTTATGAAGATGCTCTTTAATATAAGCCCTCTGGCTGGATCTAATTCATGTAGACATATATGCCAAAAAAGTTATCAATTCACTCCAGATATTATTATGCCCACTTCACTGAGTGGCCAGGAGTTAAAATAGTCCCTGCTGTATATAGTTGCAAGAACTAGGTCATGCAAATGTTACAGGGGACATAGAGAATGGAAAAGAAAGGATTTTTCCTGAAAGGAGAAAGGATGGAAAGACAGACATTAGCGACAGGGTTGTGGATAAGTCGGAGGCAATGCCGTGGGCGCCAAACGTTTGTAGAACTACAAACCCTATGGGCACTGCATCCGGGCATAAGTTTCTGTAAGAAACAGTACTATTAGTAACTTGTTCGTGGTTTGTGCCACTCTTTCATGAAACTTCGGAGTTTAACAAACTCATTTGTTTTTCTCTCTCGCTTTTCTACAAACTTCGGAGGCCTAACAGCCTGCTCCCAGTAGACAGAATCTTGCCGAGATTCCGTGGGCGAAGACATGACCCGGACCACGCCTTTGGAGAGAAATTCGACAGGCTTTCCGTCAATTTCACAGCGTGCATCATTTCTGACCCAGCACACTCGAGGTCTGTGAATATGCCAGAGTTACCCCGGCATATCTGCCTGTGAGACACACGGAAAGATGTTCCTTGCAGAATCAGTGGAGGACTGTCTGAATAAATGTGGCAATTCATCTGCTGGAATACAGTATCATCATCAAAAGCTGCGGAAAGAGATGAGATAGACGGGTAGATCTTTAACAACTAAACAAGCTGCAGAATACTGCCAGCAGCATGAGACCATTTATGTGAAAGCTTAAAGCACAACGCTCATCTTGTTCAAGGAATCATGTGTATGCGATGCAAAGGAATAAAAACTGGGCTAGAAAGACACCAAACAGTGGTTAGCTTTAGGAAGAAGGGAGGTGACCGGCCTGGAAGAGGAGACAGAAGAATCTGTAGTTTTACTTGCCAATGTTTTATTTCTTCTGTTTTTGTTTTTTTAACGAAAACCAAACATGGGACCTAATAACAACTACTCTAGGAAGGGGCCACTTCTCTGTGTGTTTCAGGATTTTCTGCACTTTCCCCCAATTTTGGGGGTTTTCGAAATGTGAGAAATGTGAGGAAGAAAGCACAGCAAAAGCAGGGGGAGGAAGAAGGGAAGGAGGCACCTCTGTAGCGCGTCTGGTGCGTTTGAAAATCGAACTAAGAGCCATGGCGACTATCACAAGGGCGTCCAAATGGACTGAAAAACGTCCAAAGCAGCAATGGGGAACCAAACAACGAATTCATCTAAACATATTTGAAAATAATGATATACCTTTTTAGTATTAAAAATAAAAGCCTTTGGGGCACCTGGGTGGTTTAGTCGGTTAAGCGTCAGACTCTTGGTTTCAGTTCAGGTCATGAGCTCGTGGTTCGTGAGTTCCAGCCCCACATCAGGCTCAGCGCTGACATTGTGGAGCCTGCTGGGGATTCTGTCTCCCTCTCCCTCTGCCCCTCGTACTGTCTCTCTCTAAATAAATAAGTCAACTAAAAAAAAAAAAAAGTTGGAATATTTTGCTTAGGAGCCCAGGACCATTAAGGGAAGGCTGCACGCCATCAGTAAAAGGGTTCCTGCAGCAGAGACAGAACCCCCCTCACAGGGTTGGACGTTGATGTGCCCTGGGCCCCTTTTGGGTGCTGGGCCTTGATTACCGGCCCTGGTTTTGTTGTTGTTGTTTGTTTGTTTGTTTTTGTTGTTTGTCTTGTTTTGGTTTTGGATTTTTGCCCTTGTTGGCTGTGTGGAAGCCCAGATTTTAAACCTAAGGTACATCGAGACTACGCTCGACTCTTGTGGAAACACTCAGGGACATATTTTGGCTGATATTTATTCTAAAATATAGTGTATTAATTAAAAAATGAGGTACAGCAAGGCCAATGAATCAGGAAATAATTGCCATTGAAAAGATTGTTTGGGGACATCCGGGTGGCTCAGTCGGTTAAGCGTCCAACTCTTGATTTCAGCTCAGGTCACGAGCTCCTGGTTCGTGAGATCGAGCCCCGCATCTGGCTCTGGGCTGAGGGTGGTGCTTGCTTAAAATTCTTTCTCTCTCTCTCCCTTTCTCTCTGCCCCTCCCTCGCTCACTCAGGCTCTCTCTCTCCCAAGAAACACACTTTAAAAAAGTAAAAAAGAAAAGATAGTTTGTTACGGTTCCTAGGTGGACGGGGCAAGCGACACCAGGCCCTCGGGGCACACAGGGAGGCGCCAGGGGCAGACAGCAGGCAGCGGGAGCCGGAGTAAAATGTGGGCAAGGGCCCACATTGTGGTTTCCATGGGAAGGAACAAGGAAGACAGGTGTACAGGCTCAAAATTGGTTGTGTTGGATAATTTCTGCAGACTCTGGGTGTAAGGCCACCGCTTGATTGCCTGGAGCCTGGCTCTGGGCGATTAGGGTAGGGGAGTTATGGCCCGGAGTGAGAGCCCCATAGCGAATGGAGGTGGGGTGTGGACCACAAATTGGTAGCTTGTATTTGAAACCCTTGCTCCCAGGTCAGCTGTTTACCCTCCTAGGAACCGGCTAACCCGGGTGGGGCAGTCTCAACAGAGCCTACACGGCCCCGGATGCCGGAACACCTAATACAACAGGCTTCTGAGATGCAAATGCCATCTGGAACTAAAAACTTAAGAGAAACAGATCACCATTCAGAAGGCCCCTCCGTCGTGCTGGCCGGGGGCCTGAGCATCCACACAGAGCCAGTTTCCAGGCGTTGGGGTCACGCTGCCCGACAGCATCAGTCGCCGCTGACTGCCCCGCGGGGTGAGCTCTCTGGAGGTCAGCTTCTGAAAGGCCCAGCATGACGGAGCCTTCCTCCCCCTGTTCAGCCAGACCCCATGCCCGGTGGCTGGCAAGCGTCTGCGGGGCACGCAGGAGGCCTCGTGAGCCGAGCTGTGCTACCAGGGCTGACTGAAATCCCTTCCCATTATCCTGGGAGAAAGAGGAGGGTGGGAGGCAGGCGTCTGACTTGCTGTGCCAGCAACTTAGATTAGTCACACTCTCCCTCCGAGGAACTTAACCCTAATTACTGTCACCGGGGTTGCCATGCTGGGCCTTCAGACCCACCCCTCTCCCTCTCGTGTGGGCTCTTGCCTCCCCAACCTGCCATTTTCAGCTATTGCCATTGAGAGCCGTGTCTCGTCATCATGATGTGATCACTGACTGCACGGAAGTGCCGCCATATTTATTTCCTTGGGCTGGCCCCGTGGGCCAGTCGGGCTGTTGTTCCTCCGAGGGCCACTTGGGCTGTTGTTCCTCCGTCTCCTGGTGAGCCCAAGTCTCCTGATGAAAGCAGGGAAGCAAGACCCACACCCAAGCACATGCACGCACAGGACACTGAAGGGTGTAAGAAAACAAACACTTCTCCCTTCCTGCAAAGATGTAGCTGAAGCCTTCACTTTGGGAGAACCAGAGAGAGTGAGCCGCATCTGTGAAGGACCCGCATAGGGACAGAAGGTATTCCACGCACTGTGTGACCTCCTCAGTGGACTTTGCTGACCACGCAGGGCCCCGCTGCCCAACCATCCTCATGAGATGTACGTAAAACCTTGGATTGGGAGTAACTTGTTCTGTCAGTGTTCTGCAAGCTGAGCAAACATTTCTAATACATTTTAGCTTGATAAACGAGTGATGTCTTGTAATACGAGTGCTACGTGACACCGAACAACACATGATCACAACTGACCAACGGTTCTTGACATTCGCTTTGACACACAAGTGTTTTGCATTCGAAGCGTGTTTCCGGAACGAATTATGCTCGCAAGCCAAGGTTTCACTGTGATGTGCTTTCTTTGCAGATTATGGTTCCCCCAAAGACTGTTACTCTGGAGATAAAGAGGACCTACCTGCCTGTTTTATTTTATTTGATTTCTTCTTTCTGTCTTAAAGAGTGCCTTGATCCATCCATGATGTATATAAAAACATAAGCCTATGAGTCCATTTTCATAATCGCCTGTAACCGATTACTGGTGAAAATGTTAGCTGCTCCGAAATGGAGACAAAATGAGATGGGTATAAAAGTGGGCAGCGCCTGCCTATTTCTTGGTCATTTCACTGCCGTGTCGATGAGTCCGTTGCCACCAAAAATCCGCTGGCTGGGCAGAGTTCTTTTCTTTTCAGCACTTGGCTTGTAGGAGCGCTGCCACAGAAGCCCGAGTCCTGTTGCCTGTATTCTGCCCCCATTCCCCTCTCCTGCCTCTGCTCTGTGTGCAAGGGCCACTGTCTTTGGGACTACTTTGCAAAGTCATCGTTTGGCAGGCTCCTATCCAGCAGTTTTGTCTGCTTTCTGCCTACCTCAGGCTGGCCAACACTGGTGGACCTTGAAAACCATTTTCAGTGTTATTTCCAGATTTCTTTTGGATCCATGGATCTAAATAAATACTTGTCATTTCACCAGGAAGTTCTTAATTTCCTTTAGCCTGTACCCTTAAAAAAAAAAAAAAGTTAATTTCCCTGAAAGAAGGGCCGTCAGCTTTTCTAAGAAAACTTTATAATAAGAGATTAAAATGGTAACGGGAAAAAAATTATGAAAGAACAGGAAACCATCTGTGAGAAAATGCGATGTAATTGTGTACCGTTTTTGATGCTAGATACATTTCTGAACAGTTGTATGTAAACTATATGAAGTAATGTCTTTAGTGTGCTGGGGGGTGCTCTTTCCTATGAATATCTTTTCTAAATTGTTTCTGATCAACTAATGTAATTACTTCAATGTCTTCTGTTCTGGCAAAATGGATACGTGGGAAAGCCTGTGGCTTTAAATATGGAGGTTCCTACAGAGTGGCAGAATAAATCACTTTTGTGGTTTGTAACATGACGTGGTCCACATTTCACCTTTTTCTTCAGCACGTAGTTACCTACTGGCTGCATGCAGTGTGCCAGGGTCTGCTCAAAGCCTCGATGGTCCTCTCAGCCCTAATGTATTTTGTTAATTTCAGGGTGCTGTTAAAAGGAATTTGGGGATGGGGTGCCTGGGTGGCTCAGTCAGTTAAGCATCTGACTTCGGCACAGGTCATGATCTCACCGTTTGTGAGTTCGAGCCCCGCGTCGGGCTCTGTGCTGACAGCTCGGAGCCTGCTTGGAATTCTCTCTCCCTCTCTCTCTGCTTCTCTGTCTCTGTCTCTGTCTCTCTCTCTCAAAATAAATAAATAAACTTTTAAGAAATAAACAAAAGGACTTGGGGGCAGTATCTATAGAAAAGCCTGCGCTTTCGGGACAATAAAAATAATTCAGTAGCATTCTATTTCTACTCAGTTATAACTAAAAAATAACGTTCTTTGCTTTATTTGAAAGTCAGATTTATTGTTTTCCATCTCACGGCAGCTGGGTTACATTTATAATTTATAGTTCATCTCACTTTTGCCATTTCTGAGTCTGACCATGAGGTGGGGTCGGGAGTTTGGGGGCACTAAGTCAGAAGGAACCAAGATTCTGTGTTATATAACTATAACTATTTGGGAGGGGAGGTTTTACTTAAAAAAAATCAACATGAGTTATTCAGACAAAAATCCCACAGGAATTTTGACAAAATGAGTTCCCCAAATCTAACCTGACAAAGCCATGGGTAGCTGAAACCCACAGCATCCCTCTGAAGACAGGCAGTGGGCTCCAAATTTAACTGCAGGTCCTTTGACTGTATTTCTTACATTTTGCTGCGAAGTTTCATAGAAATTTAAAAAGAAATGCATAAGAATACAATACCAGAATAATCACGCCATTCAGTGACCTCTTATTACGTATTGACAATGTCCCAGATGCATTCCTCTGACTCAGTGGCAGGGGCTATGCCCCCCACGTGGGCCTGAGGTGAAGGCAGAATCCTGTTGTTCGGTGAGGAGGGTGGTGATGGCCTCTCCAATGGGAAGGAGTTTGCCTAAGGTACTTTTATGGGAAAAGGGCAGAGCTTAGGGAAGGCAGTGGGACGATAAACCTGTGATTGCCTGGTGTATGTTTTTCTCAGATCTATCCATCTTAGTATTATTTTTTAAGTTTTTGTATTTATTTTGAGAGAGAGTGAGACATCGTGGGTGGGAAGGGGCAGAGAGAGAGGAAGGGAGAGAATCCCAAGCAGGCTCCATGCTGTCAGCACGAAGCCCAACATGGGACTCGAAACCACGAACCGTGAGATCACGACCTGAGCTGAAAGCAAGAATCAGATGCTTTCCAGTGAAGTCAGTATTCAAATGCGTTAAACAAGTGTCCATGGATGGATAAATGGAAAACACATGTGGTACATCCATCCGATGGAATATTACTCGGCCTTAAAAAGGAAGGAAACTCTGGCATAGGCTATAACACGGATAAACTCTGAGGACAGGGATGCCAAGTGAAATAAGCCGGGGACAAAAAGACAAATACTGTACGATTCCTCTCATATGAGGTTCCTGGAAGAATATAAGCCGTAGGTGCAGGAAGCAGAATGGGAGTTGCCAAGAGCTGTGGGAGAGGGGATGAGAAGTTCATGCTTGATAGTTAGAGTCTGATTTATGCAAGACGAAAGAGCTCTGTGGGTGGAGGGTGGTGACGGAGCGCAACAAGACGAAGGTACTTAATGCCACGGAACCGTGCACTTACAAATGTTTACGATGGTAGGGTTTGTTGGCATGTGTGTTTGAAAAATTAAAAGCAAATTAAACATAATTCTCAGTGCTCCCAGGGATGACGGTTGGTGGGGCCATAAAGGTGAAATTTCCTCCAAATGCTTTTGGAGGATATTTAGATTTAGTGCACTTACAGTTCTCGCGCCAATGATCTCTTGGCTAGACATTCACCAACCTGCTAAGATTGCTGAGCATTAAGGTGTTTATTGTCCCACATTGTCATAGTCAAAACCGGGAGCGACCCGAATTTCCATTAATAGGAGGCCGTTAAATAGATTATGATGCTTCTCTAAAAGATGCTATGCAACCCTTATAAAGGCAATTGTGCCAACGTGGAAAGAAAGGCCAAGTTAAAAATAGGAACTGCAGATCGATACGCACGAGTATAATCCCATTAAAAACATAAACAGAAGTCTATTAAATATGCAAATATATGTGCATGCATATACAAGCTTGGAAAATCTCTAACAAATTGGTAACAATGGTCACCTTATCTGTCTTCCATATGGCATAATGAACTCACACGCAAAAAGCGAAACAAGACAAATTACAGCAGCGATAACTGCGAAATGTGAGGGAGGAAGGTTTTGTTGGTGGGGGGGGGACTTTTGCTTCCCACTCTCCATGCTTTTGTACTGTTTAAGAATTTTTATGCTAAATATGAAAAGCAAATAAAAATCGTCAGAATATTCAAAACCCCAAAAGAAGTTACCCATGCCGTATCACTTTCTAAAATATGTTTATGTCATACAAATAAAAGAAAAATGTAATGCAAGCCAATGCAAAGACAAATGCCCGCCAGGAGACAAGCCGTGAGGAAATAGTTCTATCCAGACCACAGAGACCGGACTCAAAGACCTCAGTGGCTTTCCTGTCCCTAACGTCTGTGATTCCCACAGGACACTGGGTAACACAAGAGTGTTTGACCAGCCCCCAGCTGAATACTGGCTCTTGTTTCCCATTGTTAGGGAATTTGCCGACTCTCGCTCTTGGCTCCACAGAGGACTTTGTGAGCTCCGAGCATGAAAAGTGACATTTATAACTCCTGCTGGAATTTCCATGTACCCAGGACCTTGCCAGGCCAAAGGATGAATCACAGCTTCTTAGAATTGTGGGAGCCATTTTGGAAACAGCTGCCAAGTAACTAATGCTATTAAAAATAGCTCTCACTCCCTAAAAAATGAATTGCTTATTTTAAGAAGACAACAGTGGCTTGAATCTGTCCTGCTTGCGTTTTTCATCTACTGGGCACAGTGCCAGCGGATCCAAGAAAGCCCTGTTTGTCAGATGGGAATACCATCTGTACTGATGATGCCATGCCCGTGAAAGAGCTTGGCATTTCTGGGCCAGGGCTAACTGGGGTAAAGTCTGAATCACCCCGTATGGAATCCATCTCCTATGAGGTGTGGTCCGTGGGGCATGAATTTTAACTTGGCTACTCTGCACAGAAGTTTGCTCTTCAGACCACTGGGCCTGAAAGTATGGTGTGTGCACTGGTGGATGGGCAAGATGGTCCACTGGAGTGCGGAAGGAAAATACTAGACGGTCAATTTACATGAATTTTTTGGTTAATGAACGTAACGAGGAAATTAAGCCTTACTGATATTTTACATGTAGATCAATATTGGCATCTTGGCTCAGTCTGTACCAGACAATCATCCCTCCCTGGAAATCCACACGGCAGCGGGATGGATGGTAGAAATCTCCTGGGTTTATTTATTTTTTCTATGTTGTGATCCACTGAAGTTAACTTATCTTTGGCTTAAACAGTGTCAAAGATAGACAAAGCCGGACGCTAGTTAAAGTGGTAAGGACAGATTTTAATCAGTAATATACTATTGTGATAGGGAGCTGAACTCCACTTGAACGTGTACAGAGGCAGCTGGGTATTCTAAAGGGAAAATGAGGGAAGAGAGGTGGGGCTGAACAGGGGGCCAGGAGGTAGAGTCAGGGAGAGGAAAAATTACAAAGAACTGAAAGGAGGGGGTTGGTTCATACGAAGCCCATCAGGGTTCGCTAACTGCCAGTTACCGAGCAAGACCTCTCCCCTCCCACAGAAAATGGAAGACAGGAGCCCTATCTTCAGGTTTTAGAGGCAACAAATAGTAACGTCTTATGGCAACCTTGAGTCTTCTCCGGCAGGCACTGCAAGGGGGGTTAAGGTCATCCTATAGATGTGGCCTTGAGCTATTAGAAGCCGTCTTTATTCATGTTTGTATAGGCCCAGATTGAGCCCTATTTGAGAAGAGAGCTCAGAGGAGCCTGGCTAGAGTTTGGGCAAAGGCAAGATCTTTGTCAATAGTCCCACAGATACTGGCTTAGAAAAGAGACTCATTGTAATATTTTGTAATGGGGTGGGGGAATGACCATGAAAATAATTTACACCTCTTAAAAGTTCATAAGTAATCTCAGGGCAAATAGATTGGAGTTGTAAACTTCAATGGTGAGTTAGACATTTTTCACCTACCAGAAAAGACCAGTGGTCCAAAGCTGGGGAATATTTGGTGATGACATCATTGTCAGTAAGATGTTATGTTTTTAAAACAAAATAAAACATGCACACAGGGGAATGCATGTGCACACAGTGTGGAGGTGACCGTTTAACGGTGCAAAAGGAAATGCTTTTCAGGAGCATCTCGTGGTGGAGAGAGATCAGTCTGCAAATATTTCCATGGGTTATGTGATTCATTTTTCCAGAAGTTATGTGTCTCTCCTCCCCAAATCCCATTATCTGTGATGACACCAGATCCAGTTAAACGCATCTGCTTTGAGGCATTCAGCCCCCCTTCTAGGGCCTTGCTCCATGGAGGACCCTGGCAGCCACCTCCCCTCGTCCCCAACTCTCCCTGCTGTCCTTCCCACCCCAGGGGGTGAATGCCAGACTTCAAACAGTGGGAGCCCCAGCAGAGCCCATGTCCAGTCTGATGACTCCCCCCACCCCCCCCCAAACCTATGGCCTCTGTGGTCTCTGCAGGAACTAAACCAGAAGGTGGAGGAGTTGAAATGGTTCATTTCCTTTTTCCCCGTTCTGTTTACATTTTCTATTTTTGAACAAATGTCCGTAATGTAATATATTTGTTTACATTTAGAGTAATACATGGGGACCCCACACTCAAACAGGTTTTACCAATAGGGATACACAATCAGAAAAGTTGGGAGTTCACTGCTTTAGACTGTGTGCCTAGAAATAACTCATCCTTTTGGGTGGAGGCAGGGAAAAGGAAAAATGGCCCACCTACCGTACACCTCTGGGTAAAGAGCAGCTTTGGGGGGCCTGTAAGTGAAGGATGGGATGACCTTGTCTAGACGGCCAGTCTTTAGAGGATCCAATTCATAATAATATCTAGAATACTGTCTGATGGCGATCTTCCCATCAGATGTGACACCATAGTAACACATGGCAGGCTTGGTGCCTTAATAAATATCCTTTTGGAACAATAGTAATCCTAAGTATTCACCCAAACCTTGGCCATCATTGCTCTGCCCCTCTGCTCATTCTGACATCCATTCCATTCTCCCTAGGGCCACGTTTAGCTTCCATAGGTTCTATGCACATAAAATAAGGTGACAAACCCCCCGACCTCCCAACTGTAATTAAAATATAGTGGAAGAAATGGAATGTGATTCTATTTGATGACTTAGAGGTGGGTTTTTTTGTTTGTTTGTCTGTTTGTTTGTTTAATAATCTACATCAAGTTTTATTCCCAAAACACTGACTCGTGGTTTTTCGGGTTTTGGTGTCCCTGATTTGCTGTCAATTTGCTTAGCCTCCCTGTGGTTAATCTAGTAGAAGTTCTTATCATGCTGGAGCTTTGGAAAGGAAGCAGGAACCAAAGCTGATTTGGTGGGAAGAACTCATGGGATGGGGGCACCAAAGCTTCTGATCTCTCCTTTCCGCTCACTGGTTTGACTCTACATTTCCCATGGATTTCTTAGGCGATGTTGTGCTTCTCACTGCCAAGGTTGTGTACTCCACTCTATCGCCGTGGATACTCATTTAGTCGGGTCCATTGATGGCAATGCCTCGACACTGCGAAGATTAATGACTCAATAATTGTCAAGACAAGATAAACGTGAGGTGAAATTGATTGTACCGATTGTGTCTTCGAGAGCCAGTGGGGCACCTTGTTACACTTCACCTTGGTACGCGGGCCTTGCACAACTGTGTCACGGTGGTCTAGCATTCCATTATGTTTATCGTCACCAGCCCATTAACATGACTTCCTCTTGTCCCTTAATATTGTTTGTAAGATTCAAACTAAAAAAAATAATTATTTCAGATTGCTGGAACCGGTGGTTAATGAATGAGTTATTAAGGAGGAGTGACACACGATGTATCTGCTTGTCTAATGAGCAGACACTCTGCTTACAGAGCCATTCAAAGATTTTAACCACATATTTCGCTTACTCTGTGAATGGCATAAATTACTCCTCGCAAGCCAGGAAAATGTGCTGTGTGGTATTTTTAATTGAGGGGAACTTTGGTTGAAAACACATTCCAGTTTTGGAAAGCAAAGAAGTAAAACATGATAAGGAAAGGGTGGTCCAAAGGAGAGAGAGAGAGAGAGAGAGAGAGATGTGCACCTGTGCGTAAGCTCTGCCGGGAATGCAGAGTCCTGAATCCAAGCCTCTCCCAGGGAGGCTTCCACTCGTGCAGAAACGGTGGAGAGCGTGGCATTTTTAGAGAGAGGACATAGCACCTCCATCTGATTCTGCCTTTTGCTGCCTTGGCCAGTTCACTCAAGGGGTCAGACCGCTTCTCCTTCTCCAGCGGCAGTGAGGATGGTCTACTTATCACGTGACCGACGCTGCCCTTGCTGCAACTGGATGGGGCCGACATGTTTATTCTAAGCATCTTGGGTAATCCGAGGCACAGGGAAGTTAAATGGGGTACCTGAGATCACACAGTCGATCACTGGAGGAGGCAGGAATTGAATCGAGCGGTGGGGCCCCAGAACCTGTTTCTAGTTGGCGTCTCATGCTTTTTACAGCTAAAGCAAGCATTTTATCCTTCCTTCGTGTCTTATTTATTTAGTGTGGTGGACACACGTGTCTCCTTGATCCCTCCTCCCTTCCAAATAGCTCCACCTGCATAAGACAAAGGAGAGGCTGAAAGGTCTTTCAGTGGTGACCTGGGGCAAAGCGGAGTGGAGAGACGAAGTCAAGGACACTGAGAAAGCACTCCCTCAAGATTTCTCTACCTCACCTCTGGGCCTCCTTGCATAATCCCTTGTAGGCCATTTTTGGAATATTTTGGGTGAGAAAAGAGCAGTTGAATATTTTCAAGTAGGAGACACATTAGAGCACCAGGCCCTTGTGGGGAGTGGGAACATAACATAAAATGACAGGAAGAGAGGGAAAAAATACAGAGGAAATGAGGAAGGAAGGAAGGAAGGAAGGTAGGAAGGAAGGAAGGAAGGAAAGAAGGAAGGAAGAGACCCCCTCCCCTCCACTATTTATTCCCAGTTTAGGAAATCTAATAAAGGGAAGACTGAAGAAAGAATTTGTCTACTTTCTATTTGCAGGTGCTCAATAAGTACTTGTCAAACAAACAACCTCCTCTGAAAGCCAAGTTTTTCACATCTAATAATTAAATGTGTTTTTTCTGGAGACGAGTGGTCACCATCGCAGGTGTGTGATTCAGGGAGTTCTTCGGATTATTCGAAAGCTTTGCATTTGTTGCCTTCTACCTATCTGCCCACCTTAGGGTTTTTCTTACCAAATCTGAAGTTTGAGATGAAGACAATTCTAGTCTTGGGTTGTATGCTCTCCCTCCCTCCGTGGTTAAATGTGAGCTTCCTCCTTCATGCAGGGCTTTACCATTCCTCCTGGCTTTCTGGGGAAGCTAAAGCTGAAAGAAGAAAATCGTTCCTGAGGCCAATTTTCTGGACCTGGGGACTAGATGGAAGAGTCAAACCTAAGAAAGGCTGAGGAGCTTTCCAAATGTCTTAAAAGCAAACAAGGAGAAAATGTATGTGAGCAGTGGTGAAATTATCACACAAGTCTCCACAGGCACGATGGGCTTTTGAATCCGCAGTGTGTGGCCCCCCAGGGTACTCACTCAGACAAGGTATGTGAACTGCCAGCATGATTTGAACGTTCCAGAAGGCAGTCATGAAACTTCCTGTTAGAGGAAGACCTAACTCCGCGGGACCTCCTGCCTGCCTTCCCGCTGGGCTCCAACTCCCGCCATCGCCACCCTCGTTGGGCTCTGCTCCTGTCTTACTCTCCTTCATCTTGTCGCCCTCCCTTGTCCTGATGGTTTGTCTTCTCATCGCCGTCAACCCCCAAGGTGGTGAATGTCTATTTTTACATTTTCTCTCTTTCGGATCAACTTCCTGCATTGACTCTTGGCCATTTTCAAATCATTCTGCACATTGCTATTAGAAAGGTCTTGTTAAAATGCAATTATGAACCCGTTTCTCCCCTTATCAAAACATCAGGACAGTGAAACTATTCTGTGTGATACTGTAATGGTGAATGTACGCATCATACATTTATCAAAGCCCATAGAATGCACAACAGCTGGACACTGGAAACTCTGAAATGTTTGTTCAGATTTGCTGGGAACCCAAAACAGCTCTAAAAAAATAAAGTCTGTTGAAACAACAGCAGTGACATTGCAATTGGCTTCCCATAGTGTTTAGGATAAATGCATTATCATTGTCACTACAGTGAGGGCAAGGCACTGGGCCCTTGCACATGCTGTCCCCCTTTGCCTGGAATGCTCTCCTCTGTCCTCCCACCCCCATCTCTAATTCTTACTTGGCCCCATAGGCACCAACCCAAAAAAGCTTCTCCTGATTCCCCGGACTGGGCCAGGTTAGGTCCTCCTCATAAAAGCTTCTTGTTCGATATCTACCTTCTACCAGAAGATTCCCATCCATCTGGCAGGACAATCTCTCACCTACCCATGGCTGTGTCCCCAGCAATTAATGTAGAGGCACTCGATACCTTTTTAAGGAATGCCTGAATAAAACAATTAAACATGAACAAAAAATCGCTACATCCACTTCCTCTTTAAAGCACTTGGAAGACAGGCCTATTTACTTCATCCTATAGATACAGAAAACTGGAACTCAGAAAAGTTAAATGACTCCTTAAAAAGTGGTCGAGCTATGGGGCGCCTGGGTGGCTCAGTTGGTTAGGCGTCGAACTTCAGCTCAGGTGATGATCTGGTGATTCATGGGTTCGAGCCCCGCATCAGGCTCTGTGCTGACAGCTCAGAGCCCGGAGCCTGCTTGGGATTCTGTGTCTCCTTCTCTCTCTGCCTCTCCCCTGCTCGCGCTCTGTCTCTCTCTCCAAAATAAATAACGTTAAAAAAAAGTGGTAGAACTCAGATTTGAATTCGTGTATTTTAAATTCACATCCGATATGCCTTTCATTATTCTACAGTGCCGGTCGCCAACAGTTATAATGTGTCAGACACTTAAATCTATTAAATACATTTGTTTTAATGGAGCTTTTGTGAGCAATCAGGGATTTTACCGCTCTTATTACAGCTAAGACACTATGATTTCAGCAAAGTGTCTATGTCATCTGTGCAAGCTTCCCCCACTTGGTTCCTAGTTGTATGCATATATACACCCAGAATTGTATGCATAACGTACATGGGCATGAGTATGTACCTATGCTAAATCGGCGATTCGGTTTATAATTTACAAAAATATCTTAAACATCCTGTATACACAGATTAACAGTCCTACAGATTAACAGTTGGCTTGCGGACTTTATTAAGTATACTCAGTGTGGCAGATGGCCCCTATTTTAAAAGGTTAAAAAATGATAGTCTGAGTGTGTATAGACCTACTGGAGAAAGAGGGAACGTCTGACAACCGTGGCCCCATCCAGGAGGGTTTGAGGAGAGGCCGGAGAAGCAGGACCTCATCAAGAGTCCCTCCCTGGAGGTTGCAGTCACTGAAAACTACCAAAAGTCTGGTAGTTAAATTAAAAAGTTTGGACACTTAAATTAAAAAATAAGTTAGTGTTCAAAGAAGACTGACTCCTACTGGTGTTGGTGTTGCATTAGGTATTTATTCCAATAGGAACAACCAGGGCAGATGTTAAAAAAAAAAAAAGGCCAACGTAGAGACAAATATTCCAAAACAAATGAACTTTGAGGGCAAGCAAATATTAAATCATTTTCGAATCTCCTTGAGGACCTGTCGTGAGTCTGGTTCTGTACAAGACATCATGGTTAAAGCCCGAGTCCTGAAAATCTCTTCCTTCAGGGATTCGATAATAATATCACCATGTCACTGATTTTGCATTTTATTACGAGCACTTGAACCCAGAAAACATTTTCTCACGCTGAAAAAAAAGTGTTTATTCTTCATATTGTAAATCTAACCTACGCCAGGTATCCCTTACTTCAGATATTACCACATATCCAGGCCATAGCAGCCAAGCTGCATAAAATAAAAATGAACACATGATAGCTCATCAAAATAGCAGCAGTGATTGTGCGTTTCAATATGACCTCAAAATCTATAATGTCGCGAGCGGTCTTCTGGTAGCTGGAGGTGGGATTAATGTTTGTTTTTAGTATAAAACTTTAAAAAAGGTATTTCAAACAAAATGATATTTTGAAACACTGTCGGACAAAAAGGACACAATAAGACATTTCAGACTGTCTTTTCTAGTATAAATACGCCCTAGGGTACTCTCGGGGATATGTAAAAATCTTCCCCTCCCCGGTCTTCTGGAGAGTCTAGCCCCCCAGATTCTGCTGTGATCATGCAGGGACTGACTTTTCGCTGTTAATATGTGTAACTCACAAGTAAGGGTAGAGGGTAAAATGTTTATAGCAGCACTATCGACAATAGCCAAAGTATGGGAAGAGCCCAAATGTCCATCGATGGATGAATGGATAAAGAAGATGTGGTATATATATATACAATGGAGTATTACTTGGCAGTCAAAAAGAAGGAAATCTTGCCATTTGCAACTACGTGGATGGAACTGGAGGGTATTATGCTAAGCGAAATTAGAGAAAAACAAAAATCATATGACTTCACTCATATGAGGACTTTGAGACACAGAACAGATGGACATAAGGGAAGGGACACAAAAATAATATAAAAGCAGGGAGGGGGACCAAACAGAAGAGACTCACAAATGTGGAGAACAAACAGGGTTACTGGAGGGGGTTGTGGGAGGGGGGATGGGCTAAATGGGTAAAGGGCATTAAGGAATCTACTCCTGAAACCACTGTTGTCCTCTATGCTAACTAATTTAGATGTAAATTAAAAGAATAAAATTAATTTTAAAAAAAGAATGATAAAAAAAAAGAGTAGCTGGTAAGAGTAATGGTGAGGGTTGGACATAACAGCTCACGGGTCCCCCCTGGTCTCGGTGTGAGACGCTATCAACCATGTAGCCAGCAGCGTTTTGTAACAGGCATTTGGTTCCTCTTGTATGGTTTTTTCTGGATGTCATTTTAAAATGTTTTTAATACTTTAGCCCTTCGTTTAAAATGATTTCAGATATAGGGAAAAGGTGCCAAATAGTAAGGGAATGTTTGGGAAAGCCCTTATCCCAATTCCCCAAACGTTAAGATTTTTCTCTGACCCACAAGATAATTCTCGAAATCAGGAGGTGAGACTGATTGGCTACTGGCGTCTAATCTATAGGCGCTCTTCAAATTTCACCAAGCATCTCATGAGGTTTTTCTAATCTGAGATCCAATTCGGGATCACCCATTGCATTTGGTTGTCATTTACCCTGGAACAGTCCTTTGGTCTTCCTTTGGTATGACCGGGACACTTTCCAAGAGTCCCGGCCAGTTATTTTGGATGATATTCCTCAATTTGGGCTTGCCTGTTTTTTCTTTGTAAGCAGAGTCAGATTCTGAACTCTGGGCAGACACACCGCGGACGTCACGTGTGTATTTAGTGTGCCTCGTTAGGGAGAGCTCAATATCAATTTGCCTGTCCCACTCCTGGTGAGGCAACTTTGACCACTTGGTTAAGCTGCCAGCCCCTTCACTGCAAAGAGATTATTTTTCTCTTTGTAAGTAACAGTGGCTTGTGGGGAGACACCTTGAGGTAATGTAAACTTCCTGTTTCTCATCATACTCTTGCCCATTGATTTTAGCCTCCACTGATGATTCTCCCTTGAAGCGATCATCTCTGTGGGGTTTGCCAAACAGTGGTTTTCCATTCTTCATTTCTTCTACGTTTGTTAGTTGAATATCCACTCAACGAAGAGCTTCCCCTTCTGCACTGGTTTCTTTATTCAGTACGGAACTGTGCATGTAGTCCTAGTTCCATTAGCTACGAGGGCGGGGAAACAAAAGCACCCCAATACCAATGAGGAGATCTAGTGCGCCAAACTTCTGTCCCACTCAGATCCAGTCCTAGGGCAGGGTAAGTACCAGAGAAGCCTGGAACGTCTTGAAGTGGCAGAAAATACGGAAGATCTGAAGAAATGACGGGGACCTAACTAACAAAAGGACGAGGACCCAATCTCAAGTTTCTCTTCATGGTCAAATCAGGGACAATTTGAGAAAAAGAACGAATGCCAATGAATTATGACCCATAACCAGGGCCCAAATTGATATTTTAAAAAGTAACTAGATATACTTTTAGCTGACATATCTCACTGCCAGCGCAGAGCCCAATGCGGGGTTCGGTCCTACGAACCGTGAGATCATGAACTGAGCGGACATCCAGAGTCGGACACTTAACTGACTGAGCCAGCCAGGCACCCCATAACATTCTAATATTCTTTCTGTCCTTCATATTGGTCTACAGCAGGAAGCTTGCCTTCAGTGGCTTTTCATTTCAGATGAACATCGACAAGAATGGAAGAAAATGCTCCACCAGGGCATCCCATGAACTGCTTCACCTTCTGATGTCAACTGGACCCTTACGTCACCAATCCTAGATGCCCATTTTCTCAGCGCTCTATCACCTACAGCCATTTCTGATACTAACTGTAGCACTAGTTAGGGTTTTTTTTTTTTTTTTTTTAACAGAACAACAACAACAACAAAACCCAGCATAAATGTTAGCTACTGTAAACAAATGGGAAATTAAAGTTATTTATTAGCTTTGAGAATTTCTGGGAGTGCCAGAGAACCATAACTGGCCAAGAAAAATGCCCCAATGTGGCACAGGACTGATTTCGCAGAGAACAACTACCGCGAGCTCCCACCATTCAGCTAATTTGACGATGCATACTGCCATGCCGGCCAAGGACAGTCTGCTCCAGCAATGAACTTCCCCTGCTCGCATCGTGCATGGCCATCTCCCAGACTTACCTGGCAGGAAGTTTGGCAAATACAGCTTGCCTTCCAGCCTCGGTAGTACAGAACAAAGTTGGAATAGATATTGAGTACAGCGATTTGCCGTATCTGTAGCAACGGGCAGAGAAACTAGTCTAGTGGCTAGCCTATAAGTAAGCCCTGAATAAATTCTTACATTTTATGTTTTTATTTTATTTTAGGGAGGCAGAGAGACCACAAGCAGAGAAGGGAACCAGAAGGAGAAAGAGGCAGAGAGAGACAGAGAGAGAATCTTAAGCAGGCTCCATGGCCAGTGCACGGCCTGATGAGGGGCTCGATCCCACCACCCTGGGATCACGACCTGAGCCAAAATCGAGGGTTGGATGCTCAAAGGACTGAGTCACCCAGGGACCGCTAACATTTTTTATATACCGTTTTTCCTACTTCACTGACCTGACCCATTTTAATGCTACATCCTTCCTCATATCACTGAAGGCTTTAAGGCAAAAGATGCATTTGTCTGTAAAAACAAAAACTATATATATATATATATATATATATATATATATACATAACAGAACATGAGCAGGAGAGGAGCAGAGAGCGAGGGAGACACAGAATCAGAAGCAGGCTCCAGGTTCCGAGCTGTCAGCACAGAGCCCGATGCGGGGCTCGAAATCACGAGCTGAGAGATCATGACCTGAGCCCAAGTCAGATGCTTAACCGACTGAATCACACAGGCGCCCCTAAACAAAAAAACTATATAAAGATGCAGACAGAAAAGAAGGAAGTTGCCTCTATAGTGCGCCTGTTAGGGGCTGTGTCTCACACTGCAGTTTTTCACAAATGCCGTCTCTTGTGGCTATGAAAATTCTTAAAGACATATCTTACCCAAGGAACCAAGAAAGGAATAAAATAAGCCTTTCTGGGACGGCTCCTTGTCCAACTCTTCCCCTACAGGGTTAATTTTTTTTTTTTCTTTTGGCGCTCTCACCTGGCTGTCATTGAGACATGCCCAAGGTCACTGGGAATAATGAAATATTTAAATCTACTGAGCCCCAGAATAATTTTCTGTACGTGACCTCACAGGGTATTCAGCAGCTCGGCTCTGGTTAAGTAAAGATTATGCCTAAGCCTTAATTCGGTTTCTGATCACTAAATGTGAACACAGAGGGAACAGGAAATACGTTCCTACCACATATATACTGCAAGGAGTGGGTCTTGGGAATGACCCCACAGAACTGGGCATCGGTGGTCCAGGCACATTTCTTACCTGTACCAAGCTATTGCATAGCCAGGAACAGGTAGGGTGTTGTGAAGTGTCGATCTTCTGAGTCCTTGGGGCTGAGTCCTTGGACTTTGGGGCACCCTGACCTCCAGAATTAGCCGCCCCCAGCCAGGAGCAGCCTCATCAGCTTTTTTTAAAATGTTTATTTTTTGGGGCGCCTGGGTGGCGCAGTCGGTTAAGCGTCCGACTTCAGCCAGGTCACGATCTCGCGGTCCGGGAGTTCGAGCCCCGCGTCGCGCTCTGGGCTGATGGCTCGGAGCCTGGAGCCTGTTTCCGATTCTGTGTCTCCCTCTCTCTCTCTGCCCCTCCCCCGTTCATGCTCTGTCTCTCTCTGTCCCAAAAATAAATAAAAAACGTTGAAAAAAAAATGTTTATTTTTGAAAGAGAGAGAGAGAGAGAGGGAGCAAGCAGGGGCGGGGCAGAGAAAGAGGGAGACAGAATGCCAAGTGGACCCACGCGGTCAGCGCCGAGCCTGACGCAGGGCTCGAACTCGCAAACTGTGAGATCGTGACCTGAGCGGAAACCAAGAGGCAGGCGGTTAACTGACTGAGCCACCCAGGCGCCCCCGTGGAAAGTGGTTTCTATGGCACATAATGTGGAGGAGGGTGGGAGACACTGTCATGGGCACCTGCTGGTGTCCTTCCCTGATGAATCTTCCCATAGAGTATATGCAGTCTCACACCTCACATGCTTTGAGGGTGTCAGAGAGAGATCTGGTGCGGAGAGTGAGCTTGGGAAAGCCACGTGAGAGAGAAGCGCTCTGTATCACCACATTAAAGACATTCATTTGGCCAGAGATTAATTAACCCCGAGAAAACATTTTCTTTTATGATTGCTGAGACCTTTTGTGACATACACACCAGTGAAGGAAATCCATTCTCTCATTATTTCTCCCTAAAATGTGCCAGAACGCTACTCCGCCACTAATTACCTGTAGGGCCACGGACAAGTTATTGAATGGACGGGGTTTCTGCTTCTTTGCAAGCTATCGGACCATATGACGTCAACGGTTATTTCTAGTTCTAAAATTCCACGGATCCGCATGAAAGCTAAAAACGTTGTCCACGTGCTAAAACCGGGGAGAAGAATGGTTTTATGTTTTATGTGTAGTTATTTTTTGAGAGAGAGCAAGCAGGGGAGGGGCAGAGAGACGGGGGGACAGAGGATCTGAAGAAGGCTCTGTGCAGACAGCAGAGAGCCCGATGCGGGGCTCGAGCTCACGAACCGCCAGAAAATGCCCTGAGTCAGACGCTCAACCGACGGAACCCCCCAGGCGCCCCAAGAATGGTTTATTTTTTTTTAATGGCACAAGGGCCTTCAATTAAATTTATTATTTTGAATTGGAACAAATGATATCCCAGGAGGAAATAGTGGCTTTCTGCTTACCCCAAGCGAAGTAATCATTATAAAAAGCATTAATATTTTCCTGTAATTTCCTTCTCGAACGCTTGCAAGAAATTACGGATTCATTTTAATCATCCAACATCGTGTTTATCACATTATTCATTTCGTATTTAGCATCGAAATTAAGCGAATGCATTCTCACAGGTAAATGCGTTTGTTTTACACTGTGTATGACACACTGTGGCATTAGCATTGTAAAACATAAATAGCAACGACGTTAGTGTTCATTTTCTTGAGCTCGGAAAGGAGGTAGAGAAAACCAAAGGGGATTTCGATACACGGCCTCATCTGTGCCGGAAGCCAGACCACCTGCAAGACTGGGAGCCTTCAATACCGAGAAGCTGAAGGCTGGGTTTGACAAGATTGGCAAAGGCTCCTGAACTTGCGGGGAGAAAGCATTAACAGGTGTAAGCCAGACCCTCCGTCCCCCTTGGCTCATGTGAAATACCCCTGCCTGAGAGACCACTCTTCCACACTCTACAGCTGGAGAGTTCTGACTCACATGGCGTTTCGCAGACTCCTGATGCACCTGCTCAGTAGTATGAGGACATCTGCTTCCAGACCCTCCCCAGAGCCACAGTGCGGAGATCATGGTGAGGATCGGGGGCGCTCATTTCTTTTCCCAACCATCGTTCTTGGGCAACTGATCACATACCACCAAGATGAGTAAGACAAGACTCCACTGGAGAATCTCATCAGCGAGTCAAATGGGAAACTGGTGTGGGGGTGGGGCGGGGGCTAAAAACGTAAACTGGGACAAAAATGCAACAGTGCCACAGGTCCAGGTTCAGCCATCAGGCCATAGAAAAATCGAGAGTCGGCAAACGTTTTCAGCAATGAAGTTGTAAAGGCCGGTGGCCACAAGGGCCAGGTTTGTAGGTCATTAGTTTCCATCCACAGCCGACTCGTCTCTGTTCCCTGAGCAGAAAGAAGGCTGACTGGGGAGGGGGTTGAGCGGGCACGTCATTTATTGCCAAGGCATCAAGTCGTAACAATGCCGCAGAAGGCCGTGGGACGGGGGCGGCCGCCACACTGCTCGGTGTGTCTCTGGCAGTGTGTGGATCCGAGGTCATGAATTAGGGGAGGTCGTCGGGTTTACACCCAGCCTTGGAGGGGCTCACGGTTCAGGCGGCTGCGCATTCTGAAGATCGATCCGAGTAAATCTGAAAAACGCCTGTAAGAGAAATCACAAACCCAGCCATATCTGTCCCCGGCCGCCGGGGTTGGGACGGTCCCTGGGAAATCTCCCGGTCCAACTTCGGAGGTCATTTGAGATGCCCCGCCCCCAACCTCATGCAAATCCATCAGTCCCCGGACCGGGGAGAGAGCCTCACGTGATCACGTAACTGGGATCAGTTACACATGGTGGCGTGTAACCTCACTTCCTCTGAGAAGGGAGGAAAGGAGAAGAGATACATGGAGTATGAAAGAAACCTGCCTGGCATTGGATACAAAGAAGACAATTTTCCTTTCAGTTCCCAGTTCCCTTGTTGGCTGCTGTCGGTGGCGTTGCTGTTGTTTTTCTGATTCAGCTACATTGCAAGTGTCGCCTCGGAGGTTTAATCCTCGAAGCATAAAAAATCTGACGAGGCGCCGCAGACAGAGGCAACCTTCCTGCAGAAGGGAGAGAAGGGGTGTTGGTGGCACCCTGGATCCCCGGTCCCCGGTGGTGGTGGAGGGGGACGGAGCATTGGGTGCGTCATGACCCGCCTGTCCCCTACCGGATGCAATCTGTGGTCAAGAGCGTTAGCGCAACGGTGAGATGGAACTCCTTGCTCAGGATTAGCGTTTTAACAAAACGGAAAGAGTTTGTACAGCATTTTGTTCTTGTCTAAGCATGCTTAGATCTGGAGTCGTCAGCGGGAGCCCAGTTCGGAGAGCCAGAAAGAAAAGGCATTTTATCGAGAGGGAAACTGAGCTACTGACTTTTCTCAGGGATGCTCTTAGTAGTCTGTGGAGTCAGGGCTAGGATGCCAAGGCCACGGCCGTTTTCCTACAACTCACAGAAAGAACCAGAGGGTCTTAGCCCCCTCCTGCAGGAAGAGAGTAATCCCAAAAGTGTCTTGCCTTCAATGTGGCACCGCAGCTGTAAGACCATTTTGCTTCTCCCGTGTGGCCCTCTCCACAGGGTGGAGGAAAGCAGGGGCGCGGGGGAGGGGGCTAAGACGAGGAGTGCTGGGAGGCCAAGGCAGAAAGGAGAAGCACTAAGAAAACTGTCACCAGACTGGCTTCCTCGGAGTCCTAGGGTTTGGAACAGCCACTATGGAAAACAGTATGTCAATTCCTCAAAAAGTTACAAAAGTGTTACTGTCTGACCCGGCAATGCCTCTTCTGGCTGTATGCACAAAGGATGGAACCTGAACGCATATCCCCACATCCATGTTCACAGCAATATTATTTACAACAAAAAAAGGTGGAAGCCGGGGGGCGCCTGGGTGGCTCAGTGGGTTGGACGTCCGACTTCGGCTCGGGTCATGATCTCCTGGTCTGTGGGTTCGAGCCCCCCGTCGGGCTCTGTGCTGACATCTCAGAGCCTGGAGCTGCTTTGGATTCTGTGTCTCCCTCTCTCGCTGCCCCTCCCCCGCTCAGACTCGGTCTCTTTCTCTCTCTCAGAAATAAATAGACATTAAAAAAAATAAAAAGGAAGGAAATTCTGACGCAGGCTACACCATGGATGAACTCCGAAGACGTGCTAAGTGAAATTAGCCAGTCACGAGAGGGCCAATACTGTGATTCCACTTACAAGAGGTACTTAGAGGAGTCACATTCGTGGAGACAGGAAGTAGGGTGGTGGCAGCCGGGGGCTTGAAGTCAAGGAGGAATGGGGAGTTAGTGTTTAACGGGGACAGAGTCGAAGTCGCGGAAGATGAAAAGTTCTGGAGGTGGGTGAGGGTGATGTTCACAGAGCAGTGTACGTGTGCCTCATGCCGCTGAGCTATGCACTTAAAAATGATTAAAATGGTAGATGGTGGGAGCCCCTGGGTGGCTCAGTCAGTTAGGTGCTGACTTTGGCCCAGGTCATGATCTCACAGTTCATGAGTTTGAGCCCTGCATCAGGCTCCCTGCTGTCAGTACGGAGCCCACTTTGGATCCTCTGTCTCCTCTCTGTGGCCCTCCCCTGCTCACTCTCTCTCTCAAAAATAAATAAATATTAAAAAATTACATAAAAAACTTTTAATGTTTATTTTTGACAAGTGGGGGAGGGGCAGAGAGAGAGAGGGAGACACAGAATCCGAAGCAGGCTCCAGGCTCTGAGCTGTCAGCACAGAGCCTGACGCGGGGCTTGAACTCACGAACCATGAGATCGTGACCTGAGCTGAAGTCGGATGCTTACCCAACTGAGCTATCCAGACGCCCCATTCAATGACGACTTATGGAGCAATTCCTCTGTTTCAAGTTTTCCAACCAGCAAGCCGAGTAGATAAAAAGGCCCTGAGGCAGGCATTTGCATTGTGAGTGTTTTCCATATTTTCACGGATTCTGAAGCTTTTCTGTTGGGTCCGTTCAGTGTCAACATTTTATTCCCCTTCGTGGATGTAACATAATTTATTTAATAATCTCTTTTTTAGGGATAGCCACGTTGTTCTTTTTTTTTTTTTTTTCTTGGCACAAAGAATATAGCAGAAAAATTCTTATTTATAAATCCTTGGTCACATCCGTTTTTCACTACTGTTTACTTAGTGCCCATCAGAATGTCTGGCAGATGGTCAGAGCTCCATACACATTTGTTGAATAAGTAAATAAAATCGATGACTATGATCTTAGGATAATATCAAAGTGGTTAACTTACATAGTGTCTTGAAGCCTAACTGTTGTAAAAGCTTTACAGATATTAATTCACTGAATCCTCCCCACCGCCCTTTGAAACAGATACCTATCAGAATACCTATCATATGAGTAAGGAAACAGAGGCACAGAGTGATTGAGTAACTCACACAAGGTCGCAGAGCTAATATGTCCAAGGACACCTGCCTTTAGAGCCTGTGATCTTAACTACTCTGCAATGGATCGAACATTTATCAGGCTGTGAGTTTTGTGGTATGTTTCCAGACTGTACTCACCATGTGACATAAATTTGGGGGAAAACCGTGTTTTCGTTCACCTAAAGGGTCAGCTGGCAGCTGAGAGGGCTCTGCCTCAGTCGTATGGGGACCCAGGCTCCTTCGATCCCATGGTTCTGTGTCTCCAAGGGCCTTTGCTTCCTGTACTGGATCCTTTGCACGTACCTCCTGCTTAGGAAAAGACAGTTAGGAGGCCGGGCCAGGGCTGGGACTCACATGTATCTTTTCAATCCCCTTGCATGCTTGAGCTCGGACCGTTGCCAATGGAAACCGAAATATAGATTAGCGGTGAGGCCAGGACATGGGAAGAATCTTAAAAAGAACTTGGTCATCTGGGCCATGGTCTGCCCTTCTGATCGCCAATGATTTATTTCTCTTCTCTTTTTCTTTTCCACGTGGAACAAACTTAATCTTTCCGTGGGGAACAACTCAAAGACCCACCCAGTCACTGGAGATTAGGATGAGCCCTCCTCCTATGCAGAACCCTGTGCGGCTGCTCATGACCCCAGAAACCTGTGAATTCAAAAGACAAGTTGTCTTCCCCTCCTCACATCCAATAGCTAATTGTGGACCAGGGACAGGATAACACAATAAAACTCCCATTCAACAGAGGGGAGAACACAGACACACAGAACAGCCACCTGCTCGTAGCAATTTTGAAACCCCTGCAGGTGGGCGTTATAAAGTCACCCTACCCTGGGGACAGGGGAGGTTCCTCAATTACACCAGGTTATGTTCGTTGGAAGGAACCCATTGGTGCATTTTTCTCCATGGCAACATCTAAAATTGGTATTCATGAGTTGGCCTCACCAGAATTGTTGTAAGATACTGTGTATTGATAGAAAATTTGAGGTGTAGTAAGGCCAACGGATCAGGAGACCACGGCCATTGAAAAGAGAGTTTGTTGCTCACAGATCTCAGGAGGAGGGGACACACTAAGCCATGGGGGGACACATAGGAAAGCACCAGGGTCAGCCGGGAGGCAGGGGGAGTGAGAGGAGACATGGCCGAGAGCCTTTACTGTGGTTTCCACCAGAAGAAATGGGGGAGGCAGGGCAAGCAGGCTCAGGATTGGCCAGCTGGAATAGTTTCAGGAGACTGGGTGTGTGGGCCGTTTCCAGTTGTCTGGGACCTGGCCCTGGGCAATTAGGGCGGGGGCATAGTGTCCCCAAGAGTTAAAACCTGACAGAGGAGGTGGCTAGAGGCATGGGCTCTGGACTGGTTAGCTCGCATTCGAAAGGCAGCCTTCTGAGTTGTTTACTGTGTCCAGCAATCAGCTAACCCTGGGTGGGGCAATCCTTGCTGGGTTGGCATCACAGCACAGAAACTAGAAGACGTGGTTAGGATAGGAGACCGCCCAACTGTGACAGGGCAAATGTCAAGACTCAAGAGTTGTTTTGGTCTCAAATGAAAGACCTTTATGGTCTAGTCTTCTGGTTTCTATGGTAGGACACTTTCCTCAAATCTTTAGTGGCTGCTTGCTCTCTTTTTCCAGACAGTTCCATGGACCAGCAGCCCCACTGAGGGCCTTTCCTCGAAGAGCCCTCCAGTCTACCTTTTCTCTGTGCCTCCTCTACTCTCAAGCTCATGACTACCCAGATGTAATTTTTATTTTTATTTTTTAATGTCTATTTACTTCTGAGACAGACAGAGCGCATGCAGGGGAGGGGCAGAGAGAGAGGGAGACACAGAATTCGAAGCAGGCTCCATGCTGTCAGCACAGAGCCCGACACAGGGCTTGATTTCATGAACTGTGAGATCTCATGCTTAACTGACTGAGCCACCCGGGCACCCCACCCGGATGTGATTTGGGGTGATTGGATCATTGCCACCATCCAAATCTCTGTTTCACTGGGAAGACTGACTGGAACTTTCCAGTCTTACCTCTTATTGTTTGGGGTCCAGAAATATCAACTCTTCCACCTTTCAGGTTTTTGAAAACAAAATTTAATGTTTATTTATTTTTGAGAGAGACAGAGAGAGAGTGGAAGAAGGGAAGAGAGAGAGGAATACACAGAATCCAAAGCAGGCTCAGGCTCTGAGTTGTCAACACAGAGCCCAATGTGGGGCTTGAGCTCATGAACCGCGAGATCATGACCTGAGCCGAAGTCAGACTTTTAACTGACTGAGCCACCCAGGTGCCCTTCTACCTTTCAGTTTTTACTTGTAGACGTTTCTCATGTCTTCTATCTCTGCTGGAAAACCAAGTGATTGTTGCTGGAGGTCAGCTCTTTCCTATAATACTTTATAAAAATTATCCAACTTAATTAATTAATTAATTAATTTTTAATGTAATTTATTGTCAAATTGGCTTCCATACAGCACCCAGTGCTCACCCCAACAAGTGCCTTCTTCAATGCCCATCACCCACTTTCCCCTCTCCCACACCCCCCATCCACCCTAAGTTTGTTCTCTGTATTTAAGAGTCTCTTATGGTTTGCCTCCCCGCCTCTCTGTAACTTATTTTTCCTCCTTCCCTTACCCCATGGTTTTCTGTTAAGTTTCTCAAGATCCACACATGAGTGAAAACATACGGATCTGTCTTTCGTTGACTGACTTATTTCACTTAGCATAATACCCTCCAGTTCCATCCACGTTGCTTGCAAATGGCCAGATTTCATTCTTTCTCATTGCCAAGTAGTATTCCATTGTACATATAAACCACATCTTCTTTATCCATTCCTCAGCTGATGGACATTTGGGCTCTTTCCATAATTTGGCTATTGTTGAAAGTGCTGCTATAAACATTGGGGTATATGTGCCCCTATGCATCAGCACTCCTGTATCCCTTGGGTCAATTCCTAGCAGTCCTATTGCTGGGTCATAGGATAGATCTATTTTTAATTTTTTGAGGAACCTCCACACTGTTTTGCATAGTGGCTGCACCTGCATTTCCACCAACAGTGCAAGAGGGCTCCCATTTCTCCACATCCTCGCCAGCATCTATAGTCTCTTGATTTGTTCATTTTAGCCACTCTGACCAGTGTGAGGTGATATGTCAGTGTGGCTTTGACTTGTATTTCCCTGATGAGGAGTGACATTGAGCATCGTTTCATGTGTCTGTTGACCATCTGGATGTCTCCTTTGGAAAAGTGTCTATTCATGCCTTCTGCCCATTTCTTCACTGGATTAAAATTATCCAACTTCAGATTTAGCAGGTTACTTGAACTCCTGCCATCACTTTTTCTGGAACTGAGAGCTCAGGAGGCCTGAGGTCTCCCTTCCAAGACATTCCAGGCCACAGACTCACTAAATATTGGCCATGTCTTACCACGGTCTACCACATCGATCTTCTTCTCAACCTGTCACTCAACCACTAAGTGATTGTCAAGTATTTAAGCTTTTCATTACAGCACCTGACTTTGAGGATTTAAAAGAAAATCCCTGACAGCAGTGCTTATTAGTTTACGTAATAATAAACCTCCATCCTCAGTGTTTTAACACAGAAGCATTTTATTCCTTGTCCACGAAGAACAAAACGGTGCAAGGGTAATGAGATGGAGCTTGTTCTCCTCAGGGGTTTTCTCTCTTGTGGCTTCCTAGGGTCTGGGGGTTTTCTGTTGGGTCCTCTGCTTCTGGTAAGCAGACAAGGGAGAGAGAGGGGATGGGGTCACAGGTCTGATGTCCACAAGTAGGCCTAGAAGTTGGTGGGCCTCACTTCTGGCCACATCCCTTTGACCAAAATTTAGTGGCATGGCCACACCTCTCTTCAAGGAAGGCTGAGAAATGGACAGTGGCTCTAAGCCCAGAAGAAAGGAAAACGGGTTTGGTCAAGAGCTGGCCAGTCTCCATCCCCAGCTACCAGTATATTCCCTGTGAATGCAACCCAGGGGCCCTGACTCCCATACAGGGGGTTCGTGCTTCCCGCAAATCGTTACCAACAGTAAGTACTATTTAAAGTAAAACCTTGTGGACTAAAGTGGTATTGCAAACGTCTCCATTTGCATTTACTTTGATTTCTTTATGAGGGTGGACATTTTTCATCTGTTTACTGGTCAATTTTATGTCTTCATTTACGAGTTGCCTGTCTCTGTTCTTTTGTTTCTTTTTTCATTAGGGAATTCTTTTATTATTTATAAGCGGGTTTTATATAATAAAGATATTAAACTTTGTCTTAAGAGATAATTCAATTTTTTTCCCACTTTGCCCTTTTTTTTCACTTAAATATTTAATTCTTTTGGAATTTATTTTGGCATAGGATATGAAGGAAGGAATCTAATTTTTTCCCCACATGCTTAGCTTCCTCTCTCCAAAATCCTAGCATCATTTATTGAATCATCCGTCTTTCCCTCAAAAGACTAATTGCTAACGATGTGCCCTTCATCAGTGAGAACCGGGTGGCATAAATAGGTTGATTCAGCCAGCCTCCGATGCTGAAATACCACTCTGAAAGCAGTCCCCAGGAGCCCCGGTGGTCATTGTCATTCTGGATTTCAAAAAATAAGGTATTGTTGTATAGCACCTGCAATTCTATTAAGAAGTGATGTCCATTCCATGCTAACCAACCTGGATCCGCTGGAGTGGGGGCCCCAGGATACGCCCAGCACCTGTGGTCTCGGTTCTGATCTATTCTCCTGGAGTCAGTCCTCAACCTGAGGTCAACAAGCTCAGACCCATAACCCAGGGTCCCCCCAAATCACCAGTGCTGCCCTGCTCCGTGCCTATTTTCTCATCAAAACCTTGGATCCCTTTGGTGATAATTCTAGTTTCCCGACCCCCCTCCCCCCATCTGTGACTCTTCTGATTTAACACGTCTCCAGGGGGTTCCCAGCGTGGCCAGATGGCTCTCCCACTCAGCTCTCCCGGAACCCCCTGAAGGAAATCAGAGACATTTTGCCACTGCTGATTTCTCCCTGTGCCCTATTATTAAAACTTCCATGTCACAGGAACATAACATTTCAGAGCTGTAAGGGCTCTAGGAGGACTAGGAAGTCTTGTCTTTTCGTTCGCCAAATGAGGGGTCTCAGGTGACTGTGTCCAGAGTCCCAGCTAGTTAGTGGTGGGGCCAGGATTCAAACCTGGGACTCTTGCCTCTTAATTCAGCATTCTTTCTGCGTCTGTCATCTTCTGTATCCAGAATTGTCTTTTTAGCACAAGAACCCAGCTGATCTAGAAGGAGGTGCTCTGTAGACATCTGGATGCCACCGTTATGACCAAATGCTCCTACCACATCAGAATTGCCCATACTACAAAGGAGGCAATGCGCGTTAGAGTAATAATCAATAAATGTGTCTAAAAAAGGAACGGACGGTAGGCAATGCTGGGTTCCTCCAGTGTCATTACATTATAGATCTTTTGGCTCAAGGAGAGACGGTTGGAAAGGAAGGACCAAAATTCAATGCCTATGAAATATAAATGAGGTGATTTATAAATTCGTCACATGCCATCCATTTTGAATATCGTTAACACTTTAACTCTACTGTACAAATAAATGCACCAGCTCAACAATTTATGAACAAAAATCTGATTAGCTCTTCTCCCCCCATATTCAGAATATTATGTGAAACGCCTTTAGGGCATTTTTCTGGGTGTGCCAGCAAGAAGGTGCAGCATTTCCTTTCCTGCTCCGAGGAATATGTAACCCCAGGCTTGTTCCCAGTGTGGGTTAAGAGAGTCAGTTGGGGCCAGTCGCTGGTGGTCATTCCCCCGGGTAGCCGCATATGGGGGTGCCGAGCAAGCCGACATCACTGAACATTATTCCGTGTAGCTGCGTATCTCTACACTGGGTGAGTCTCTACCTCTTCTGTTACTGTTTTTACTTTGAGCTTCCTTGTTTACAAATATCGTGATTGCATTTTCCAAATCTCCACTCAGGGTGTATAAGAGCTCCGTGGGTTTCCTATGACTGGTAACGACTAGGACTGTTAGAAGTTGTAATGACCCATATGGAGGGTGATCTTTAGGTAGACAAGAAAGTGCAAGAAGATATTTGGGGTAAAGGACAACATCCAAGAGGCCTTTCCTGGTAATCGACAAGAAACAACATCCAAGGGACAGAATTTAATTCAGTGGGAAGGGATCATCTTTCAAGGCCCAGAGACTCTCCTTCCAAAGAAAGGCAAAAAGCATTGCCAAAATGTTATCATTTAGTCAAAAAGGTATAAAATGAAAAATCTAGCCATTCCGCCCCCACCCTCCTTTTCTACTGACTTTGTGATTGTCGCACAGTATTTTCTGTAAATCAGCCGTCTTAATTAGAAGAGTGTTTCTAAAACGTATTCTTATGTGGCAGTTACAGCCAGCCCAGAAATTATAGATGTAATTGTCTCCCATTTTTAAGCCTGGAAGTTTTTGGACTCGCTCATAAAAACAGCAATAAAGTAACAGTCAGTGACCTACAGATACCGTAAGCCCAAAGAATAAATAAGTTGGCTAAAAGAATCTGAAAGCCTCTGTTCTGGAAGCTGGGCAGGAAATTGCAGTCAAATCTATGAGGTTACAGGTCTCCCTTTTCCCAACCAAGCTGAACAAGCAGCATTTGGGTCTGAAATGGTCCGCTCAGGGCTCCCTGTTCCCAGACAACATCAGAAGCAAAATGAGAAGAACAATTTGCAGGGAAGGAAATGTTATAACAATAGGACTCCGTTTCCACGAGGTCCTACTTCTTTATAATTACTGGCCATGGGGAGCAAGACTGATTTGTTTGTATGACCTGTCCCCAGGGAGCATCCTTCTTATGGAAGGTTGGGGAGCCAAATAAACCGGCCTTCAGTAGGACCTGGATGGTTCCCAGGGCAGGAATTTAAAAAAAAAAAAAAAAAAAGCAAGGACCAGAGGGGAGAAATTCACCACTTCCTTAAGTCTCCAAGGCTACTATATATTACATAGTACGTATGTATACGTATGTATACATACATAGTACGTATGTAGTTACAGCGTTTATGCACCTTTAGGTGAAATGTACCATAAATAACAGCTTCAAGATTCTAAATTTAGAGGTGATTAATCATTTTATAAAGGATCCTCACTCTTTAATAGGCATAATTATAGGCTTTGTTTAAACAGTGATATTCCTTAGTGCATTTAAAACCAGGACCTATTTAGGGGTGCCTGGGTGGCTCCCTCCATTAAACGTCTGACTTCAGCTCAGGTCACGATCTCACGGTTTGTGAGTTTGAGCCCCACGTCAGGCTCTGTGCTGACAGCTCAGAGCCTGGAGGCTGCTTCAGATTCTGTCTCTGTCCCTCTGCCCCTCCCCTACTCGCTCTCTGTCTCTTTCTCAAATATAAAACATAAGAAAAAAAACTGAAAAAAAAACCCAGTACCTATTTATATTTATATATGACTTTTCAAGAGTACACCTATTACATATAATTTTTCTCAGTACATAAGCTCCAGTGTGTGTATGGATTTTACAGGCACGCCTAATTACGTTTCAGCAAAATCAATTCCGTAATTTACAGCCAAATAAATGTATTACCCAACACAATAATTTTTGGTGATAATATGTAGGGATTCGCACAAGTGAGCTTAATTCTCTGCCATCCCTCCCTTTGAAAGATCAGTAATGAGATAAATGAGATATTAAGTAGAACCTAATAGAGATATTGAGTTAGACTTCCTCCTTTGTGTCTCTAATACACGTACACGGGGCCGCTAATGAAGCCACAACTTTTGCCCTGCGTCGAACCATAAGAAACACCTGCCATCTGAGTCAACCTTACTCACAGGCAGCGTCTCCAATGTGAGATTCCCAACAGACTCTCCATCCCTAAACCGTCCCCATTAACCCACTCTTAATTTAGTTCGTCACCCTGTAGCAAGCTTGGTCCTAAGGGCGTAAGATGGGAGCAAGGCCCAGCTTTGCAGAGACACGAAGGGTGGCCCGGTGAAGTGAACAGCCTGGGCATCCGGGCAGGGGACCCCGAGAGCAATAAATGTGCCAGCATGTAGGGGAGAAGAAGGAGAGCCAAAGGAAGGAGGTAAAAAAGAATTCTATCAAACCCTGGTTGGGGAGCAGCCCCAGGACCCGGGGGTGGCCGTCATAATGGTAGGACCCTCGAGATGGGCCTTCTGTCTCAGGGATTTCGTGTGGGAACGCGAGGGATGTTCTGGCATTCTTCTACTCGTATATTCTGTGGGCGGTGCAGGTAGAAACATACTGAAAGTTCAAGCAGATCGAGTTAGCAGTATTTCTCTTTACCAGCGGGGCATTTGGGGTAGGAGAGAGGGGGCATGAAGCCACGTTTTTAACGCAGCTGGATTCAAATAAATAGGATGGGGATTTAGCCTTTGGGGCATTTAGACGACCCTCGACGTGTGTGATGATTTTCCCCGGTAGCCGACATCAGAATTGACCACCGGGGTCATAATTTCTTCCACCTCCCTCCTTTCCTCTCCTGTGAATGTTTCTACCGAGACTCTTGGGCAACTTCTTTCAGAACTTTCTCTATTCGCTGACAGTATGCGTTAGTGAAAAGCCTGTATTCTTTTTTTTTTTTTTTTCAATTTCTTTAAAAACTTTTTTTGGGGATGTTTAATGATATTAGACGAGCGGGGGAGAGGCAGAGAGAGAGGGAGACACAGAATCCAAAGGAGGCTCCGGGTTCTGAGCTGTCAGTGCAGAGCCCCACACGGGGCTCGAACTCACGAACCATGGGAGCGTGACCTGAGCTGAAGTCAGGTGCCTAACTGACTGAGCCACCCAAGCACCCCAAAAGCCTGTATTCTTTAACCCTTTTCAGAAGCGCTGTCTTTACAACTTCCTCATGAGGCACACAAGCTGTTATATCAGCTCATGGTTGTTCTGCCCCCTCTAATTCCCGGCACGGGTTTCTCTCGCGGGGAAACCTGTGCAGAATCAATCCCCAACTCACAGCGGGCAGTTCAGGGTTCTTTATGTCTTCTGTTCCTGGTAGAATTGATTTTTCTGACGCTTGATTATTCCAATCGGCAGTATAGCCTTCGCTCACCGGGGCTGGTGGCTTTCTTCTTTGAAATGTGGCACACGTATGCCGTCTTCTCATCGGTTTGTGTCGCCAGGGAGTTGAACTTGGTGGCACTGCCTCATGCCGCCTGGGCTCTCGGGACGGCCAATGGCCCTGGGAGGTCAGCCCTGCTCCGTGGTGGCATGGCTGGCCTTGACCTTACGGCGCCTCTCCCTCCCGACTCTGAGATGAACGAGGCCTGGGCACACCGGGCGCTGGTCTCTTGTGTTCTCTGCCCCACGACTGGTCACAAGGACCCAACGTCACGTTGAGTGTCTCTAAGGCACCACTGAGAGAAATACAGACAAATACCTCTGCCTTTCCACTCTCTTTCTTCAAGTATCTGCCCAGTTCTGGTCCCCCAGTGCCTTGCGACTTTTGTGTGCCTCCAGGGACCGTCTCTCTACTCTGTCACCATTATAGAGCGTATAGAGCGTATAGAGCATGCGACACTTGTGTTCGTGGACTGTTTATGTTATCAGTAAGGCTTCTGGTCAACAGCAACAGAGCTGGGTGTTTTCACTGGTTTCGATTCTTGTTGGCTGGCGGGAAGGGATGGGGTGCCCCAGCTCTGGGCTTGGCTGGGGGGAGGGGAAGGGAGATGTCCGGGAGCCTGGGCTGGAGACAGAGTCACCTCAAGAATCTCATCAGGTTCTCTCCCTTCTCCCCAGCAAGTCCTGCTCTCCTGACAGGTGCCTCTGGGTCTTTGGATGCTTCCCATCCACCTCCTTCCCGAGTCCTGAGTGGTGGGGGTGGGGACGGCGCTCTTGTCCATAGGTTCTGGGTCTCTAGGGATGTTAGGAGCTGCCCAGAGACCACGTCCTGGCCAGACCCAGCTGGTGGGGTGATGTGTTGACCCCAATCCCGGTGCAGGTTTACAACTCTGCAAAGGTACAATGCCTATCTCCTCCGCCCCCCACCCCAAAAGAGCACAAGATGGGGTCAGGCTGCCTCTGGAGTCGGGTGGGGTCAGAGATACCAGGCAGCCTGGGAAGGGGATATAAAGGCTAAAATAAAAAGGTTGTCAAGTAAAAAAAAAAAAAAAGTAGCTAAGTTTTAAGGGAGTCAAACATTACTCATGGGTTTTTGACTGCACGGGGGCTCGGTCACCATTACTTTGCCTCACCCCATGGTGCTTAAGGCTCAACTATAATTATGAAAGAAAATGGGGAAAAGGAAAGACAAAAAGATCAGGGAAGCAGACAGTGCTACAGGAAGATGTCTTTTGCAGAGACTGACAGGTGTCCTTACCTTTGTCCCTGGAGTGGGACGAAGTTTGGGATCGTGACAATTCCCTTAGCTCTCTCCTTTGACGTCATTACATTATGGGCAGGGGATGGGGTCCGGCTGGTGTGTGCGGGGAAGGGTCCCCATCAACAACTCCACGCTGACTCGTGGTCACTTAGCTTCCTTCCGCCTAAAGGGATCACACACAGAAGGGGGGAGGGCAGAACCGACAGCTGGGTGTCTTCCGGTCTTTGCCACGAGTTACCAGCCGGAGATCTTTATGTGAAGTGTAAGGGACTTTGACACCGCTTTCCAGGAAGACAGCCACAGGGTTAGTGAGCCTAAGGGGGGTAGTATCTGCATACTGCCGGCCTCTTGGGGCCAACCGAGTCCTGCGGATAATCCGGTGAGGTCGGGATCCTATAGTTGACTAAGCCTGGGCTCAGGGAGGCTGAATTTCTTTCCAAGTTCTCGTAGTTAATAAGGGCCGGGGCCTGGGTTCAAGCTAGGCAAGTTTGCATCTGGGTGAACATTTCCCCTCCTGCATTTGTTATTAAAGTAGCGGGATTTGATTCAGAAACTCATCATGAGAGAGGCGGCTGGACCGTGCACAGCTACCCAAGAACCGGAGAGAGAAGAAAAGCCCCGGGTTGTGGGAGGGGCCAGGAGAGTGGAGAGTGCTCACTTTGGCGGGGCTGGTGGCCCAGTCAAGCAGCTCAAGCAGGGGACCTGCCCGCTGGGCACAAAGCCGTCTTCAGGAAAATCCTGGCACACTCAGGTCTTCTGAGCCCCGCCTCACCTAACTATGTGGGTGTAAGTCGCTCTCACTCTGACCTCAGTGGGTTAAGCTGGGCTGGACATTTAAACATAACCAAGCAGGAACACCTGGGGGGCTCAGTCGATTAAGCATCTGACTCTTGGTTTCAGCTCAGGTCACGATCTCGCAGTTTGTGAGTTCAAGCCCTGCGTTGAACTCTGCACTGACAGTGTGGAGCCTGCTTCAGATTCTCTCTCTGTCTCTCTCTCTCTCTCTCTCTTTCTCTCTCTCTCTCCCTGCCTCTCTCCTGCTCATGTTCTCTCTCTCTCTCTCTCAAAAAAGAAATAAATAAATGTAAAAAATAAACACAAACAAGCGAACAAAGAAACAAAACAAAACAAAACAAAACAAAAAAGCCAAGATAAAAGAAAAAGAAAGAAGTAAACACATTTCTCATCTAGGCGGCCTTTTCTCTTATATTATGGTGCAGTCACCATCAACTAAAAGCTAACAGACACAGTCAGTTGAAATCTTGGAAATAAATAAAGCATGGTGTGATATTAAAAATGTGTTTGTGTTACTTACATTGTAAATCTTGTTTATGCCTTTCAGAAACTATGGGGAAGATTGAAAAGGGAAGAATTCACGGAAAACAATGAGACGTGTTTTACCAGATATTTGGCTTTTTATTGTCTTTGGAACATCAATTCCTCGGCCAGTGGAAAGGAGTGATGGAGGAAAGATTTTTCTATGATCGTCAGCAGAAAAATCAGTCTCTCCTCGGGCCTGCTAAGTTTTTATTGAACAAATATGTAAAGTGCTTTATCTTGAGGGTGTGCCAAGTTACGAGCCTGCCTGGGGTGTCCACATGCCTGTCTGGCCCTCGTTTCGACAGGGATTGGAGCCAGCCCCGCAAATCTGGCTGGGAAGACAGAGGGAAGGTCAGAAAAGGTCAGCGTAGGGCCACGCTGGGGGCCGGGCACCAGCCAAACCTGTTCCAGGAGGGTCCGGATGCCAAAATGGAGCTGCATTGCCTCCTGTCACTTTTCCAGGATAGCACAGGGTGTTCACAGGTAGCCGTGTCCTGGGGGGAGGCAGAGCGGGGCTCATCTAATCAGGTTCTTTGTGAAGCCAAGTCCACGGTGCCGTGCCTCCTCCCCAGCAAAGGAGGGGGACAGGACACAGAAGGGACTGGGATAGCACGAGAGGAGCTTGACCTTTCCTTAGCCAGGTGAGTATCTGTGTAGGCAGCAGGTGGGGAGGAAATGGGGCCCAGAGGGAAGGGTGCAGAGAGGAGGCAGGAATGGGCCATCCGTGCCCCCCACAGAGAGTGTGAGGGCTCTTTGGGCCTTGCAGCTGCTGCCGAACGTCACTGGCTGGGTCCGCTCTCCAGTGCCCACAAGACAGACAGCACACATCTCCCACCCCTGCCGCTCAGGTAAGCCGTCCCAGCCCGAGGTGGCACCTGCCAGCCCCGTAAGGGACCCTCGTCCTTTTCCCAGTGCTTCCTTCCTGAACGAACTCTACAGGTGAGAGACCCAGCAGACGGTGGGGAGGAGGAAGGGAGAGCCGACGGTCCTCCCCCGATCCAGACCCCCCGCAGAAGTGTGGCTGCGGGCAGGAGGGGAAGGGGGGGACTCAGGCAGTTTGATAGACTGGCCAACCATGTGGTATAGGGTCTGTCCCTGGAGGGCAGTGCCCTGTCTAGGTGGGCTTAGAGGTAAGGCCATGAGGGCTGGAGTGCCATAGTGGCAAACACACACCCACACACCAATGGGCAGATGGGAGAACCACAGGGGACAATGATGAGGGGAGGGAAGGGGACAGCAGACACGCCAAACCCAAGCACATGTGGGTAAAAATCAGCAGGGGCCCAGGGTGGCCAGTTGAAGGCCCTGCATTCCAAAATAACCTCTCCGCCGGGACTTTGCGCCTGAATTGTTTCTTAAACCCCAGAGCCCAGGCCCCACGGTATCTGGATTCATCCTCAAGGCCTCAAGCCTTTCAACTTTGGTCAATGATGGAAAGGTCTACTCCCTAGCATTAACAATAGCAGCTAATAATTGTGCCTGACGACCTTTCAGTCTCACGCCAGCCACAGGAGCCAGGCATCGTTCTCCTCTTCAGTTTCCTGACGAAGAAACGGTGGCCCAGAAAGTGTGGCAGACGGGTAACTCACTGTCCACCAAACTGTGTCCCCCTCCTCCCCTTCTGGAGTAGACTTCTCGGCTACTGCTGAGCAGCGGCTTCCCGGCCAGGGAAGACATTTCTCAAATGTGCTTTCTCCACGCACTCTCCCCATCTGCTCACCGGACCCTGACCAATCTCAGGCCTGAGAGGACGGCAGGGCGGCCACACAGAGGGAGCCGGGGACCCCAGATCGGGGGCCGGGGTAGGGGGGGAAGCTGTGCTCCAATCGGGTACACGGGCCGTGGGATGCAAATCTAAAGGAAAAGTAAACTCCTGTGATGCCAAGTAAATGTTAGACGGCAGCTAGCGTTATCCCAGCTGGAACAGAGAGGTGGAGGCACTTAGCCAAGGCCACATAGCCCGTGGAGGAGAAGACTGGGGCCACGTTCGCACGTGCCCAAGTCTCCACCAACACCTGGAACGCAGGTCTGTCCCCTTTCCACGCAAGCCCCACGATGGCTCCCATCCCCCCTGCCCGCACAGGCTCCGCATCTGTCTCTGCATCAAGTGCTGCTCATGAGAGGGGACACGTGGCTGAACCACAGAGGGGGACACAGGAGAGCTCTGGAGTCTGCGGGGTGCCCCCCAGGGTCAGAACGTAGGTGCAGGGTTAGAAACTCCCACTGAGCTTGAGCCATCTGGAGGCCTTTGGCTTTTGCCATTTGACAAGGATGGACCTGAACAGGGACGGTGATAATTATAACGGAAGCTTCCTCAGGGTCCCCCGGGCTCCAGGCCCCTTGATCGGGCTGCCTGGTTTCTTTCCATCCTTACGGGGGACAGTCTTCCATCAAGTTCACTCTGTAAACGAGGAAGCAGGGTGTTGAGGCGTCTCTGAGGCCCAGGGTCCCGTGCGTGAAACAGCAGAGCCGGGGCTCAAGCAAGCTGTCGGACCCAGACCCCTGCTCTGCGTCCACTGGTCTTTGCTCTGTGGGCTCCATCAGAAAAAAGAAATAAACCATGAGCAAATTTTAAACTATATTTTAGGGGCGCCTGGGTGGCTCAGTCGGTTAAGCGTCTGACTTCGGCTCAGGTCACGCTCTCGCGGTTCCCGAGTTTGAGCCCCGCGTCAGCCCAGAGCCCAGGAGCCTGCTTCGGGTTCTGTGCCTGCCCCTCCCCCGCCCCTCTCTCTCTCAAAAATAAACATTAAAAAAAAAAAGGGTTTTCAAATACAGTTTATATGTGTACCCTGGTCCCTAGGTGCATCGATATCAGTAAAGCAGAATTCGTTTCACATATTTTAAGATAAAAAAAAAAAAATGAGTGCATTTCTGTATTTCTTCCCTCCCCTTGGTGGGTTGTTCCGTGCACCCCTAGGATGGGCGTGCTCCCCGGGGGGACATGCGGGGGATCAGGTTCTAGATCGCCTCCAGATGCTGTGCCAGGCACACTTCGATGACGAGGGTCCTTTGCTCCCACGTGGAATTCTCAGGAGAGGACTCAGGCATTTGGGAAAGCAGATGGACACATGATCCTGTATTTTGTCCGCGGGGCCCCCTTCGTCACAAGAGACCGTACGGTTCCAACAACGCTCTGTGGTCTCGACAGCCTTGCGAGGTACAGACGGCCGGCCACTAGAAGGCATGCTCCTTCTGCAGAAATACCCAGTCAGAGAGGAGAGGTGGAGGGGTTGATGAAGGCCTATGAACCCCGGAAAACACGGGGGACCAGGAGCTCCAGTTAGCACTCTGTCTGCTGAGCGTGACATTGACTGAGTGGCAGGCCAGGTAAGCGTTCCACGGGGAGGTAAAATACCCCGATAATCCTACTTCCTTGAGGTCAAAAACCTGTGTTTGTCTAGCCTGGCAAGGGGATGGTGGTGGTGGAGGATGGCCAGGGCCATCTGGACCTCCTCGGTGAGCCGATCTCCTTCCCGAGAGCACATCAGGATGTCAGGGAGGCAGGCGGTCCCAGCGTGAGCCAGCAAATCTTGGAAGGTGTCATTCATAAAATATTGAAACACCGAGGGTGCAGAAAACACACACCAAATGGCACCGGCAGGTTATGTGTATGGGAGCGTGTGATGGAACCCACTCTCCATTCATTCCAGACTCAGGAGGAGTTTACACACCTCCTGGGCTCGGGGGTGACTGGACTCAAGCCAGGGGAGGTGACCCGATGATGCTGAAATCAGCAGAGGCAAGCGCTCACCGTTTGTGAACAGTCACTTTGTGAGGGTGCCTCGGGCGTTAAAAAAAACGTATGTGTGTTTCTCCGTGAGTCTTTATAAAAAGAGAAAAATCTACAGATATGATTGGGTCCCAGCCAAGGAGAGAATGGCAGATAAACCTTTGTTCTCAAGCTGTTTTCTCTGAGCTCTGGAAAATCACTGGCACAGAAAAGGGTGAGGACTTTATTTCCAACCATGCCCAGGCCTTCAGGGTAGTAAGAGTCCTGTGGGGGAGGGGGAGAGGTGCAGGAAAGAGGGGGATGATATGACATGAGATTCTGCTAAGCAACACATGTCCTAACATGCGCTGTGCAGACCCCGGGTGCCTTTTCTCCGTAGGGTGGTGTCGTTGACAGTCAGGACCGTTGTAGGCTCTACCGAGAGTCACATCTTTATGTGAATGTCTTAGAGACATTGTTCACTTTCCCAAGCCGGTGTCATGCCCTCCCCCGCCCCCCCGCCATTGCTGAGCCCCTTCTCACGGAATCTTCCACATCCCTTTTCGGTGAGTCTTTTGCACCCCGGCTGGGTTGAGAGAGAGGAGAAAGAGACTCTGCCCCAGGCCACAGTTGCTCTGACCCGGATTGGACGATACACACTCCCCACACCCTCACTCAGATGCCTTATTGCATCGTGTTGCCTAGAATTTGGAATCGGGACCAAGAGATTCTCATAATGCCCTCCGGGTTCTTAAAATACAAAGTGATTCAACACGGAGGCTGGGGCGGCCACGTTCGATGCGCACGCAGAGAAATGAAGACATTTCACTTTGCAGGGGGAGAGAGGCACGGGAAGAAAATGGGGGGAGGTGTGCAGGGATGAGCTGAGCAGCCCTGGGGAAGGGTGGGTTGAATCTCACAGGTGCCGCTGTGTGCCCTGCCCTGGGGTTCCGCGAACCACCCATGTAGCCTCCAATAAATGCCTCTGACCCTGGCTAGCAGGAGTATTTCTTAGGCTACATGGCCCTGGTCTGAGACAGAAGGTTAACTTTTGTAATCAACATCATGCCAACGTAGCCGTGGGGTTTCAGACTCCGCTTCCCTCCTACCTTCATCAGCACATGCTTATCGTGTCCCCATCGTGCCCAGCACTGGGACACAAGGATCGACACACACAGTAGGCACACGCAGGCACCTACATGCCTTCTCTCAATGCTCGTTCCTCAAGAGTGAGGAAATAGAATCATTTCCCTTTAACCGGTTGACATCAGCGTTCACGCTTCGGTGACACTGTTCGAGACTCCAACATCTGGGATGGCACAGCCCCAAAAAGGGATGTGAGCCGGGACGTGGGCAGAAATGGCAACAATAGCACTTCTCTCTATGCTTCTCTCTTCAACAGGTGGATCTGGGGGAAATACTCTGGGCTCCACTTAATGCGGAGCCAGGCTGGGATCATTTGCTTCCTTTCGCTTCCTCGGAGACAGGGCGTGAGGCGGGACCTTTGCAGGTTCCCTGGGATGGCTCACACTCAGCAGCTGAAGCAGACCGGCAAACATAGAAGGCCTACCCCCTGGCGTGGCCCGGCCGTGGCTTGTGGCTCGAGGAACAGATCACAGGGCTGTGGGGTCAGACCCGCCAGCCCCCTAAGCAGAGCCTCAATCCCGGGGGTGGGTTTGGATGCCCTACCTGTTCCCTACCCCACGGCTTCGCATTCAATCCAAGTCTGAGAACTTTTCTTGTCCAGGTGATTTGGATGGCATGCTCTGTGGCCACACTTTTGACAAGCAGAGTCCTTCTGTGTCTTCCTGGTCCTCAGAAGTAAGGGTACAGAGAGGCGCCGGCTCAAACGCTCAGTTTTCTTGCTCAGAGTTCAGGGTTACATTCCCTCTCGCCCTCGGCCCACAAGACCCACACCCTCTGTAACTGCACAAGTCTAACCTGGGGACTTGTCCTACGTGGCAGGGCCTTTGATTTGCAGCCTGCGCCTCGTTGTCTAGAGGTGACAGGCAGCCCGAAGACATTTCTGGCTCTGGGTCTGCTGCAGCTCAATTCTGGGGCAGGGGCTGTGATGGGCAGGGGCGTGTCCTGAGCTGCCCCTGGATTCGCTTGCCTGGACCCTGTCTCCACCTCGAGCCCCGGGCAGTGGTTCAGCTACTGGGTGGGGGCGAGGGGGAGCCAACCCGACCTTCATGTTACTTCTGGGCTTATTCTGCTTGGAGTCTTAGTTTAACTAACAGGGCTCAGCTTTTGTTTGCATGACTAAGCCCCATCTTAGGTCAGAGCTCTTGGTAAATGGGTCCCACTTTGTTTCCTATACTTGTCCCCCCCCGCCCCCCCAAGCCCCGATAATCTGCTCATTCCTTGGTTTCCTCAATGCTGGGATCTTACCTTCTTGTCTTTCTAGAACTCCTCTTGGAGACTGAAGGTCTGCATCTTGTGGACAGATCTTGGTATTAAGCTCTGTTGCCTGTGGGGTGTCCCTGTCACCAGGCTCTGCCTATGTGCAATGACACCACCTGTGGGACCCCCAGTGCCAACCACCTGCCTGGTCGGCCCCCTAGTGGGATCACAGGTCTCTAGAGCACTGCCTGTCTGACCTCACTTACTGCTGTGCTCCCGGACCCCAGGTCTGTCTCACCCAGCTGGATATTGAGTTTCTAGGTCCCGGCCCCTCCTCACCAGGCTTGCCTGAGGTCTGGATCTGTCAGAGTCAAAGCCAATTGGAGACCTCACTTCCTTGGAGTAAATTATCGTTTCTTCTTTAGTTTCTGCACTGGGTTGAAATTTCAGGGTCAGCGTCAGTTAGGGAACTGGCACCACTGACCTTATAAAGGACAGAAAACATGAGGCTGACAAGAGAGAGGGGTGAATAGAAATGGGGGGCGGGAATAATGGGTTTCCCCCCAGGCTTTCATCACGTTCTGGAATGCCTTTCCTTTGAACAAACCATTTATGAATGTTTATGTGTGATATGATCCTGGGGCCACAAAGTCACCACCTGTCAGAGAAATGCTAAGTTAACCTGCTCAACTGAACCAGGAGATACAAAGGGACTGTTTTGTCTTGAAGCCCTTCTGTGTAATGCATTCTTGTTTTATTTCGGAGGGCTTTTTTTTTTTTTTTTTTTTTAATTTTTTTTTTTCAACGTTTTTTATTTATTTTTGGGACAGAGAGAGACAGAGCATGAACGGGGGAGGGGCAGAGAGAGAGGGAGACACAGAATCGGAAACAGGCTCCAGGCTCCGAGCCATCAGCCCAGAGCCTGACGCGGGGCTCGAACTCACGGACAGTGAGATCGTGACCTGGCTGAAGTCGGACGCTTAACCGACTGCGCCACCCAGGCGCCCCTCGGAGGCCTTTTTAATGGAGGGAAGGGACACTCTTTTTTTTTTTTTAATTTATTTTTTAATTTAAATCCAAGTTAGTTAACATACAGTGTAATAATGATTTCAGGAATAGAATTTGGTGCTACATCACTTACATATAACACCCAGTGTCCCTCCCAACAAGTGCCCTCCTTAATGCCCATCACCCATGTAGCCCATCCCCCCCACCCCTCCCCCCCCCACCAGCACCCCTCCATTTGGTCTCTGTCTTTAAGGGTCTCTTATGGTTTGTCTCCCTCTCTGTTTTTATCTTACTTTTGCTTCCCTTTCTTTATGTTCATCTGTTTCGGATCTTAAATTCCTGATATGAGGGAAATCATATGATAATTTGTCTTTTCCTGACTAATTTCGCTTAGCATAATACCCACCAGTTCCATCCACGTAGTTGCGAATGGCAAGATTTCATTCTTTTTGATCATCGAATAGTATTCCACTGTAAATAGAAACCACATCTTCTTTATCCATTCATCAGTCGATGGACATTTAGGCTCTTTCCATATTTTGGCTATTGTCGATAGTGCTGTTACAAACAGCGGGGTGCATGTGCCCCTTCGAAACGGCACTCCTATATCCTTTGGATAAATACTTAGCAGTGCAATTGCTGGGTCATAGAGTAGTTCTATTTTTAATTTTTTGAAGACCTTCCATGCTGTTTTCCAGAGCGACTGCACCAGTTTGGATTGGGAAGAGACACTCTTTATTCTACACCATTTCAGCCTGCTGCTTATGCTTCTGTTAGTGTTTACATTGTACTCAGGAAGGTGGCCAACGCTTACGATGCGTCTACTCTATGCTAGAAACTGTAAGAATTAATAGAAAATCCCCAGCACTTATTCTGCCTGCCAGGACACGAGCACCACATATATAACTTCACCCCTGTAACAGCTCTTCACACTGCGTGGTATGACCCATACTCTACAGGTGAAAAACTAAGAGGGAAGAGACGTGTCCACGGTCACCCGGCTTATCCGCGTGGAGCAGGGAGATTGAATAGACAATTCTAAGTCTGCGCCTGTCCCCTTTCCATGCTGCTCTGTTAATTATTAAATGATTTTCCACCTGGATTTAAGGCGCTTAAAGACAGAAATGGTGTTCTCTGTCTTATGTTATTGGAAAAGAAAATTACTTCTCCGGATCCTCAATCATGGCCCAAGGAGGAAGGAGGCGCTTGGTGTGAAAAGGGAGTTCTTGCCTCACCGGCAGTTGTGTCTGAGCGTGACCTGCCCGGAGTGAGGGGAGGTTGGGAGGGCAGATCACGGGGCCCCCCGGCACTCGGGCCAGGAGAAAGCAAGGCTCTGAGGAGGGACAGGAGAGCACTGGTGTAAGACTCCTAAAGCCCAATGTTTGATTTTAAGTTGCTGACATTGTTGCTACTAAAACCCATCCCAGGTAGGTTCCCTTTCTGCGCAAAGGCTTTGAGTGAGGGTCTTTGAATGATTCAAGGGGAGAATCCAGGAAAGCACTATATTTTTACTGACACTGGGCTAGAAATAAAGACTTAGACATCCACGTGGTGGGTGATGGCAAGTATTCAGCTGAGACTAGCTGCCTGGGAGCAGACTCGTGCGAGGTCACAAAATCCCAGCTGCGGAATCTTAGAAAAGTGACAGGTTCTCTGTGGGGCCTGGAAGAAGGCTTTGAGCTGGATCCTTCTAAACCTTACAATAAGGCTTCCTGGCCCCAGTCACGCTGCACCCCTGTAATGCCCGTAACATCTTTGTTAGAACGGGCCCCTTCAACATCCCTGCTAGGCCCTTGGAGTTTTGAAAGGTTGATTTTTTTTTCCCCCTTAAATAAATATCCCGTATATTCCTGACATTTGGAAAAGAAGGCAGTTTCTCAACCAGGGTTCCCCCCGGGAAGAATTAAGTCCCAGCACCCAGCCTGACGTAGTGTTATTATATAGTAAATTAGCTTCTCTACGTCTAGATACGTCTATACATACTGTAAATGGAGATTGGCCGGCCAAAGGCTGGCTGCATTCAGGGGAAGATACTTTGTAAGCTTTTTCCCGGTGACTATAGGCCACGTTTAAATACCTTAACGTTTTCCAAAATGAAGACAAACAGCAAGCAGGAGAGCCGTCTGGGGTTAGTTGGCCCGGACTATCTGCCCACAGAGCTACAGCGTGTAGCTCCCTGCCCGGAAGGAATGCACTCACACACGCACACATGTGGGGCTGTGGAAATTTGAACCAGGAGCAGAAGTAGTTGAGAAACAGACCGTCTTCTTCTTCTTCTTCTTCTTCTTCTTTTTTTAAAAATAATGTTTATTTATTTATTTTTGAGAGAGAAAGAGAGCATGTGCATGTGGGGGAAAGGTAGAGAGAGAGAGAGAGGGAGAGAGACAACCCCAAGCAGGCTCCGTGCTGTCAGGGCAGAGCCCGGGGCTCGAACTCACAAACTGTGAGATCATCACCTGAGCTGAAATCAAGAGTTGGACGCTTCACCGACTGAGCCACCCAGACGCCCCTTCTCGCTGTTCTTCGAAGAGCTGTGGAGCTTCTGGGCATCATGCCATTGCTACCCCTCAACGACCCCTCCCCTTCCCCGCCCACACCAGATCGATGCTTCTTTCTTCCTTCTACACTGTGCACCTCTGATGGGAAAGCTTGGATAGGTATTGTATTTAGGCTAAAAGATAAAGGTAAAAGTGGGAGGAAGGTGATAAATCCCTAGTGTGAGTGTAAATCACAGGAAGATTTCATTTTGAAATTATCTGAACGTAGAAAAATAATGTGGAGTCACGTCCTTGTGAGTGACCCCAGGCACATACATTTGAGATGCTTCTTTTGTTTACCCCAGAAGGAGGTGATTGATGCTGTCCTCTCGGAGACGACTGATTTAGATGGAATAAAGGAATTTGGCAATTTGACCCGCATTTGATTTCAGTTTTAATCCTTGCTGCAACATAACCTGGGAAACTTTCAATGGCTCCCTCAATTAGGTCGAAACTTTTTTGATATGTTACCCCAGGCCCTCATCCTCTGTCCTGAGACTGTTACCTCTAATGAGTTGCCTTACATATATCGTTTCCTCAAGCCACACTGGATTGTCGCTGATTTCCAGAGTCCATTTTCTCAACCCCTCATCCCACCCAGGACTCAGCATTTTCCCTCCTGCTGTTTTCTCTGCCTTACATATTGTCACCTGCCATCACTCCATGTTGAAACCCGACTTACTTTCCTCAAACAGACTTTTTCTTTTGTTACAGTTGTCTTAGGTTCAAAGCAAACTTGAGTGAAGAGTAGGGGTTTCCCATCTCCCCTCCGCCCCCCAACACACAACCAGCCTCCCTCGTTATCAGTGTCCCCCACCAGAGTAGGAAATTTGTTGCAATGGATGAAGCTACACTGACACATCGTTAGCGCCCAGAAGCTATAGTTTAATATAAACTTAATATAAGCTTCACTCTTGGTGGTATACATTCTACGGGCTATAATGACATATATCCACTCTATAGCATCATACAGAAAAATTTCACTGCCTGGAAACCAATTTATTTCTCAAGGACAAAAACAAGTGCTTCTTTCTTTAATTCAGCATTTGTTCGATAAGCCTTTAATGAATGTTTATTCTGTTTTAGGCAGGAGGGGCACCAAACTGAGCAAGACCCAGGCTTCGAGCCTAAGATGTAACAGTACAGTAGGAAGACAGAGGCATCGATGGATAACTGTGACGCAGCGCGTCTCGGAACATATACTCCCCCGGCAGTTTCCAGGTATCTGTACCCTTTTGCACACACTCCTACTTTCGATCCGTAATTTTATCTGTCTCCTGGACCTCATGATGTCTCAGGTCAAGTGGCCAGTATCAGTTCCTAGGCTGATCTCCCAATGGAAATTTTTTTTTTAAGTTAAGAGGGGTTGGGCCCCCTCGACTGCTAAGCTTTGTTATCTTCTGAATTGAGACGCTAACTCCGGAGCTTGGTGATGCCGCCAACAAGCCTGTAGCCAGGGCACGAGAGTCAAGGTCCAGCACTCCCTTGAGGCAATTCCCCCAGGTAAGGACCTAAGGAAACCTTTTCAATTTATTGCCATTAAAAGTCCCTGAGTGGGGTGCCTGGGTGGCTCAGTTGGTTGGGCATCTGACTTCGGCTCAGGTCATGATCTCCTGGTCTGTGGGTTCGAGCCCCGCGTCGGGCTCTGGGCTGACAGCTTGGAGCCTGGAGCCTGCTGCGGATTCTGTGCTCCTCCCCCAATTCACATCCTGTCTCTCTCTGTCTTTCAAAAATAAATAAACATTTAAAAAAGTCCCTGAGGGACATACTCATATGCAATCAATATGTAGAGAAGTGGAAAATGAAGGCTCTTCATCAACAATGGAATATTGCAGGCACGGTTACCACGGACCCCTTCTGGGATGAGAGCTGGAAAAATTCTGATATTGCCAACAAGGCAAAGAGGGCTTATTAGCTACTTTGCTTGGAGTTTAAAGGAAGGTAGTTTCCTCCGTCTTTAGGCTTGCCTCTCAGATCCCTGCGTGAATCACAGCTCCGACAGAGCAAATTCCCATAATTTCATTTCAGAGTGAGTCCCTGCCTTACTCAAGTCTCTTCTCAACCTGCTTAATTGCCACCCCCTGGCAAAAGTGCCCCAGCCTGCCACCACTTGACTCACACTTTATGAAATCAAAGTTAAATTGATGGCCTGTTAACATTCTTGGCTTGGCGTTGGCTGCAGAAAAAATAGACCTAAAAAAGAAAAGAACCTATAGTCTGCCAAAAAATATTCTCTCCCCTGCTAAAGACCCAAATTGCTGGAACGCTGTGGCCTAAAGGGGAAATTCTGGTGACCTGATGTGAAAGCTGTACTTTGCGAATAATCACACCTGAGGCTGTGGTTTTATTAAATTTCCCGGCTTAACTTTGATCCATAAAGAGTCCTGGCCAAGGGCCTGGAATTTTGGACCCTGGTAAGCAGCTTAGAATGCGTTTGTTTCACTTACTGGGATTGATAGATTCTTCGGATGGGATTCCTCATTGTAGACATTGTTCTTTTTTTTCTTTTTTCTTTTTCTTTTTCTTTTCTTTTCCTTTTCTTTTTTTTTTTTACAATTCCATCATGCAGTCATGGATGGCAATCGCAGACCTGAGATTCCCCCATGGGCTAGGCGCTAGCTATGGGCCAGACCATCTCTGCTCGTGTCTGCAAAAGACGATCGTGGAGTGTGTCACAAAAATCGGTAGTGCTTGTGAGCGTGTACAGCTAGTGTTCCAGTACCACAGAGGCACGACCCGGGAAGCATGCAGAAACCCGGACACTTTGCCTTCCCCTCCCACTCCGACCGCCCGGAAAACAGAAGTCTGACCGCAGCTTGGAGAAATCCGAAATCCGACTGGGGCTCAGAGCAAGAATGGCCACTTCCCGGAACCAAGCTGAAATTCAGGATCACATCCCCCTTTCTGGACGGGGAAACCGAGGCTGGAGGTCTTGAGCGACCTGCTCGAGGTCAGACAGGTGGTAAGTGGCAATGCTGGGATTCAAAACCACACAGTCTCCCACTGGAGTGTGTGCTCCTAGATCCTTGGTCATCCTGCCTCTCAGAGACGTAAGTGGTAGAAACGATGGTGGAACTGAACACGGATGCCACACAAGACCAGGATGAGTGGAGAGAATCAGCTGGAGCGTTCTGGCTGCCGAGACCATAGGGGTGAACAAGGACAGAGCCCAATGGAAACAGTGGTTTTCTAAGAGCCCAAGAAGCCCTGGAGGGCGGGAGGACATTGTGAGTGGAAGGAGAGGCGAGCACTTGTGGAGGAAGATACTATGGACATGCATGAATGATCACAGTAGGGACTTGGGGCAAAGAAAGAAAGAAAAGGGGAAGAATCTGGATGACTCAATGGGCAAAGTGGAAGTGATTCAAATCTAACTTGTATATTTGCTAAGTTTCTGTAAGAATCAGAAGGAACATATCCCAGAGAGATAGGAGTCTATCTTTCTTAAAAAGTTTACTTTTAAATGTACATCCAGAGGAGTGTAAGTTCCTAGGAAAAGAGAGTGCTTCCTGGACCAGGGAATTGTGTACTGGATCCCCTTGCCTGTGCATTTGGGAGGGAAGTCTGAAGCTCATGGGGCAAAAAGTATCTCCTGAGCCAGGGTTTGGTTGGGTTGGAACCAAATCCCCTGGCTGGTGACACCGGGCTGTCTGAAGTCTCTAGGTGAGGGAAGGGGGCTGTGAGATCAGCAGGGAAGAACATTTTCCCCTGGACGCTTATTTTCAGCAGGGGTCCCGGTGGCTCCTATTTGCTGGTGTTGCCGGGCTCACATGGGGTCGCCAGCAGAATTCCTCATCTTCCAGGAAAACCACCTCCTACCTAGATACACCGAGTGGACCAACAGCCGGGAAAAGAAGAGCCACAGATGAGCAAAATAGCATCATAAGGGTTTTGAAAATTAAATGCTCGTTGGCATCCCATCCCACAAAGTAGGCCAGAAACTGCATCCTACACTTAGAGTGACCGCACGCTAAAATGAAATATTTAGATAGGACCGAGTCTTCTCACATAATCGCCAAAATGGTCAGGGGACAATCAAAAAATCAGCCATCATCAGAGCCAGGAAGTCACAACCTGAGTGGGAAAAGACAATCAACAGACACTAACACCGAGATGAATCAAACGTTGGAATTATTGGGTAAGGATTTTAAAGTAGCTATTATCAAAATGCTTTCACAGGCCATTGCAAATTCTCTCGAAACAAAGGACAAACCAGAACCTCTTAGCAAAGAAACAGAAGTTCTACAAAAACCCAGGTGTAAGCACAAGTGAAACGTATCATGCCAGAAATGGAAAGCTCAGTGGATGGTCTCGGTAGTAGAGTAGAGGTGACAGTAGATGGGACAGTAGATGGTGTACTTGAGGGCAGACCAATAGGATTTACCTGATCTGAACAAAGAGAAAATAAGCTGAACAAAAGAAAAGTGAACGGATTCACTGATATAAATTTATATCATCATTTAGATAAATTTATATCCTCAGTGTCCTGTGACAAGAGTGTGTGTGATGGAAAAAGTATCCAAAGAAACAATGGCTGAAAACTTCCCAATCTGGTGACAAGCATAAACCTGAAGGATCATGGAACTGAGAAAAACCCAGATATGATAAGCCCAGAGAAGTCCATGGGAAGATGCATTCCAATCAAAATTACGACCAAGGAGGAGCACCTGAGTGGCCCAGTCGGTTGAGCCTTCCATGTTGGTTTTGGCTCAAATCATGATCTCCCAGTTTCATGAGTTCAAGCCCCACAATGGGCTCTGTGCTGACAGTGCAAAGCCTGCTTAGGATTTTCTCTCTCTCTCTCTCTCTCTCTCTGCCCCTCCCCCACTCACACTGTCTCTGTCTCTCTCAAAAATAAACTTAAAAAAAAAAAAAAACTGTGACAAACAAAAATCTTGAAAGCCAGAGAGAAATGACACATTACGTACAGAAGAACTCCAATTTAAATGGTCACGGATGTCCCCTTGAAACTATGGAGAACAGAAAAAAAAGTGCTTTCCTCAAGCGCTGAAAGGAAAGAAGTACCAATTGCAAACTCTGGGTCTGGTAGAACCATCCTTTGAAGTTGAATGGGAAATAAACATTTTCTCAGATGAAAGAAAATGGAAACAATTTGTTGCTGGTTGTCCTGCCCTTGAATAATGGCTAAGGGAAGCTCCTCAAATGCAAGAAAATGGTAAAAGAAGGAATCTTGGAGGGTTGGGAAGGAAGAAACAACAGTGGAAAGAGCACGAATGGGGAGGCAATCAAAACATTGTTATTCTCCTCATGAGTTTTCCAAATCATGTGTGATGATTGAAGCAAACATGACACCACCATCTGATAGTCAAGGCAATCATATCTAAAAGTGCTGAAGGCAAATGCACCTAAGTGGAAATAATTCACACACAATCGCTCAAAGTGGTAAAGTGTTAGCATTAACAGACTGTGATAGGTTACATGTGCATACCATAATACCCACAGCAACCACTAATAAAACTACAAAAAGAATGGGACTAAAAATACCATAAATGGATCAAAATGGCATCCTTAAAAATATTCAACTAACCCACATGAAGGCAAGAAAAGAGAAACCAAAAACTGAGCTCCAGAAGAAATAAATGGAAGATAAAATTGTAAAAATGGCAGTTCTAGAAATAATTATGCTAAAAGCAAATATTCTTATTATATCAGTCAAGAGACAGAGATTGGGAGAGTAGGGGGAAAATGACCCACTATATGCTTTTTAAAGACAACTCTCTTCAACTTCAATGGCACAGGTAGTTTGGAAGCAAAAGGATGGAAAAAGATACCTCATGCAAATATTGACTTAAAAAACAAGCAAGAGTTACTATATTAATATCAGAGAAATCAGATTTCAGAGAAAAGTTACCAGAGACAGAGAGGAGCAGAGTGATAAAAAGGATCAATCCACTAGGAAGACATAATGATTCAAACTGTGTATGCGTCAAATAACACATTCTCAAAATACTGATAAAGCTGAAAGGAGAAACAGACAAATGATAGTTACACTTGGGGACTTCATCACTGCCCTCTCAGAAAGTGATAGATCTGTAAGTCAGAAAATCAACCAGAACGTAGAAGACCAGGATACCGTAACCAACCAGTGGAGTATCACTGACATATATGGAACGCTCTACCCAACAACACAGAATACACATTTTTTGAAAGTGCTTATAGAATATTCGCTGAGACAGTCCATCGCCTGGACTATCCATAGTCCATCGCCATAAAACAAACTCCAATAAATTTAAAAGCATGAAATCATAGAATTTGTTCTCTGATCATAATGGATTCAAGCTAGAAACCAGCATGAGAAAGACAATAGAAAAATCTCCAACATGTGGAAATTAAACAGCACATTTATACATAATTGATGGGCCAAACAAGAAATCTCAAAGGAAATAACAAATACAGAGAATTAAATGAAAATGAAAATGCAATACATTAAGTTTGTGGAATGCAACTAAAACAATGCAGCCAGGGAGATTTATAGCATTAAATACTTATGTTAGAAATGAAGAGAGGTCTCAAATCAATAATCTAAATACTTACCTCAAGAAGCTTGGAAAAAGCAAACCAAAATGAACCCAAGCAAACAGAAAGAAGGAAATAATAATGATAAAAGCAGCAATGAATGTAATTCAAAACAACGACAAAATACCACTTTCCTCTTTTGAGGAATTCAATGAAATGAGACATTATTTTAAAAAAGCAGTAGGGGCATCTGGGTGGCTCAGTTCGTTGAGCATCAGACTCTTGATTTTGGCGCAGGTCATGATCCCAGGGTCATGGGATGGAGCCCCATGTCGGGCTTTGCCATGAGCATGGTGCCTGCTTAAGATTCTCTCTCTCTCTCTCTCTCTCTCTCTCTCTCTCTTTCTCCCCCCCCCCCCCGCCCCGCTCCTTTCCCCCACTTGGTCTCTCTCTCTCTCTCTAAAAGCTAAAAATAAATAAAAAATAAAAAGTAATAAAATTAACAAATCTTTACTAAGACTTAACAAAAATTAAAAGAGAGAAAGCAGACATCACCCATATCAGGAATGAAACAGAATTGTACTACAGATCCCACGGCCATCGAAAATACAATGAGGGACTCCATGAACAAATCTACGCTCATGGATCTGACAACTTTAGAACTGAACCACTTCCCCAATAACCACGTACCACCAAATCTCAATCGAGATAAAATAGCCTGAATAGTTATACAGCCATTAAAGAAATGCAACTTTTAATTACGAAGCTCCTGGAAAAGAACTCTCCAGGTCCAGACCGTTTCATTACAGAATATTACCAAAGATTCTGGTAGAGGAATAAAGAATAATTAGTGCCAATTTCATATAATAGCTTTCAAAAATGAGAAAAGGAGAGAAACTTTCCAACTTATTTTATGAGGCTAATATTACTCTGATACCAAAACCAGACAAAGAAAGTACAAAAAATGAAAACTACAGACTAATACTTCTCATGAGTTTAGATGCAAAAATCCACAGTAAAATACTAATTGAATTGGATTCGATCATGTATACAAAGATAACCTCACCATGACCAAGTGGGATCTATTCCATTTCTGTAGGGCTGGTTCAACATTCAAAAATCCATACCATGGAATACCACTCAGCCAAAAAAAAAAAAAAAAAAGAAAAAAGAAAGAACTGTGAATACACTCAACAACCTGGCTGAATCTCTGGAGAACTATGTGAAGCAACAAAGACTATCCCACAAGTTTACATACTGCAGGATGCCATTTATGTAATATTCTTTTTTTTTTTTTTTTTTTTGAGAGAAAGAGAGAGAGAGAGCTGGGGAGAAGCAGAGGGAGCAGGAGAGAGATAATCTTAGGCTCACCCAGCCTGACTAGGAGCTTGATCTCAAGACCCTGAGATCATGACCTGAGCCACAATCGAGTCGGACGCTTAACTGAGCGAGCCACCCAGGTGCCCCTATGTAACACTCTCCAAAAGACAACATTTGAGAAGTAGAGAATAGATTAGTGGTTGTCATGGGTTAAGGATGTAGGTGATGGGGTGGAAGACAGATGGGCATGATTATTAATGGGCTGTAGGAGGGATCCTTGTTGGAACTGAGCTAGTCTATATTTTGCCTTGTGGGTAACAAACCTACACATGATAAAACTGCATCGAAGTAAACACAGATACACACACACAACTAAAACTGGGGAAATATGAATAAAAGCAGCTAATAGCAGTCAATATCCTGCTTGTGGTATTATACCATGGTTTTATAAGATGTTACCACTGGGGAAACTGGGTGAATGGTGTGTGTGAACTGTCCATATTACTTCTCACAACTGCATGTGAATCTACAATTATTTCAAATTAAAAAGGATAATTGAAATGATCAGTTGACCATATTTAAATGAGTATCTTTACTTAAAAAAACAACAACATTACAAGAAAGAGCTTTATATTTGCTCTTTGGCAATTCATCGCCTCTGTCCTCTCCTCCTTCCACAACCCTCTCTCTCCCACCAACTATTTCAGAGTTAAAATGAAGAATAATATCCGATATACTTTTGTTGCTTAAAGTTCTATGCCTTTCCTGAGCTACTGTGGTAAATTAATGACCCCTCCCAATATCTAAGGGTCGTCAATGTCTGCTGGGCCCAAGCTATCTTACATCGAAACAGAATGCATCAGTTAGTATCATTCCCTGTTTTGGTTTTCGTAGCTAACTTAGTCATCAAGGGATTTCTTTTTTTAACTGTTAGAAGAAAATCCTTTTTTGCTGGCAGTAGTTATAATACCACTTTAAACACCGCGTTGTATACAAACCTGATTGCCCGCCACCTCCCCAAATAACTTAGCATTCATCCGCCGGGAGAATGTAAAGTCTCCCTGTAGTTCTCACTGTAAAGTCAATAGTGGGGTCAGATGTGATCAAGGAGGTGCTATTTACCAGGTAAGTGGGTGTTGTGTGAAGCAGAGGAAGTCTGATCGTATTGACAGAGGCGTCCTCCCCCGTGCTCTACAAGAACCGTACAATTGCAATGATCTTTTTAGCAGAGCGGTGGTCTAAGGAAGTCCGAGAACAACCAGTGACAAATACAGAAATGCTCCCGCCCAAGGGTCCGCCAATGTTTTCTGTAAAGAGCTGGACAGTAACTATTTTTGGCTTTATGGCTGACACAATCTCTGTTGCAACCACTCACTCCTTCTGTAAACCAATGGTGCGTCCAATAAAACTTCATAGGTGGAAACGGAATTTGGCATTTCATACGATTTTCACGTGGCATGAACCATTAGTCCTCCTCTTTGATTTTTGTTCCACCATTTCAAAATGTACACAGACCATGCAGGACCAGGTGGTGGGCTGAACCCCGCTCCCGGCCACGAGGAAGCAAAAGGAAGGAATTAAGCTTGGTTGCAAACATCTCAGTGTGTATTTGGTAGCAGGCGATCCCTTTAGGTAGTTTTTCAAAACAATCAGCAGGAAGGGGCGCCTCGATGGTTCAGTTGGTTGAGTGTAGGACTTTGGCTCAGGTCATGATCTCATGGTTTGTGAGTTCGAGGCCCGTGTCTGGCTTCGTGCTGACAGTGTGGAGCCTCCTTGGGATTCTCTCTCTCTCCCTCTCTCTGCTCTCCACCCCCCCCCCCCACTTGTTCTCTCTCTCTCTCTCTCTCTCCCTCAAAATAAATAAATTAAAAAAAATGAACAGGAAACGTAGGTGTGGAAAAGATACATTTCATCAAGAGATTTATACACATCATATATATGTTTGATATACATCATATATACGTATATGTATCTATGCAGCCACACATGCGCATTGAATAAATAGACCACAATGGAAATTATTTTCGTGTTCCTTGTCCATAAGTAAAGAATTAACCTGTAGGCTAGTGATTTCTCCTGATATCCAGACTCCTCCACCCTGCTGACACCAAGGAAATATTCTACACTGATATCCTCAGCTGACAAACCTTGAGAAATACGATAGCTGGAAATGCGAGGAAATTTGCTTTCATCTGCACATCTCTTTACTGTGCAGCTTGGAATTGTCGCGGTCCATCAGTCACAGCAGCCAATTCAGGGCTGAGACTGTGATCGAGTCACAGAGACTTTAGATAATGGTCTTGGGAGCAATGCCCTCTCTTTGCCTACCTGAGAGGAATCTGTCCTTCTGAAAAGAGCTGTTTATTTAATTCTTTACTTTAGACTTTCGGGGGAGGTTTGGACATCGTTGGCGTCTCAGAGACGGCAGGCATTCATCTCCTTCAGTGATATGTCCAAGTCCCACGAGAGTTGTCAAAAAGATCCAGGTGATTTTAACTTAAGAGGAAACTTCCAACATTCTTCAGAGTCTGTTACCATTTCCCCATCCTTAGTTTTGAGAGGCTGTCTACCAGTGGTTCTGGAACGCTCATCTACCGCAGGAGGTAACCGCATTCTTTAGCGTAAGGCTTTGTAAAGAACCAGTGTGTCATTTTATGCCAAATATAGCTGATAGAGATAAAAACTTCTGATGAGTACCTTTCACTTCAGACAGCCATTTGTTCCTACAGCTACTTCGCAAACTGTTTTATTTTATTTTTTGAAATCTTTGTCCCCTAGAACACTCTCTTATACTATTTTCTGCACATCTGCAACAGACAAGAATTTTGTACAAAACCTGCCTGTGGGGAGAGAGCACACTATGCTTTTTCAAACTACATGAGTCTCACCTTCCCCCTGCGATTCTGATACATTTTCTAGCTCCAGCCTGCCCCCCTTGAGAGCCATTTGCTTGAACGTAGAGGTTGGAAGTACATCACTCCAGAGTCTTCATGTCTCTGATGCTAAGTTTTCTCTATAGCTCTCATGGTGACTTACTGTAGACTATTGGCTCATTTTTTCCTTCCTAACAAGTCACTAACTCATGTACAATTTGATAACAGGATAAAGAATGACACAATTTTCCTCCACTATGACTTCTCATTGACCACCGTCAGAAAAAAAGAACAAAACAAATGTCCACCTGATACAAAATCCTTAACATGGGTCTAACCAACTCAAAACACAATTGATCAATTTCTCAGTGCCCTGGAGAGGCAACGAGACTTCCTTTGTTGCCTTTCAGCAGAAATCTGGGAGATTCTGGGTGGGTTAGGTAGAGGGAGCACAGTGTAGCTGGCCTTCAGGGCAATCCCAGGTACTGGATTTCTTTCCTGACCATAGTCCACTCAACTTTGACCTCGCTTCCATGTTATTCCAGGACATCAGCAACTTGTTCAGTGTTTATGTAGGAATACTGCTTTGGAGAAGGAGGAACAGGCCTAAGGAAGATAAACTCTGATCCAAGCAAGAAGACCCAAGGTGGAAATCAAATGATCTGACCCCCATGCGTGGTTACTCATTACACCTCCCTCAAGTGATCCCACACTGATCTCAATAGCATGGGTCAAACCACAGAACAACTAAAGCTGTTGATAAAGCTATGGTGTGCTGATTTCTGCGTAGGCACTCATTCATTCCCTGAGTTGCTGGACTGTTGGAGTGAGAGCTGTTTGTCCAAGGTCATCCCTTCTCCCAAGGGACAATATACATCCAATGGCTGCTTGATCAGGAGCGTATAAAGAGTTAGTCCATCGGCCATAACTCCGGAAGATCATCCAATTCCCCAAAGAGTGGCTGAAGCCTTTATTGTGATCGCATTGAGGGTAATCTACCTCTCCATAATTCTCCTTCCTTCACTCCCCCACATCGACCCTAATTAAGAAAACTCCCTAAATAAACTTCCTTTATACAAATCTCCATTCAGAGGTCTGTTTTTCCAAGGAACTCAATTCAAATAAAACAAGAAGCATACCTCAGAACAGAAATGTCTTCTCTTTAATAATTCATTTTCTTTATTCACTCATCCACTATTTACTGAACTCCTATAACACTCGATACTGTATTAACTTTTGGAAATTATGAGATAAATAAACACCATGTCTTGCCTTCAGAGAATTCAGAGCCTACTAATGGAGAATAAGATTTTAAAAAGATTGGGGCGCCTGAGTGGCTCAGTCGGTTGAGTGGCCGACTTTGGCTCAGGTCATGATCTCACGGTTTGTGAGTTTGAGCCCCGCGTCAGGCTCTGTGCTGACAGTTCAGAGCCTGGAACCTGCTTCGGATTCTGTGTCTCCCTCTCTCTCTGCCCCTCCCCCACTCATGCTCTGTCTCTCTCTGTCTCAGAAATAAATAAACATAACAAAATAAAAAATAAATAAAAAAGATATATACATAATTATCAAATCATTCATAAGAAATTATGGGATCACAGAAAAGGGTTCCTTAAACCCAAACTGGGGAAATGGAAAAAGGTGGGGAACATTTCTGGAGAAAGTGATGATAGACGTAAGATTGCGTAATGTTTTTTTAGTTCCAATGTTTTATTGAGATAGAATTCACACAGCGTAATATTCACCCCTTTAAAAGTTAACAATTCAGTGGTTCTCAGTAGATTCTGAAAAGAGCTCTTTATTTAATTCTTTACTCTAGTGTTGTACAACTTTCACCACCGTCTAATTCCAAAGCATTTTTATCACCCCCAAATAAACCCTATACCCATTAACAGGGGCTCCCCATTTCCCTCTGCCACCGGCCCCTGGCAACCACTAATCCATCTTTCTGCCTGTATGAATTTGCCTTTTTGGACGTTTCCTGGAAATCGAATCACGCAAAACGTGGTCCTCTTTGGCTTTCACTTACCATAAAGTTTTCAAAGTTCATCCGTGTTATATCATGTATCAGTACCTCATCCCTTTGAAAACTATGTGGTCAAATATACCTAATAGGAGAGCTACCATTTTAACCATTTTTAAGTGTATGACTCAATGACACTAAGTATATTCACAGTGTTGTGAAATCATCGCCACTATCCATTTATCCATTTCCACAACTTTTTTTTAACATTCCAAACAAAAACGATGTGCCCACTAAATACTAACTCCTATTTCCCCCCATCTCCCCACTCCCATTATTTCTACCTTTGGGTTATTGTGAATAATGCTTTGATGAAGATTGGCGTGCAAGTATCTGTTCGAGGACCTACTTCCAATCCATTTGGGCATATACTTAGGAGTGGAATTGCCGGATCATTATGGTAATGCTATGTTTGTCCCCTTCAAGGTGTCCCACAGGGACAGTGTCCCACCGTTCACATTTCTTCATCCTTTTTTCTTTCCTTGCCTCAGACTGGATAATTTCAATTGTCCTATCTTCAAGGTTGCTGAATCTTTCTTATGCCTGTTCAAATTTTGTGTTGAGCCAGAGAGGTCGAGTGAAGTTTTCATTTCAGCAAGTATACTTTTTTTTGTCTCCAGCATTTCTATTTGGTTCTTTTTTATAATTCCTGTGTCTGTATTAATGCTCTCTGCTTGGTCAGATATTGTTCTCGTGCTTTCCTTTAGCTTTATAGACAGAGTCTTTAGTTTTTTGAATATATTTATAAGAGATTATTTAAATCTGCTTAGAGTTTTTGCCTAATAATTTCAATGTCTTGGATTCCTTTGTTCTATTGATTGCTTTTACTCCTGTATATGGGTCATACTTTCTTGTTTTTCTAGATGTGCGTTTTTGTTGTTGTCGAAAGCTGGACATTTTAACTAAAAACTAGGACAGCTCTGGGAATAAGATACTCCCTACTCCTCAGGATTGTTGGTCTGTTAGTGATTTTTCTGAACTAATTCAGAAAATCCTTTATTCTTTGTTGTGTGCAGCCACTGAGGTCTCTACTCAGCTTAATGGTCAGGTAATGATTAAAGATTTCCTTAAAAACATGGAATCAGTAACTCTCCCAGTTTTTGTGGGGGAGCTCTGTGTGTCTGTTGGAACGTGCCTTCAACACTCACCCTGGCAGCTCAAAACTCTGACCTAACCTTCACTTCCTGTTTGTACAGAGACTGAAGGGCAGCCAGAGGGGAAAGCATAGGGTCTTGCCAAGACTTTCCTGGGCATGCACACATCCCTACACATGTGCAGAGCCTTCTTACAACCCCGGGAATATGTTGGGGCTCTTCAAAGCCCCTATGGCATCTCATTCCCCGGATTTATTTTTAAGCTTTATGGTTAACTTATTATTTGCCCCAAATTGTTATTCACTGCTTCAGGCAGCCAAGATATTAAAAAATTGCTTCTGATAGTTTTCAATAAATGCTCCTGCTCCCACTTGCACTCTGGAATAAAACTCTTTGCATTAGGTGAACTCTGAGTCCGAAAAAATAAAAACAGCCTTCCGTAGAACCCCAAGACAGGTCAAATAATAATAATAATTACCTGCAAATGGAGCGTTAAGACCAAATTTTTTTTGCATGAGTCTCCATTACTTTCAAGATAAAATGCCAAATCAATAACTTAGCATGTAAAATCCTTTAGAATCTCATCTCTGCCGAAATCATCAGCCTCATCTGCTGAGGCTAATGATTTCTAGACTTCCACCACCAGTGGCTACCAGGTTGCTGGTTTTTGCCTGACTATGGCTTCTGGTTTCAAGACTGTTGTGAAGCTGGGAAGGGGTGGTCGCATTAGCGCAAGTTACAGAAACATAAAGGTCTCTTTTCTCACTGCAATTCTGCTATTTTTCTTGAAAAAAAATGCCTCCTGGATTGCTACAGTCTTTGATTAAGTTCAAGCCCCCGAAAATGGTCTTGCCCACAATCTTCACCCGTGTTTCCATTGCTTTTGTGGAGGAGAGAATTTTCAGAGGAATGAAAATTTTCACTGCTATCCAAACTAAGTTTTATTTTATTTTATTTTATTTTATTTTATTTTATTTTATTTTATATTTTATTTTTCAAACTAAGTTTTAAAGGCAGGGACACCTTGGTGGCTCAGTTGGCTAAGTGTCTGACTTAGGCTCAGGTCATGATCTCACAGTTTGTGAGTTTAAGCCCCATGTTGGGGTCTGTGCTGAGAGCTCTGTCTCAAAAATGAAGAAACGTGAAAAAAAAAATGTTAAAGGCAGAATAGAGGGGGGAATTGATTATGGCAGAGGTGACAGCTTGGGAAAGGAAAGAAGATGAAACACATAGTAGACTTACACAGGAGAATTGCAAGCAGCTTGGTTTTACTGGAGGATTAAGTTGAGACAAGGAGCAGAAAGAAAAAGAGAGAGGCAGAAGAAGGGGCTAATAGTGAATGGCCCGGGTTCTACATTAAAAGTTCACTTTTTGTTTTTCCCTGTTTGCTGTTTTCCTCTCAGGGCCAATTTCAAATCTCAGCGATTATAGGAACACTGGCGTAGCTGCTCAAACCCACAGTTCTCTGCCACTACTATCCTTCCCCTACCACCCCAACATCACTTACCTGCTGTCAATATTTCTATTTAATTATCTTTTTGGCATCTCCCAAATGCATTCTTATCTGATCCTCGCATTCAGTACCTATCACTGTGTTAGGAAATGCTAGGTGTTCCAAAGATCTGTATGAACTGACTGCTGGAGAGGTTATTAAGAAATGCTCCCATGTTCTTACTTTAGGTATCATTCCTGATGATGCAACTGTACTAGTACATGTTAGGTCAGGAAAAAAAGGTGATATTTTGAATATTTTTAGATATTTTAAATACTAGATATTTTAGGCAAAAAGAACCTAACGTATGGACTTCGGGGCTTGCATAACTGTTGGAATGTGGGAGGACTGAAGATCAAGAAAGTCCATGCTTGCTTTCAATGAATCCGGAAGTAGAGCAACCACACGAGGCCATCCCTGATGATCTCAGCTACCTATGGAAACAAGTAGGCAAATCTCAGGAAACTTCTGGAAGCCACTGTTAAAAACTCACACCGACCATTTATCAGTGCTTACATGCCTACATGGCAGCTGTTACAGGAGAATAATAATGTATTTCTTGTCTTTGAAATCTCATGCAAATACCTCTCTTTGGGATGCTTGCCAAACGACGGAGGTCCACATTCAGTGGTGAAGGACTTCCATCTCAGCTGCTAAGAGTGATACCAGCTGAAACTCTTCAGAGTCCTTCGAAAGTTAGAGCCCTTGGACATATCAGCTGTACTTAGACCCTCTGCTGAAGAGAACCACCTTGCTAAGGCCATGTTCCCTTCTTGAAGTGGCCTACATTCAACTGGTCAGTACAAGGATATGATGATCCAGCCCATTCCTCCCAACTCAGGACATTGCTAAAGAGCCAGCCCAGCTTCAGAAATTGCATGGAGTTTGATAAAGCCTTGTTTTGCATATCAGAACCCCCAGGATGCATCACAGAGCAAATTCTCCCTCTGCCCTTTGCTGCTGCCTTTGCTTTGCCTGTAGGTATTAATCCTAAGAGCCCTTCCCCCTAAATATTTTGCATGCCAATCTTTATCTCGGAGTCTGCTGGTGGGCAGAACCCAACTGGCATCTAGGTCAAGTAGTTTGAGAAAGTTAAGATGGGATTCTAGAGCTGGACCTCTCTCTGGGCAGCTTGAAGTATGGACCCCATTGCTGGTGGTAGGTGAAGCATAGATAGCCACTGGTCCAATGTAGCAGAGCAATGAATTATAAAGACTTTCTTTGGTGGTTAACTAAATGATATATCAGCAGAAGAAAATGCCTTAGCTAGTCTAGTGTTTTAAGTGTTTGAAAAATATGGAGAAAAATTGTAATCATCGAAACAATTGAATTGGTTGGCTTTGCCTGGGTCAGTTGAAGCTTTGGGGAAAGATAATAAAAGGCCAACAGTGATTAATCAACTAAAGGCTAGGAGTGAAAGCCGGCAGCATAGAAAGAGTCTATCATTGAGGAACTGCTATGTACTCAGCACAAATATTTCATGTAACTCATGCAACCCTCACGACAACCCTGTCAAGTGCACATTTTCTCCATTTTACAGATGAAGAAATGGAAGCACAGAAAGGTCCAGAAGGTTGCTCAGGATCACCCGATGATTATGCATCTACTTGAGTGCTGATTTGACCAAACATTCATCACCCCAAGAAACCTTGTGCTCCATTAGAAGAGAGACTTTTCTTTTTGCTTCCAGGGACCCTAAGCTTCCCTTCCCAACTACCCCAACTATATGCCATGAAGTCATCAATAGCCCGAGGAAAGACTCACCTACAGGGCTTCCATGGGCAGGAATCAAAGCCTATTTCCCTCACTTTGAACAAGTAGGTGGGACCCAGACATTTGAAGGGTAAATTGTGTATGGACAGGGGCTTCTTTGTGTGACTGGCTCTTTCTGCTAACACAGCCCCCTCTCCAGAATGAACTCCAGAAGAGCGCAAAGTATTGGCCAAATGGGGTTTCCAGGACAGAATGCTGATCATCACAGAGAGGAGTGGAGCCCGCTCCAGACCTTTCCTCTGGACATCAGGAACTCATTTTATCAATGGCAGCTGGAGTTGGCAACAGAAAGGCTGTGGGAACCTTGGGCCAAGGCTGAGGAGGACAGACTTCCAGGAGGACTGACCCCCACAGCCACACCGGAAGTCAGCGCCCAGGACCTCAGTGCCAACCCTCTGCCACTCAGGTCCTGCCAGACAGGGGCAGCAGGCCCAGCCACCCAGGCAGAAGAGAGGGTGGTGAGCAGGAGGGGCGTAATGCCAGATGGCAGAGCTGGACAAAGGACCAGCCGGCCGGCCCCAGCCATGTGCCAACTGTTAGCAGAGCCCGGGGACTACTGGGACAGGCAGGAAGCATGGTGGCTGCCCTGCTCCTCCGGGGTCCCTGGGCTTACTGCCTCGGGTCTGCCCTGGTGAGCCTGGTGAGTGCCATGCGAGAAGCGCTTATCCTGGGGTCATAGGACGTGAGTTCAAAATCAGTCACATCCTAGTCATGTGACCTTGAGCAATTACTTTACCTTTCCTGCTCTAAGCAGAGGGCTGCCATGGGGACAAACTAAGTTACACGCATGGAAAGGGTTTGTGAACAACGGGCTACAAATATACATCTAGAGTGTTGCTACAAGGCTATAACATGTTCATCTTGGACCTATGTTTGTAGTCCCCTTTTAAATAGGAACATTTTGGTTGCACTAAAAGGCTAAAACAACCCCGAACCAAACCAGGAGCGATCACAGGTCCATCCCTACCGCAAGTAACAGTGTCAGTCTCTGTAGAAGCAGGTGTGGCCTTGCTGTTCTTGGGATCAGCCTCTTCTCTGGTCCCTCTCTGCGATGCTCCATTGGCTGCCCTGGCAACCCTCTCCCACAGCCCAAGGCCACGTGATCGCCGGTTCCAGTAGAAGCGCCATCTGCCTGTGTCCCTGGCTGGGGTCAGTGAGCTCCATACTTGTCCCTCCCAACAAGCTTAGCTCTATCCCACTTCCTTCCCCTGCATGCATCTCTCAAGTGCTCCCTGACAGACGCTATAGAAACAGCGAGTGTACTGTGTTGTAGCAAAAATAAATTTACGTGTTGATCAAAACTGGGCAGCTTGCCTGGGGAATGTTTTCAAGACACCTGGGTGTGCCACGTGTTGTTGGAACTCATTTGCTTCCACACCAGCTGTGTGATGGGGACACACGGCCTCCCCGCTCTGGGGAGAACCAAGGATGGATGCAGAATGAGCGCTGAGATCCCCTCTGGTTATTCCTAAACCTTGTAAATGTCTAGCAGTTTGAGTCTCTTTTCCAACGAGATCCTCTAGATTTTTGTAACTCTGGAAGATTTTTATTCAACCAACTCAAGTCTGTTTCCTCTCAATAGATAGCTATGGTTTTCCCACTGTGAGCCAGATTGTGCCAGAAGCTCTGCACCAAATAAGAGTGACAAAGTGTGGCCTCCAGGGTGCTCACAGACCCCATCGGGAGGGGTTTAGGTGCACGGGCATGCCCTGGAATGTTCTAGAAGGATCCACCACGAGGATGTATATTTTGCCAGTAATCTTATCCCTTTCGGGATGTTATAACAAACCACCACAGACTGAGTAGCTTATAAGCAACAGAAATTTATTTCTCATGGTTCTGGAGCTGGGAAGTCCAAGATCAAGGCACCAGAGTGGTCGGGTGAGAGTCCTCTTCCAAGGTCATAGCTGGCACCTTCTCTCTGTGTCCTGACATGACACAAGGGATTTGGGGGTGGTTCTGTGGAGCCTGTTTTATAAGACACCAGTCCCACTGATAAGGGCTCCACCCCCACGACTTACGCACCTCCCAAAGGCCCCACCTCCAAATACCATCACATCAGATTTTAAGACATGAATTCGGGGTCGGGCGAGGGGGACACGCACAGACATGCAGACCATTCACCAAATGAAGAAGCAGATTCATTTCAAGAGGGATGGGACAGGGTTTGCCAAGACACAGCACGTGAAGGCACACAAACAACTGGGGGATGGTAGGTGCCGTGTGGGTCGGGCCTGAGGTGGAACAGGTCACAGAGGCCCCGGGAAACCTCCAAGCTAAGGGCTGTGTGGAAGAGAGAGCCAACCCTCAGCTCCAATGAATTGGCATCATGCAGTAATCAGCCCCAGCCTGAGCTCATCTCTGATCTTTCAAAAGATGCCGGCAATTCGGATTTTGAACAAATTTTCTGATTTTTTTTTTTTTTTTTTTTTTTTTTTTTGCAGAATAGGAAATATTTTCTTTTATTAGCAACGGGTAAAAATAACTTCCTGATGTTTAATTGTTGGTAATCAATTAAAATAAAAAAGAGCTCTTTCAGGCCAACTGTAGAGGGTGCTACGTTACCCATCCAGAGTCCCTCACCCCTCAGCTACTCTCAGGGCTGGCCAGTGCCCCCCTTCCCTGCCTGTATTTCTTCCTGTATCAGAAGTGTTTCCAGAACAGCATCCAAACCTGGCCCTGGGCACTGCGCCTGTTGAATGTGACCTGTCAGCTGAGACATCAAGCATACCAGTCTGCAGACCAGAGGTGATCCTGAGGCCACCCGTTTAAGACCTTTGAGCTAGAGTTGGGGAAGAGTGGGGTGCTAGGAGGGAGCCGCTGGGGAGGGGAGGTGACGAGCCATGGGGCCAAAAGGGGAGAGAGGGCCTTGTTGGGGTCAGCCCATTGTCCCTGCAGAGGAGTTCCTTCCCTGGGCACAATGGAGACACTGTAGGATTATGTATCTATCTATCTATCTATCTATCTATCTATTTAACCAAGAAGATGCTAATCAAATTAGGCTTTAGAAAGATTATGTGGGCTGCAGTGGAAGACGAAGTATAGAAGACCCACAATGGGGGGGAGTGGGGGGCGGCCTGGGTGGCTCAGTCGGTTAAGCGTCCAACTTCAGCTCAGGTCATGATCTCCCAGTCCGTGGGTTCGAGCCCCGCGTCGGGCTCTGTGCTGGCAACTCAGAGCCTGGAGCCTGCTTCGGATTCCGTGTCTCCCTCTCTCTCTGTCTCTCTCTCTCTCTGTGCCCCTCCCCAACTCGCACTTTGTCTCTCTCTGTCTCTCAAAAATAAATAAATGTTTAAAAAAATTAACAAACAAGAAGATCCACAGGGGGGCATCTCTGGCTTGGGTGATTGGAATAACCTCTTAGTGGGTCTTCCTGAGTCCGCCCTCGCCCTGCTTCAGCCCATCCCCAAATTAGCAGCCAGAGAGACCCTGGTCAATGGAAGTCAGGTCTTGTGCCACAGTTTCTCACACCGGTGCCCTGCTATAGCCTAGTCCCTACGGGCCTCTCCTCCCTTTGCTCCAGGCAGGCTCCCTCCTCAGGTCTTGCACTTGTGCCTTCTCGCTCTTCTCACGTATCACAAGGCCTCCTCACTTCCTCCGGTCTCCATGCAAATGACACCTCCCCAGGGAGGGCTGCCCTGGCCTCACTACTTGAAATTATGCAATTGCCCACTCGTGTGCGCGCATGCTCACACACACGGTCACTCACCACCGAACTGCACTGCCTGATGGCACCTGCTAGAGCAAGCAAGCAGGTTCTGAAATCCGCCCTTGCTCCATGGCCAAGCCTGAGCTTGGTGTGGGCTGCATCCCGCAGAGAAGGATGCTTTAACCAGGCACAGTGGGCAAGCTCTGTCCTCACACAAAGGAGGCACTGTGTTTTAATTTGTCTGTCTAGGAACCAGACAGTGTGCCTCTATTAATTTGCACCAAGGGACCTCTTCCTGCACTCTAGCCACCTCTTTTTTATTTGTCATCATCTTTCATGTTATACAGTTTATTCATCTTGTTTATAATCTATCTCCCACACCAAAATACTGGCTCTGTGAATTTCAATCAATGCTATTTCCCGAGGGAAAGGAGGGAAGGAAGGAAGGAAGGAAAGAAAGAAAGAAAGAAGGAAGGAAAGAAGGAAGGAAGGAGGGAAGGAAGGAAGGAGAGAAGGAAGGAAAGAGGGAGGAAGGAAGGAAGGAGGGAGAAAAGAAGGAAGGTGGGAGGGAGGGATGGAAGGAGGGAGACAAATTAGAGGCAGAGAAATCCATTTGCAGTCTATTTTAATAATTAATAAGAGAATAATGGGAACTAAGGTGGAGGCAGTTAAGTCAGAAAGGGCTGCAGTTGTTCTGAATAGAATGTTCATTTCTTTTCGCCCTCTCCAGCCAATTCTATCAACCAACACATCCCTGGAAACACCTTGCTTTCCTTATTTCAAGTATTGCAACCCCAAATTCCTATACTCCAGAGCTGGAAGCGGCTTCTCGGTGAGCTTCATGCCCGTCATTTCTGCCTCCTAGTTCTGGGTTGGCTTTTTCATATGAAAAGCCATTTCTGACATCCCTCCCTCCATTTCTTTCATTTGAATTTTCATTTAAGTCTGGCGGATTTTCTAATAGGTTGAATTTCTTATTGAGTCCTTTGCCTCAGGGCCATACCCACGGTACTGGCTCCGGGGTCCAGGAGCAGAGAGGCTCCTTTCGCAGCCTGCATTCTGGAGCTACTGAGGAACATGCCCCCTGGCCGGGGGTGCCCTCCAGTCCTGTGTGGCCGCAGTCTGTGACCTCCCCAGGGAAGGGAAGGGAACTCCTGGCGGGAACATCCTTCCGGGTTCTGCTCCCCGCCCAGTGGAAACACTTGCAATCCGAGCGCGGCGGTTGATGTGATAAGGTTCACAGATGAAAAGCTAATCAGAATTTGTCTTTTAAATGAAAGCCCCTTTCTGAAATGAGGCACAGCAGGTGGGAAGAAGCCACTCTTCTTTCCTGAGCCGTCACACATCTGAGATCAGAAGCACGGTTTTGTGTTTTTTTGTTTTTCTTTTTAGTTTTATTTATTTATTTTGAGAGAGAGCGAGAGCAGAAGTGGAGGCGGAATAAGGGAGAAAGAGAATCTGAAGCAGGCTCCATGCTGTCAGCGCAGAGCCCCACTCAGGCCTCGAACCCACAAACCGCGAGATCATGACGTGAGCTGAAACCAAGAATCTGATGCTCAACTGACTGAGCCACGCAGACGCCCCCGGTTTTGTGGTTTTTTTTTTTGTTTTTGTTTTTTGTTTTTAATTCAGGTTAGTTAACAGACAGTGAAGTCAGTTTTGTGTCTTGAGCAGCCACAGGAGCCAGGGTCACTGCCATCTCTGCCTGAAAATCCAAATGTCAGAAAGGCAATCATTGTCCACGAGAGCTAAACACAGCCCCACCCTCTTCCACATATTTGAATATGATGTGGGAAACAAAGGCAGAAGGAAATGGTGGATAGAATGAAATTTCCTTAGAAGCTGCAGCCCTTTGACAAATACTTGAGGCAGGCAGAGGAAAATGTTTGTCCGGGAACTCCTTACTGTCTTAATGCGAAGGATTTGCTAGCTTGGCAATAGCTGGGCCTCCAGGATCCTGTGAGTATTCTTTAGCATATGAAAGTCTCATTGGAAACTTCCCCTTGACCTTCCTTCCCCAACTCCCAAGTATATAACCAGTGTCTCTTTATGGTTCCGGGAAGCTCTTTCTGCCCACGGGTTCTGTCCCCGTGCTTTAATAAAATCACCTTTTTGCACCAAAGATGTCTTCAAGAATCCTTTCTTGGAGAAAGACCCACAAACCCCCTTTCACCCCAAAACCTCATCAGAATATATAAATATTTTTATGTTAAAAAATATATATACGTATATATTTTTTTCAAATTTGTCATCTTACTCCCTGGTATAAATTTTTAACATAAAGGATCCAACTTGATGGCTGTGAATGTCTCTTCTTTTTCAAGGTGGGATGCGGTCAACTGGGTTGGAGGACTCCGTGGGTAAATTTCTTAATTCAAAACTGGGGGTGAAGGCAGCTGTCCGGGCAAACCCAGATTAATATATTAAAAAGAAATAAAACTGGGCAGGAAAGCCGGCAAGAGCATAATAAAAAAAAAAAAAAGGCCAGCCAGATGTCGGAGGCCGGATACTTCCCTTGCATGCTTTTGGCTACTGTGATCTTGCTTGCCTCTTGCATCAGCCAACTGTCCATGTAGCACAACCAGTAGTGCCCCACCCCCACCACAACTCCTCCCTCCCGCCCCCTGCCCCATGCAGCCAATAGAACATTTCCAAGTACCCAGCAGCTAGCCAGGCATAAAAGGAGGCCAGCACCAGGGCTCCGGGCTCAGCCTTCTTCCTGGGCACTGAGTATTTGCTGTAACAAAAACTGAAACGTGTGGTGTCTAAATGGGGTGTCTTTCGATCGGATGGGGGCTTCCGAATGTGGAGTGATGATAGGGTGGAAGGCGGTGGCGGTGGCGTGGGAGGTGAAAGAATTCACCCGAGGCAGAATGAAGGCCATAGAAGTGTCTTGAAAATAAGGCAAGGGAGCGGCGGGGCGGGACAGCAGAGGAGAGGCTGTCTGGCAGGAGGTAGTGGGGAGGGGGCTGGTTTTAAAGGGGGAAGATGAGGAGGCATGATCAAGTATGGGATTCTCCCCTTTTTTGTAACCGTATTTGTAAATATCCCCTTGGTCAGTTAGGGCCTATGGATATTTGGGGGTGGGTCACCTGATGGGCCTGTGTTCAGCCAGGTGGTCACGTGGCCCTGTCTCCATTCTATCATTCAAGCCTGTCTGCCTAAAAGTAGCCACGTGCCCTGCGTTTGCTGTGTCACTGATGGAGAGCTAGATCAGGATGATTTCCTAAGCTTTCCTGGTACCCCAGGAGAATCTGGTTTGGTTTTTTAAATCTCAGCCTTCAAATTCCTGGCCAGCTTCCAGAAAGGTTGCATCGTAGAACTTGCCTTTTTCTCTCCTCCTTATGAGCATACACCACAGGATCTTCATGAGTTAAGGAAATGGCCCTTAATGAGTCTTCATTCAAAGGAGACAGAACCTGAACTCAGCTGAAGCCCTTTCGTGGGGTCTCCAGCCACGTTGGGGCAGCAGTGTTTCTCCATGGTCTGGTGCGTGGCTCTTCAGGCCGAAACACTTGTCGTCTGATACAGATTAAATAGGGGACTAATTGGCACTCCTAAACTAACTCAGTTTTGGATGAGTTTGCTTCTGATTTTTTTTTTTTTTTTTGAGCATCTCAAAAGCCTCTTCTATAAATGATTCTCGAGAACCCTCACAGAGAGAAATTAGTCTCTTAACTATAATAGGGGTGGGCTCCAGTCCAGGTTTATAACCATTCTGTGTCTTTTAGAACGTTTCAGTGTCTCCCGATATTGAAAACTAAAATCTAAGTTCAGCTTAATTTCATCTAATTCCTTTTCAGTGCAGCATCCTAGAAACAACCAAAAAAAAGACAATAAAGGAGGAAATCAATTCCTTTGCCTATGTCAAAACAACAAACTTAAAAATAATTTCAGACACGTGCAAATGGGATAATTAAAATATTTCTCAAAATCCATGTGAAAATTCTAACATATTATCAGCTTGAAATTTTATAACTTGCTCAGAGGGGATACTCTTCCTTTTCCTTCCTTCCTTCCTTCCTTCCTTCCTTCCTTTTCATTTATTTTCTTTCTTTCTTTCTTTCTTTCTTTCTTTCTTTCTTTCTTTCTTTCTTTCTACAAAAACAATAATAATTATTATAGGGTCTCAAATGTACACCGAACACTAGGCTGGACTTTTTAGAGGCACTGACTTAGTCTTCATAAAGCCCTTTCAAGGTAGATGTTGTTCTACCCATTTTACAGATGTGGAAACTGAGCCTCAGACATGGTAGCTCATTGGGTCAATAGACGGTAAGTAGACTTGAAACTGGGGCTGCCCACCTCCAAAGTGCATTCCCTTCCTGTTAGCCCAGGTGTCTTTTTAACCAAATCTAACAACAGTGGCAACAAGAATAATAACTCAAGATCAAGTATTTGGAAGCGCAACTGTCTACATATATCTTATACTTTTTAACTCTTTATCCACAGGTTTTTGAGCGTATACATCAGCACTATCTGGAAGTTTTCTGCGATGATGTACCTTGGTGCTACCCAGTCATACAGTCAAGGGCCACATGTGACTCCTGAGCCCTGGAAAATTAGCTTGTGTGACTGAGAATCTCAATTCTTAATTTTATTTAATTTGAATTAATTTTAATTTCAATCTGTTAAAAAAGAACCCGCAAGCTCAACCTGGTATGGTTTAGGCCAAGTCACCAAAATTAATACCTCATGTCATTACAGTATGTCTTAATTGGTTAGTCAGGAATTTTCTGCTCTGGTCTTTACAATGAGGTAATAGGTCTCCTGGGCCTTTTCCACCCCTCCCACCCCCAAAGGGAAGATGAGGTAATCTGTAGGATAAGATCCCCTGCTCTTTCCTTTAAGGGCATGTGACCTAGCCTGAAATAATCCTTTTCTTTTCTTTTCCTAGGAACTTCCTTAGCCCACCTCCATTTTGTAAGCTTTCTATTTTGTAAGACTCCGCCTCTGAGCTCCCCTCTACTAGCTAGATGGAATGCTGTCCATTCATGGATCACTTAATAAAGCCAAATAGATCTTCAAATTTTCTCAGTTGAATTTTTCTTCTTTATTTATTTTTCTCTTAATTTTTTCTGATGTTTATTTTTGAGAAAGAGAGAGACAGAGTGTAAGCGGGGGAGGGTCAGGGAGAGAGGGAGACACAGAATCTGAAGCAGGCTCCAGGCTCCGAGCTGCCAGCACAGAGGCCAATGCAGTTTATGTAAGCAGAATATTCTGGGTTTATGTAAGCAGAATGTTCGACAAAGGTCAGTGGGTACATGCCACTGGACTTGAAGGTCAAGGTGATCATTGTCTTGGGTCAGTCACAAGGGGTCTTGTTGGCTCAGGGCAGCCCCTACTGCTCAAGGGGTAGTTTCGATTCCCATCAGGGCTTGCTTGCCTGCTGGGTCTTTCTCCTGAGTCTTAACTCAGGATAAGATGGAAATTAGAATTGAGCCTATGAGAAAATTAGAGGTCAAAATGGCGGTGGTTGAAATCCTCCTTCAAGGCTACCATACCAGGCAGCACACGTTTTTTATGTATTTGTAATTGCAATGCTTACAGACATGTAGTAAAGGAGAAAATTTTAATGTGAACATAATATCAATGTTGATTTTTTCCTTATTAACATTAAGGAAGTTTCTGGAAAATAAGAGTGGCTTGCCTGTGGTCATGTATACTGTGGACTGAGAGTTGCTTTTCTTCTTGAGTTCCTATATGTCATTGCCACCCAGATGGATGTGGGACACCATTTTAATTCTCCTTTCTACATTGATCTCTCCTTTCTACAATTCCCATGTCTACAAGGGCACATCTTACTGGAAACATAGGGAAACATTTATTTTGGCAAATTTAAATATGGCAAAGGAAAGTTTTTTTTTGTTTCCAATTTTGCTTTTTACACACGCACGTATATGTATGCATATATGCATATATATATGGACTGCTCTCGTGAAAGAACATTCTTCCATTCTGAGCGTACAATCCAGATTGTGGCCAATTATACCTTAGTTCTTCTTAAAACAAAACCTCTCAGAGATAATGACTTCTGTGGTGTTGTTTATTCTGCACCATATAATAGTATATAGAAGTTTGACCTCCAAAATGTTACCAGAGAAACTCTGACCCATATTCACTCAGACAGATTACGGTTCCCCTCTATAGAGGAGGTGATTTCTGCCCCAATTGCAGTTGGGGAGACCCAGATTGAGGTAGAAGCCTGAGTTCTGTTCTGAGGAAGACAAGGAGAGGACAGAGATGTAAAAGCAAAAGGCCACGAGTGCAGCTCTCATTTATGTCTTCTATGTAGAACAGGGATTGAAACTAGGTTAACTGGGATTGGTTGGGTTATTATGCAAATGAAGGGTCAAAACTTGTCAAATCATCTTGGCTCCTTTGGAAGTGAAGAACGCCAGTCATTCAGGTGTCTGCATGAGGAGGGAGTTCAGTCCAGGCTGAGGCCTCACAGCTGGCAAAAATCATGGCTCCTCCAATAAGGATGTGCATGAATTCCACTTCCCTTATGGCCTCCCATCCCTATTTCAAAGAGATTCTCTTAGTTAGGCCTGTGTGCTCCATTTTGAAATCTCCTTTCATACCTGCTAATAATGTCTCATAGCTGTCCTTTCCAAAGAATGGCCCTTGGACCAATGGGAACCCCCAGCCTAGGAGGTTGATTATGCCCTCATCCAATGACTTCACCCCCATCTGGTAGGTGATGATAGATTGACGGAGGAGCAGGGCACAGAAGGCCAACCCTTTGCTCAATGTGGGACCAATGTCATGGTACAGTTCCTGCTCCAGACCTCCCTATGGGATCAGGCTGGGGATACAGCACAGCCACCACAAACCACAGGCATCCGAATCCCTGTTTCAGGTCCTGCCACTAAGGAACTTCGCCTAAGACACCATCTCAAGGGCCTGAATTATTTGAAAAACAGGAAGTTATACGCCAACATCTAGACTAACATGACCCTCCTCAGAAAAGTCAAGGAGGCATTTTCACTAGTGAGCTTTAAGAAACAATAAACCTTTTTTTTTTTCCTTTTCTGTGCATAACTTCTATCCAAGATATTCCAAGGCAAAAAGAGTTATGCCATATCGCCACAGCCTAGATTTGGAACACAAACTGAACTACAAAATAGAGGCTGTCACCTCTGCCAAGTTCATCAGTCCAAATGGCAATGGCTACAATGCGATTTAGAAAGGTAGATTTTTCAGAAGGTGATTATTTCAGATTTCAATTGAGTAGACAAAGAGAAAGAGCATAAGGAAGTGAAAAGATAAGATGATTTCAACACAGAAGGTGATGATAGCCATGTCTCATTTCTTAAGCATGCATATGAACATACAAATAAGAGATGATAGATTAGGTCACAAGAAAAGTACCGTGTATTCTGCATCATGTCCTTTATTGGCCCTAGTCCTGCTGAATGGTAAACAAGAAGAACAAAAGCTCTCATTTAGAATATACAATGACTTGGTAGAAAACAAAGCCTTCATTCATAATGGAAATAAAACCAGGATACTCTTATTTGCTGTTTAGTTTTATTCTACCCCTCTAGGCAAATTTAGAAGGAAACCAAATTAAAATCAAAATTCTTCATTGTGATTGTGAAGCAGCGGGGAATTTGGATGACTCGAAATGCTGAAGTCAGTGATCTGGGACTGCCTGACTCAGCCCTCTCCCCCCCTGGGGCCAGACACCCGCAGAGGGACCACCTGTGTTCCTGGACCTGGCTGTTTTCTCTGAGCAAGAATGGAGGCACTTTGCCAGCAGGGACCTCTCCTTTTCCTTTTCCTGGACTTCTTTGGCCAGCTCCCGTCTTTCTGACTACCATATTTTGTGTGTTGTTTTTTTTTTTCTATAACCATATTTTGGTCCTGTTCAACTTTTTATTCCCTCAAAGATATAGGATCATTGTAAGACCTTCAGACAAAGCAAAGTTTCCTACCACTTAGGTAGCATCTCTGAACAAGGGGGGCAGAGAGTATACTTGCCTTGCAGTGAGGATAACGAGTACGTATGGAATCGAGGACACTGCCCACAACGTTAAGAGAGGATTCTCTTCCTCCTGCTCTTAAATATTTTTTTTTTTTACATCAGTGTTCAGCAAACTTTTTCTTTAAACAGAGAGTAAGTAAATAGGCTTTGTGGGCCACATGGTCTCTATCACAACTTCTCAATCTTGCTGTTGTAGTGCGAAAAGGGCTATCAACGCTATGTAGATGGATGCGTGTGGCTGTGTTCTAATAACACTTTATTCACAAAAACAAACCCCGTGCCATATTGGGCCCATTGGCCTTAGTTTGCCCAACTGTCTTCTTCCTCCTCATCTAAAATGACTCCAGAATAAAGCATGAATTTTATTATTAAGATAAAGCTAACTTATTATTAAGAAAAAAATTTTTTAAAAATTTAGTTGAAGTATAGTTGAGACACAATGTTACTATTAAGTATTATGAAAATTGTATTTTCTAGTTAAACCATTTAAAAATGGTTCTCTCCTTGGGGTGCCTGGGTGGCTCAGTTGGTTGAGCGTCCGACTTTGGCTCAGGTCATGATCTCACGGTTTGTGAGTTCAAGCCCTGAGTCGGACTCTGTGCTGACAGCTTGGAGCCTGCTTCAGATTCTGTGTCTCCCTGTCTCTCTGCACACCCCCCCCACCCACGCATTCTGTCTCCCCAAAATAAATTAAAATTAAAAAATATATAAAAAAAATAAAAATGCTTCTCTCCTTAGCTTCTGAAATACATATTTTGTCCAATATCTGGATCAATTTATAAATAACTGCTTGTTATCATTTCTGGAAGGGCAAGATGCATGAGAAAGGGAACATGTTTTCTGCCTGCCAATATTAACATCGCATTTAGTGAGGCAGAACATGCCCAGTGACCCTGCCATCCCTGTTCTTAGTATATGCTCTACACGTGTTCACTAGAATGCTTGTGCGGGAACATTTATTCATGGCAGAGCTCAGTCATATCCCCAAACTGAAAGCAATCCAAATATCTACAGCATAGAAAGGAGAAATGTGTTTTTGTATATCCTACCATACAATATTACACGGCAATGAGAATGAGCAAACCACAACAGCGCACAGTGCGTGGATGGAGCTCACAAACGGTGCTGAGGGGACAAAAGAGAGCATATGCTTTGGTTCCATTTTCATAAAGTTCGACAACTAATCCATGATACTAACAGCAGAATAGTGATTTCATTTGAGAGAGCAGCGGTTAGTGACGGGGCAGGGCAGGAGGGATTCCTGGGGTGTTGGTAATACTGTATTTCTTAATCTCAGTGCTGATTTCACAGATAAATTCACTGTTGGATGAGTATATTTAATTTTATTTTTAAATTACAGCAGCCATACTAACAAGTGACCTTTACTAAAAGGCAGCCATGTGCCAGGCACTCTGTTCAGCACTTTGTATACTTTGTCTCATTTAACCTTCCCAAAACTCGAAGGTGGTATCTCAGCCTCACTTAATAGTGAAAACAAGGCTCAGAGAGGTTAAGAAATGTGCTCTAAGTCACACAGCTAGTAGGTGGCCAAGTTATAGTCTACTGCCTTGATATATTACAGACAGATACCAGAACAATCCACAGCTGTATGAAATCAATCACTGGATCAAATATCCTAGGGGGAGAGTGGTGTGAGATTTCACGGTAGGTTTCAGGATAGAATTCCCTGAGATGAGTAAGAAGTGAACAGTTTGAACCACAGGTGGGAAGAGAAGGTTGAACACTTAAAGCTGGGACGTTGAAATATCTAGATGTGTCCCCTCTGCTTTGTACTGCCACCAGGCAGACAGATGGACTACCTATAGCAGGAGGTTTCTCCTGCTCAGCTCATTGGGTCCAAGTCAAAATCACAATAGCTCAAGCATGGCTCACAAGCAAAGGGCTGGTTTTCTTCTGGGAGTGACATATTGTTCCCGAATGAATTCATGCACAGACACAGCCTCTGTTGGCCATGGCCTTGACTGTCACATTTGAAATCAAAACAGACAGAAAAGGATCTCAGAGCCCTGCCTGTGAGTGATAAGTAGAGGGGAAACCAAGGACCTCAATTAACCAGCCTCCTCTAGGGCTATTGTGAATCTGTCCTCCCTCCCTGCTTCTCAGCTCCTGCTAACACTTATTGGAGAGTCACCATTAGCAAGCCAGGCGCTAGGCACCTGGTCTCAAGTGCCTATTTTAAAAAAGGATGGTCTCAATATAACCTGACTCATGTATAAGCTTATGAAATTATTCCGATGTCCCCAAACAGTGATAGGAGGATCTGTGCCCCCATAAGGAATACTGCAAAAATTAAGAGCTTTCAAATAAAGCCCATTTCCAACACAGCCATGCGAGCGTTTGAAACATTTATCTGAGTCCCGGAAGGTATCAATAAACTATTATATGAAGGAAACAATGTAGATACTAGAAGACACACACTATAACATTTTATGTTTTATTTAGCTGTAGTTCATAAACTCCCCGAGGCCCCACAGAGGAACCCGGGTGGGCAATGGTTTCCGGCATTTAAAGGGATTCTCAGATATTCATCTTAGCCATCCCAGAGCACAGCTTTCTCTCTCCATTGTAGTTACTTTTGGCTCCGGGGAATTTGTGATTGCTGCTTTCAAAATACTCTTTGCAAAATTCAGCGAAGTAAAAATTATACAAGAGCTAATTATTTCCGAGAGAAGTGAGTCAGCTATGTTCTCCATCATAACTGCGCATAGGAATCTGTTGCTTTAATTGTGTCTAAATACCTTCTCTTTTATGCCAGTTTTGTTTCCGTATGTATATGCTGGCAAAGAGATAGCTATTACGGTTGTAAATTGTGCCTGATACTGAGATTAATAGCTATAAAAATAGTGCTCGAGGGAGTTAGGGGTCTGGTTTAACCATCTCTGTAATGTTCCTACTCCAAGAGCAATATTTCATGGGTGTTGTAAAATTTATAAGCCTAGATTCATGAGGTCTGCATGGTTCCAAGCCAGCAAGATGGGAAGTTTATTTCCAGCATCCAGTGTCTAATAGGGGTACACCAGGTGTCACAATAAACACACTACTAATGTTTGCAGAAGCTGAACTCAATGCTGGGTCTCGGAGCCCACACTCAAGGTGAAGAAAGGGCTCGGTTGAAAACTGCTCTTCCCTTTCAATAATCCCTCGGGAGGGCAGAAGGAGGGTGGGCGGGAGCAGAGGAAGACCCTTCACATGTGAAGACCTCTTCACATCCGTGAAATTGCCACTTCATTAATCCCACCCCCGCGGGCTGGACAGGAAGAGGGGAATGGGGTTTACTGCGTGTGACTGCTGCTGCAGGGATGAAAGCAGCCACCATCCCTCTGCTGGTGTGTTGGAGACACCAGCTCTAGCGAGTGTATCATTAAATTTTCAGGAATTTCATGAGCCTGTTGTTAAACACAGCCATTATTGCAAGTGAAATTACAGCGCAATAAAATGTATTTAAAACAAAGTTAATAAATGCTCAGAACTCTTCATTTCCTAATTTCACCATTACCTATGTCCTGCGGTTATGTTTTTGTCTCTTCTACCGATGGTAGGAGGCTGCACCTGTGCCTTCTGCATACCTAGGCTGTCCTCCAAAGTCAGCCATGTCCGGTTGAGAGCTTGGAGCTGTCCATGGTGCGGGTGCTGACTCCACAGACAGTGGCCAGTGCTAAAATATCAGGGTGGCTGTGCGTTTATTTCGTTGTTTGGAAGGGTAATTGTTAAACATGTAACGGGAATCTGGGGTGTTTTGTCACCACCTTGCTTGCACCTTCTCTCCCTACCCACCCCTTCACTGCCATAAATAACTCCCCTCCACTGCCATTCTCTGGCTCATCTTTCTTCAAACAGTTGGAATATGCTTTCCTGGTGTAGCTCAAGGGAAGCCAAAAAAAAAAAAAAAAAAAGGTGACCCTTCATAGTGCATAAAATTCCCATTAATAGTGTGCATATTGTCGGGGTGCCTGGGTGGCTCAGTCGGTTGAGTGTCCAGCTTCGACTCAGGTCATGAACTTGTGGTTCGTGATTTCGAGCCCCACATCCGTCTCTATGCTGACAGCTTAGGGCCTGGAGCCTGCTTTGGATTCTGTGTCTCCCTCTCTGTCTCCCCCTCCCCTGTTCACACTGTGTGTGTGTGTGTGTGTGTGTGTCTCAAAACTAAATAAACATTTAAAAAATTAAAAAAAAATTTGTGCATATTGTCATCCCAAGGCACATATGTTCTGCCCCTTTCATCCTGCCATGCCAGTGCCCTGTAGAGCCACAGACCACACATTGGATCTGGGGAGGAGTAGGACAGAGAACAAGGTACGGTAGAAGAGACGTGAGTATGGATCATCACAACAAACCCATGAAGCATTGGATGACTTCATGAGAGGTTGAAACATGGCAAACATGGGAGAGAAATGGAGGGACCATGAAATAATAGGAGGCATGTTATGTATATATTTCTCACTTTGTTTCTTACTCATACAACGTTAAATGCAAGTCAGGTGGCTCTTCAGGGTATCTGCCCATGGTGATCTGTCCTATGGCTTTGTCATCTCAACATGCGGCCCTCTACCACTGCTGTGGTGGAAAGAGAAGGAGCATAGAAAATTCCCAGCCACTCCCAGCTGTTCCGAGTGAAAAGTGACTTGCTTCACCTCTGCCCGGTACACTGGCCTGACTAGTCACATGATCCCAACACAGCAGTAAAGAGGGATGGGAAGACTTCCTATGTGCCCAGGAAAGAGGGAAGAACCAGATGTGATGAGCACTAGCAAGGCTAGGTCCACAATGACTGATGGGCCAGGACACTAGAGGTTCCGTTTTTTGGATCATTGATATACTCAATTACTATTGCCAAAAAATTATCCTTGCTCTCCATGTCCCATGTCAAGTGGATACCAGCCAAGTGAAATTGAAAGTTGACCTAACAATATAAATAATAAAGACCAAGGATTTTATACTTCCCCTGAAACAGAGAAGTGAGGTAAAGTAGTAAACATTTCAATTCTCTGCTTTAGTACCTAAATTATATGCTTATCTTTACCAGTGTAGATCCTGCCTCTTCACTTACCAGAGTTCATCTCTTCAGCCAACTCCTCTGGTCTACCTGCTAGTGTGCTAAATGCCGAGACACAAAGCTATTTCTGACACAGATTCTGTGCTCACGGCCCCTGCTGTCTAGTAGAGAAGATACAGTGACTACACAAATAGCTTTAAAAAAGGAAGATGGTAAGAGGTTCTAGGAGGTCAAATTATAAAAGTATGAGAGTTAAAAATAAAAATAAAAAAAATAAAATAAAAGGCTGAGTGTTCTATGGGGTTCCTGGGTGGCTGAGTTGGTTAAGTGTCTGACTCTTGGTTTCGACTCAGGTCCTGATCTCACATTTTGTGAGACTGAGCCCCAGGTTGGGCTCTGCACTGGCAGGGCAGAGCCTGCTTGGGAATCTCTCTCTATCTCTCCTTTTTTATCTGCTCCTCCCCCACATGCATACACTGTCTCTCAAAATAAATAAATAAACTTTTAAATAAATAAATAAATAAATGGATGCGTGTTCTACACATGTTAGTCTAGGCTGCATGCTCACAGCAGATTAGACCAGGAGTAGAGACCCAAGCCAAAGGTTGTAAGTGTTATGGCACATGGGCTGGCTGGAAAAGAGGAACCAGGCCAATGTGAATGTACTCTTGGAAGTCTGTAAGTAGAAAACTCAGGGACAGAGCCTGTAGAAGGACATGTCCAGCTGGAGCTGGAGTCACCACTGTGGTCTGCAGGCAAGCTGAAATTAGGAGCCAGGGAGCAAAGGTCAGCACAGAAGCTGAAAGAGAAGCAGACACCACAAAGGAGACTGACTGTATATCCCTGTGCAATTCAGCAAAGCCCTCCCGCCTTTGGTCTCATTGGACCAGTTGTCTTGCAGTTCAAGTTCTTGGAAGAGCCTGTCATACAAGTTATGAGCACAGGCTCTAGGGGGTAGACAGATCCAAGTTCATCTTGAAGCTTGGAATGGCACTAGCCATGTCATCCTGCAAATACCTAACTAAGCCTCTGTCTCCTCATCTGTAAAATGGGGTGGAGACTTCATGGGTTTGTTGTGAAGATCCAGTGGGATAAGACGTGACACACACAAAGCAATAAACCACTATTATCGGCATTGCTGTGATCTCCATGTGATCTGTGATCATATCTCCATATGATGCTGTGATCTCCTTAACCATCCACATGTATCTAAGAACCTACCCTCTCCTCCTATTTGCCTTCCTGGGGGAACTGAGTGGGTCTTTGTTCTTCATGAACCCAAAGATCCCCTAATAAGCCCTTCTGTTTGAGTTAAAGTTTCTGAGAAGGCAGAGTTGGAGGCAGATCTGGGTTTAATATTCTGGTTCTTGCTCTCACAGCTTGTGTGAGATTTTGTTAAGTTCCCTAAACTTTTCATAAGTTAGAACATTGAATGAATAGACCTTCCTGATTTTCTAACCAGCACATTGCTATGCATCTGCTTCCAACCTCATTGGATTGAGCTAAAATGAACTGAATTAAATTGGAAGATGAGGAAGATCTGAGATCAGCTCTGGCAATGGCCAGCCTCGACAAACCCTAGACATGAGTCAATATGCCCACCCATTGGTTCTGCAGTGCCCACTGAGGTGAATGGTGCAGGGACATTCGACATCTACTTTCTTCCTCACCATGACTTTGGAGCAATGTATTGGTCTGGATGCACATCAGGAAGTTTTTGATGAGTGCCTTTACCTGAGCCAAGGTTCCTAGCCCAATGTTGACTCTCGGGATTAAATAACACAGCATAATGCAATGATTCTGGTTTTCATTTTATTTGTCATTTAGAAGTGATCCTCTAAAATCCAAAAGGCTGAAGTTCAGAGTTTTATCCCACATGATGCTATGGAGTTTGTCTAAGACATGTAGGGTAAGGGTTAGTTCCTGAAAAAAGTAGGTGTGTGTTAGCTTCAAGAGACTAGATGTTCCCTAAAAGTCTCACTTGATGTATTGAGATAGTTCCCCTCTCAGAGTATTCCACAATTTTTGGAATTATTCTAGGTAGTTCCAAAAAAATGACCCTAGCTCAGCAAATTTAACTTTAAGAAAAAATTAGACTTCTCATATACTCCCCAAATAGAGATAGAAAAATCTCATGTAGGCAATAGCATGTTTGAAACAAGTGGGGAAAAAGTCTACTATTAAAAAGCAAAAATAAAGTTCTCTGACCTTTAATTAAATCAGATATCAGGGAAAGGCCCCTGGTAAGTGACCACCTTCAAGTGTTCATCAGAAGAAATCCAGATGCTGTGGTACCTCTGGACAAACCTCCCTCAGCCACAGTACTGACAAACCTGTGCTCAGAGCTGGCCCCATGTCCTCTCTATTATGGCACTAAAGATGAGTCACTCCAGTGGTTTGTCTGTCAAAGTCTAACCACTACGTAACTGGGTAAACTGGAGTGAACACCAGGAGAGGGGCCTCGTATTATTAGAGAACTGAAAAACGTTCTTCTAGGAGGAGGGAGTGTCTGCTTGCTCCTCACGGAGTTCACTGGGCAGGTTAAAGAGTTTATCTTCCAAAGAGCACACTTTTCATATATGTTCAAGATGGGGCTATTGTTTTCAATTAGAAAGTGGCGAAAACCCAAAGCTTTTCTCCCCGATTTCCCCCCTTGAAGCCCTCAGCCATTGGCTTTGGAAGAAAGGCGTTGAGGATATCATTTCTGCAGAATGCACTGGGCTCAGGTCCAGTCCAAGTCTCCCAGAATTCTGAGCAGAAGCGTGAGTCCTACTCTCACTGTGCTGGGAACTTCTCTCTGTCCTGCCCAGAGAGAGTAGAACTAATTCCATGTGAGGACTTTGAGAATCTGGTGACTGGGACAACACCAAAACAGAGCACTTGCATGCCTGGGGTCTAATGAAAAATGCAACATCCTGCCCTGTCCCCTGTTTCCTTTGTGCATTGATGAGAATCCGTGTTTATAGGGAAGCTTCTGTCTTCTTTGTCTCCAAACAGCTGCCTGTGTTGCCTCCTCCTAGGGAGAGGGTGGCTGTTAGAAGAGAGCGATAAATGGACCAAGGCTCAAGCTACACTCTTGCAAGCCCAACAGAATTTTTCTACACAATGTTCTTCTGAAAATTCCTTCAGGAAGAGCCTGTTTGGTCTTCTTGTCCATTTTCGTGTTCACATTTCTGTGCAGATAGAGGGGGATAGAGGCAATCGATGCCCTAGTTGCCCCGAGAGATCCCACATCTGGAACTGGAGATTCTTGTGAACCTCAGCTGTTGGCAACTTCTTTCCAGTATTGAACCAGAAGCTCTCCTATTCTTGTCTGAAATATTATATTGTTTTTTTTATCTGATTATAATTGACAGATAATATTATATTAGTTTAGGTGTACAGCATAGTGATTGGATTTTTTTCGGTTTATTTATTTATTTATTTTGAGGGAGAGAGGGAGAGAGAGAGAATCCCAGGGAGGCTCCGCACTGTCAATGCAGAGCCTGATGTAGGGCTCAAAGTCACAAACCATCAGATCATGAACTGAATCAAAGTCAGATGCTGAACTGACTGAGCCATCCAGGCACCCATGATTGGATTTTTTAAAGGATAAACTCCTTTTTCTTTTTTTTTAAGTAAACTCTATCTTCCACATAGGGCTTGAACTCATGACCCTGAGATCAAGACTCTCATGCTCTACCAACTGAGCCAGCCAGGCGCCCCTGTGATTGGAGATTTTTATATACTACAATGTGATCACCTCCACAGGTCTAGCAGAGGCTCTTCTGTCACTTTGAAAAGTGATTATGATATTGGCTACATTCCCTAGACTGTACTTTACATCCTCATAACTTAATTTTGAAACTGGGTGTTTGTACCTCTTAATCCCCCTCACTTTATTTGATTTTGTCTGACCCCTCTCCCCTCCCCTCTGTTCTCTGTGTTCTCTCCCACCAGTCTGTTCTCTGTGAGTCTTCAGAGTTTTTTGTTTTTGTTTTTGTTTTTTTAAATTTTGCCTGTAGTGAATGTCAACAGGCGAAAGCCATTCATGTTTATACCTCCTCCTTTATTGCTCTGCTACCTTTCTCTCCCCTTCCCCAAAGAATTCAGACGAATGCACAATCAGAAATCACTGCACACAGACTCCGCTGTGAGCCGGAGACAAGAAGATGAAACCAGAAAACGCTCAGCTCCACGGGTTCTCCCTCTGTTAGCCAGGTCGTCTAATTAACCAGCTGATTGAGTGTATCCGCCCATGTCTCCTACGGTGGGCATCGTGAAATCTAAGCCCTAAACCATGGCACTCTAGTTGAAAGATTTTCCACACGGTCTTAAAGAGTAAACAGCTTTTATCTCAACACAACTGCCTCTCCCTCCTGGTTTTAACTGCTGGGTGTCCATATGAAATACCACTTCCGCGCCCTCTGTCCTTTGAGGACGTGGTGGTCATTGACCTACACAACTTGCAGTGAATGCCAAGCCAAATGAGACCTGAGTGAGTGAGAATTACAAGACTGGCAATTCCCTTTCCTCTGGTTTGCCAGCGCGAAGTGCCCACTCTCCCTGCGGTGCGAATAACCGAATATGAAATATTTAAATGGCTGCAAATTGCATCAATTAAATTCGTTTCCATTCCAAGTTGCGCTCAGATGGCTTGCATGTGTTGACCCAATGTCTTTTTCTGTTTGATATACTTTCTTAATTAAAAAGTGCACAATGATTAAAAAAAAAAAAATGGGTAATGGTAACATAAATGTTCCTTAAAGTACAAAATGAAAAAAAAATTAAGGAAAGAAAGGCTGAGGTAGGATTCTCCTGTGAGATATAAACTTCATGTATTACTGCTTCATTATTTTGTCAACATGACAAACCATGGATCTCGTGGGTGCTTCCTAATGCCAAAGTTGACCTTGATTTCTATCTCTAGGACATGCTGACCACTTGGTATGGCCAGGCTTTCAGAAGCAGAGCAAACATGTAAGCAGATAGTACAAAATGAGTTCTGAACGCAGGTCACTTCCAGCGTTCAATGAGGTCTTGCAGAAAAGTAAATCAGATTGGTCTTTTTCTTAGTACCCTCCAAGAGCTCCCCATTGGCTTTAGAATAAACCCAAGCCATTGACAACAGACCACAGGGCCTGACGCATTCAGACCTCATCGTCTCCTTCTCTCCCACCTCAAAGTCTTTGCTCCTTTTTTTTTAATTTTTAAAAAATGTTCATTCATTTTTGAGAGACAGAGAGAGAGAGAGGGAGAGAGAGAGAGCACGATGGGGGAGTGGCAGAGAGAGAGAGAGGAAGACACAAAATTTGAAGCATGCTCCAGGCTCTGAGCTCTCAGTACAGAGCCCGACGCAGGGCTCGAACTCAAGAACTGTGAGATCATGACCTGAGGGAAAGTCCCACGCTCAACCAACTGAGCCACCCCTACACCCCAGCCTTTGCTTCTGTGTCCTCTGCCAAGAGCATCTTCTTCAGATATTTGTGTGTGTGTGTTGCTGGCTTTCTCTTACATCAGGCTCTGCTCAAAATCATCTCTTTAGAGAGATTTTCTCTGACAACTCAGTCTGCCTCCCTTTGTCCCTCCCAGTGATGGCATCGTATCACCCTGCTTACCTCCTTTCCCTCACCACTAGCAAGGAGCTTCAGAAAGGATCTTCTCTAATCACCATCTACTTAATACATGTTTCTCCTGACTGAAAGAAGGCAAAGACTTCATTCGTTTTGCTTGCTTTGAAGATCCAGAAATTGCAACTTATGGTTCCACAATCCTAAATTAGCAGTACAAGCATGGGATTAAACCAGCCTTGTTTCTATGATGCAGATGAAGAGTGCCCTGGTCTTATTTAGTACATTTTGTCCAAGCCTCCGGAGAGGCTTTACCACGTCTACCCAACTGGCCGACAAACACCATGTATATCCCAGCATCATGTGAATCGCACAGAGTCCAACAGAATGTGACATTTTAGATAATAATGGAATTCCTCTTTGGAATCCCTTGAGAAAATATTCTAAGAATGGCACTTAAAGTGGCTGTAAAGAAGAGAAATCATGTCTGTTGTTCAGACATTGAAATGATGTTGTGTACTCACCACGAATGGGACATGTGCTTTGACATGTTTTCCTTCAGTGGAGACCCATTTGAGTTCATCTTTACCGGTTCCTTCAAATCTATTTCTCCTTCTGACCAGTGGTCAATGACTCAATGGCAGGCAGGGTCCCTAACAGGCATGGGATAGCTGTGGGTGTTCTGAGATCCACGGGAGACAGGATAGTACGGCAGGAAAAAGGAAAGTCTCGGGTGGCAGATGGCCTGGGTTGAAGCCTGACTCCTGCATTTACTAGCTGTGTGACTTTGGCCATATTCCTTAGCCTCTCCCTGCTTTAGTTTTCTCATCTATGCGACGTAGACTAATAATGGCACACCAGCTTCTTAGTGGTGTTATAGAGCAAGTGAATGAACATATGTACAGCACTTAGAACAGTGCCTGGCACATAGGAAGGAGGTGCTGTGTTGTCTCCTATGCCTGCCCTTCAGGAATTTGCTGCCCAGGAAGGAAAAACGGGACACACAGAGGAAACAGTAATCAATCGTGACGCATCTGACGAATGCCAAATGAATACTAGTGACCGGAAATATCATAGGACCACAAAGAAATGGAGAGATCTCTCTGGGCTGGGTGCTTAGGCAAGATCTTCATGAGCTAAATTCAAGCTAAAGCCTTGAGACGTGGACACCAGTCTGTCCCCCTTTTGGGGACAATTGATTGGGCTGGAGTACCATTTCCAGACTTTGATTCTGAGGCCCCTGCCCAATGCTTGGGATCACCTAAGCGACTACAGAGAAGTGGGTCAGATAGATCTGCTTCCGGGTGTCATCACACACGCAGAACCTGATCGTGGAGGTCACATTGGTACTGTCACACTGATTGAAGATTTTATTTAATTAAAAAATTTTAAATATTTATTTATTTTTGACCGGGAGACAGAGCACGAGTGGCAGAGGAACAGAAAGAGAGGGAGACACAGAACCCAAAGCAGGCTCCAGGCTCCTGGCTGTCAACGCAGAGCCTGATGCAGGGCTCGAACTCAAGAACCGCGAGATCATGACTTGAGCGGAAGTCGGACGCTTAAACTGACTGAGCCACCAGACACCCCAAGAAGATTTTAAATTTGTTTCAAGCTCAGAAAATTTGTTTCAGGTAGATGAAAGCACTATTTGAGAAAACGGTGGTGTTTTTTTTTTTTCCTTACTCTGTCAGCTAGCTGCTGGAAACCTGCCAGTTTGGGTTTTATTGTTCCAATGCTTAGGACTTCTTGGCGTTGGCTTTCGTGCAGTGATTTAGCAAATCTGATTTTTGCTCTCTTGCCCCGTTAAAGAACAAGAAGGTGACACCTTGAATTATGTAAGGAATGCCTGTGTGGAATCATAGGGCTTCTGTCACCTCCCCCTCCCTGTCCTGCTCTCCTGCCCCTGGCTCTGAGCAGGCCCCTGCCCTGCTTGCATTGTACCACCCAGACCTCGGCTCCGGTGACAGCTGCCCTCCTGTCCGGGGCTCCTGCTGCTGGATACCAGAGAAGCAGAGGCTGGGAGGGACTGCATCTTCTGAATTCCCTTCCATTTTAAGTCAGAGAGAACCTCCATCTGTTGGCTTCCTGGGTGTGGAGCCAGTCTTAATCGTTTTACTGGAGTGTTTGCTGAGGTGTTTGCTGATGGCTTCTTTGCTGTTGGAAGACAAGAGCCAGAGGCATTTGCCTGGAGAATTCCATCTGAGGAATGGACTCTCTATTAGGAATGGTTTGTTAACTATGCTACACACACACACACACACACACACACACACACACACACGAGTATGGATGTGAGTCTACATATTTCTTTTCTACCCAAATGTTGAATGTTCTGTTAAGTCATCTGATGAAATGGTACCTCAGAGGGGAAATGAAAGATTGTCTCTTATTACAGGCTGTTTCCATGGTAGCTCAATACCCTCGGGCAGCACCCTAATGATGAGTTATTACTTTTCAGCTAAAACACATTGTAGGGAACTGATTAATAATATAACTTGCATAGCAAAACAACAGGTTAATTTTTCTTTCATTTATTCTCAGATGTGAACACACACTGATATATGTGATAATTTATCTCAACATCTGACTCACTCCTCTTCACTCTTTCTTCATGGAGTTAACAAAGGAAGTGAAACAGAGGATATATGGACCCTCGGGGAGTCCCGCAGGCAAAATATGTAGGTGGCATCTCAGATGTCCCCTAAGAAGGACTGTTTTAACCAGGAAAGTCCCTTTTTAAAACTGCCAGCCCAAGGATTCTAGCAGCTATATTATGTCAGATGTGATTAGACCCATGGCACATCTTGAGCTCAGTATCAGAACTGTTATTCCCAAATGGCTTGGCTGTTTACAAGGGCTTCTGGGAGGAAATACGCCTGACATAATGAGAAACCTCTTCCCTGAAGGAGTGACCAAATCTCTGTGGTCTGACCAGCCAGCCGCAGAGGCTTAGGGTGGTGTCCCCTTGCAGCCAAGATGCACTGATGGCCCAGGGCCCTTAGCAGAATCGCCTATGTGAGAGAGGGTGGTGACAGGGGTTAATACAGACTGCAACCCAGGACAAGGTAACACGGGGCCAAGCAGCTAAAGGGCTTATGGAATTCTCTCTCAGGAATTGGGAATGGATTTGGTAGCTCAAGAGGTTAAATCCCTAGATTTCATGCTGTTTCTGCATTCCTAGGATGCCTTCCTCTCCTGCCTTTGAGTCCCATTTCCCCAGGCAAGCCATGACTTAGGGAAAGATCATCTAACAAATATTATCTGCAAAGAAAAATAATTAAGAGGAATACATCACATGGTGATGTGGGGACAGAAAATGTAAATCTCCCAAATGCACAGAAATCAGATTGTCATCGTCAATTTAATGTAAAGATTTTCAGGCCACATATTTATCAGATAGAAGAAAATATGAGAAAGTAAACAGATAAAATTATAACAAATAACTAAGATATTTTTCATCTTCTTCCCTGGAGCTGCTAATATACGAAGACTGAAAAACAAACAAATAAAAGTCTGCAGCAATTTTCTTAGTTACTAACAACATTTATTCCAAAATTGATTGTGTATATATATATATATATATATATATATATATATATTCACATTTACAGCCCATAGAGAAAGTTGGAGAAAAGAAAAATGTAATATTCTATTAGTAAATTTATTTACATCATAATCCAGTTCAATTCAATTTAAAATTCAAAGGTAAACCAATTGAGAAATAGAGAAATTTATTGATAGGTAATGTTGTAATTGGCCTAAAGGATTTTCAAAAATCTCTTTAAATTGATTTGAGGATTATCTTTATAGAGTTTGAAAAAGAAGATGTGCCAGGATATTTTATCTGGAAACAGCTTCAGGTAGCTACCAGGCAAAGAATATAAAAGAAAAAGTAGTGATATATCTGAGAGAAGGGAAAAGGTGTTTTTATAGAAGAGAGAACAGCCAATCTTTTTCTTTGAGATGTAATTGTCATAGGACATTATATTACTTTCAGGTGTACAACTTAATGATTCGATAGTTGTATATACTGGGAAATGATCACTACAATAAATCTAGTTAATATCCATCTCTACACATAGCTATAATTTTTTTCTTGTGATAAGAACTTTTAAGATCATCTGTCTTAGCAATTTTCAATATGCAATACAGTGTTATTAACTAGAGTCACCATGCTGTGCATTATATCTTTAAGACTTATTTTTTACCTGGAAGTTTGTAACTTTTGAACCCCTTCCCTCATTTTTCTTGCCCCATCCCCTTCCTCTGGCAATTACCAATTTGATCTCTATATCTACGAGCTTGGTTTTTCTGGGGTTTTTTTTTGTTGTTGTTTATTTAGATTCCACATGTAAGTGAGATTATACGATATTTGTCTTTCTATATCTGACTTATTTCACTTAGCACAATGCCCTCAAGGTTTACCCACATTGTCACAAAGGGCAAGATTTCCTTCTTTTTATACCTGAATAGTATTCCATTGTATATATCCCACATTTTCTCTATCCATTCACCCATCAGTGGACATTTAGATTGTTTCCATGTCTTGGTTATTGTAAATAATGCTTCAGTGAACACAGGGTTGCATATACTTTCTTGAATTAGTGTTTTTGTTTCCTTCAGCTAAAGATCCACAAATGAAGTTGCTGGATTATATCACAGTTCTATTTGTAATTTTTTGAGGAACCTCCATACTGTTTTCCATAGTGCCTGCCCCCATTTACTTTCCCACCAATGGTTCTGTTTTCTTTACATCCTTCCTAACACTTGTTATTTCTTGTGTTTTTGATAATAGCCATCGTGACAGATGTGAGGTGACCTCTCATTGTGGTTTTGATTTGTATTTTTCTGATGATGAGTGATGTTGAGCACCTTTTCATGTACCTGCTGGCTATCTATATGTCTTCTTTGGAAGAATGTCTATTCAGGTCCTCTGCCCATTTTTTTCATTGATTTATTTGTTTGTTTTGGCTTTTAAATTATATTAGTGCTTTATATGTTTTGGATATTAAGCCTTTACTGCATATATGACTTGCAAATCCCATTTTCTTCCATTCTGTAAAATGATGGTTTCCTTTGCTGTGCTGAAGTTTCTGGTTTGATACATTCCTGTTTGTTTCTTCTGTTGCCTTTCCTTTTGGTGTCAAATCCAAAACATCATTGCCAAAATCCATATCAAGGAGCTTACCACCCATGGTTTGTTTTCTTCTGGATTTTTGGCTTCAGGTCCTATTTTCAAATCTTTAATCCATTTTGAGTGATTTTGTGATTTTAATGTGAGATAGCGGTCTGGTTTCATTCTTTCACATGTGGTTGTCCATTTTCCCCAATCCCATCTATTGAAGAGACGGTTCTTTCCCTATTGAATATTCTTGGCTCTTTTGTCATTAAAAAAACAAAACAAAACAAAACCCACGTATGCGTGGGATTCTTTCTGGGCTCTCTATTCTGTCCCATTAATCTTTATAACTGTTTTTATGCCAGTACCATATTCTTTTGATTACTATGGCCTTGTAATAACAAGAGGTATTCTTGAAAAAAAGAACAAATATTTACAAATAAATCCAGCTGGATTTATAGCCTTTTTTAGTTTCAACCTCAAAGAGTTCTGGGGGACTTTCCTGTGTCCTCTCACAGAGGGGGAAAGTGGGGGTTAGAGCAGTGAAATGATTTGTCTAAAGGGAACATGCTGATTATGCAAAGGGCTGGCTTCTGAGCCCAGTCCTGATAAAGCTAGAACACCATTGCATTTGATAGGTTCTCAACTAGATGTCTTTATACTTCTACAGGGAGCAGATACAAACTGAAAAGAAAAAGCAATAAAAAGATTATAGGCTATAATTTCTAAATGTCATGTGAAGAAAGAGTTTAAATGGACTGTGAGGGCAAAATAGTAATGAGGTAAGTCAAGATGGGAATTAGAAATGTTTGGTAATTGAAGGAAAAGAGAGCAATCTGCACGGACACTTAGACACAACTTGTAAAGAAGAATAGAGTCCCTAAATTGGTTTGTTTGGGTTACCCAAGACCTCAAGTGATTTGGGTTTAGAAGTGGTAAAATAGGGGGCACCTGGTGGCTCAGCCCATTAAGCATCTGACTTCAGTTCAGGTGATGATCTCGCTGTTCGTGGGTTCGAGCCCCGCCTCGGGCTCTGTGCTGGCAGCTCAGAGCCTGGAGCCCACTTCAGATTCTGTGTCTCCCTCTCTCTGCCCCTCCCCCCTTGCACCTCTGTCTCTCTCTTTCAAAAGTAAACAGACATTAAAAAAAAAGAAGAGGAAGTGGTAAAATACACTTTAAGAGCACTGTCTCACAAGTCAGTCTGCTCCTTTTTAATATACAATCGACCATGGCCACATTAGAAACCTCTCTCTCATTCTCTGCTTTCTCATCCATAAAATGGGAAAAATGATATTACTTTGTAAGGTTCAGGGGAGTTTAAAAAGTGATATGTATGGGTGTTTGTTTTTATTAGAGAGAAAGAGAGAGGTTGAGAAGGAAAGAGGGAAAGATGGAGAGAGAGAAAATTCCAAGCAGATACCACCACACTCAGTGCAGAGCCCGACACATGGCTTGATTCCAAGACCCTGGGATCACGACTGGAGTCAAAATAAAAGTTGGACGCTCAACCGTCTGAGTCACCCAGGTGCTCCAATGTATACAGATTTTAAATGACCTAGACTTAGTATCACTGGACTTATAGAGTGTCATAAGGGCAGATCAAGTGAGTGAGATATTATAACTTATAATAAAATATTATTTATTTTATTCACTAAGTCAAACTTTAATTTTCCAATTGATGGTGTTGAGACTTTGCACCAAGCTTCATGTTTCCCATTATCTATAAGATATCAAAGAGTTAAGCTTTCTATTTTGGACAAATAACAGAGTAGCAGAATTCTTAATTTCTAGTTATATATTAAACAAAGCAGAAGTCAATAAACTTAGTAGAAAATGATACAGAAAATAATCAATGAATATAAAACCTGGTTCTTTGAAAACATAAATAAGATTGATAAATTTCCAGACAGACTGATGAGGAAGAGAGAGAAAGAGATAGAAGACACAAATTGCCAATTTCATAAAGAAAACAGAGAACATCATTACAGACCTTACAGATATTAAAATGATAATTACAAAACATTATTAAAATTTTTGTCAATAAAATTGATGATTTAAATAAAATTAATAAGTTTTATAAAAAAAAACAAATTACCAAAGCTAATTTGAGAAAAAATATAAATACTCGAGTATCTCTTTATCTGCCAAATAAGTTAAATTATTGGTTGAAAATTTCTAAAAGAAAATTCCAGGCATCACTGATGAATTCTACCAAACATTTAGGGAAGAAGTAATGCCAATTTAGCACAGAGTCTTCTAGAAAATTAAAGAGAAAGAAATACTTCCTATCTCATTTTATGAGACCAATGTAGTCCTGATACCTAAACCTAACAAAAAACAAATATCCCTCATAAACATAGAGTGAGCTACTTTAACAAAATGTTAGGATATTGAACAAATCAATTTGTAAAAAGACAATGCAGCATGACAAACAGGATTTTATCTCTGGGTTGCCAGGCTGGTCCAACATTCAAAAACTAGCTTTCTTTGGATTAGTGTTTGAGTCATCTACATGGTTTTCATCTTTTTATCTTTAAATTTTCAATATCTTTACATTTAAATTGTGTCTCTTACAGGCACAGCAGAGTAAGTTTTGGGGTTTTCATCTAGTTACTGTAAAAGATTATGGATTTTTCTATATTTCCCTTCAATTCTGCATATTTTTCTTTCTGTGTTTTGAAACTATATTATTAGGTGCAACAAATGGTATGTCTTATTTGTCTGTTGAACATTTTTTTCATTATGGAATACTCCTATTTTCAGCAATGAGTTGTGCTTTAACAGCTATTTGTCTGGAAAATTAGACTAGATAAAACTTAAAAACAGTTCATCAAATAATGCCATGAAGACCATTTACAAAATCAAGTCATAAGTGAGAGAAGATATACACAACACACATATCTGAAAAAAAAACATGTACTAAAGTATGTAAAGAATACATAAATCTGTAAGAAAAAGTCAGATACCCAGTAGTAAAATGGGAAATACATTTGAACAGGCACTTCAAAAAATGATATCCAAGTAGCCACTAAACATATGAAAAAAATGTGCTCAACTTTGTTAGTAATAAGGGAAATTTAAAATGTGATGAATAGTCATCATGTTTATTAGAAGGGCCAAATTTTAAAAGTCTTAAAATGTTAAGAAATGGCAAGGATGTGGAGTAATGGGACCTTTTATATAAATCTGGGAGTATATTAGTCCATATTGGTATATATAGGTACAGCTGTGTTAGTAAACTTTGACATTATACACTACATTTCACTAAACATGTATCCTGTTTTTTGGCAATTTCACTCTTAAATATCCACCTGTGAGAAATTGTGCACATGTACACCAAAATAAAAGTACAAGAATATTCATAACGGCACTACTCCAAAAACGGAAAATGACCCAAACATTTATCAGCGGTAGAATGGATGAACTTAGGTATATTAATAGAATGGCATACTATCCAGCAACCAAAATGACTTGATTGTTTCATGCAACAATTTGAATGAAAATGGCAAACATGTTGAGCAAAAGAAGTCAGACACAAGAAAATGCATACTATACAATTCCATCTATATAAATTTCAAAAATGAACAATCGGTTCATTGGAGGTCAGACCTCCAATGACCTCTATTGGAGGTCAGGATAGTGATAAGCTGTAGGGTAAGTTGAGGAAGGGGAGCCAGGGACTTTCTGGGGATCAATAACATGTATTGAATTGGAAGGTGGTTACAGGAGTGTCTTTACTTTGTAATAATTCATCAAGCTGTGGATTTATGATTTTTGCACGTTCCTAAATGTATTTGTACCTCAATTAACATGTTTATAAAAGTTCTTAACATGTAGAATGCAACTAATAGTCACGGCAAGGGCAGTTAATTTCAGATAATGAGGCATAGTTATCTGTGGAACTATTGTTAGAGGGAAATTATAAGAAATTAGGTACCTTTCAAAAATACTTCCGATTAAGAGAAGTTTAATGGAATTGATTAGGTGGGGATTATTTTCCTTGATTAAGATTAAGGAATTGAAACGAGGTTGTCCTGAGTTTCTTGACAGTGAAGCCATAAATGGAAGACATTAAATTATGTCAAATTTACTTTCCGATGCAAAGGAAAATCAAGCTACCTCCGGTGGGCTATGTTCTGCTAGCCTTGCTCCTGGGTTATAACATGCTCCATTAAAAGAACCTTTATATAATGCTGCTGTGTCAGCTCCATGGGGGGAAAGATTGTGTCTTCTTGGTTCATCACTGTGTGTCTAGTGTCTAGACTAATTTCGAGAACAAATAAAGTGCTCAGCAAACATTTGCTGAATGAGTAAATGAATTAAAGCAAAAGGAAGCTGTCAACTGAAGTATTTATACGAGTAGTTCTGAGCTCCAACATCAATGTGGAGGGCAGGGAATGGCTCCAACTAGGGAGATATCAGCAATGTGATAACTAGTTCTTGAATATTTCTCTTGTTGTAAGACATACAATGAGAGACAGCTCTGGAGATGTCAAGAGAGGAGGCTTCAAGTTTCTTTTCCTAGCAACCTGTGAAGTCACAAATATGTCACAATTACCTACTTCAAGACCACCTCTGCTTTGACTGAGTTCAATGTGCCCACTTGAAATGAATCATAATGACCTCTATGGCAGCAAGTGCAGGAAGTGTTATGTATCTTCCATGGCATCCACTGCTTAGCTTCCCACCGTGTCATAATTTATATATTAAAAGAAATATAGTGGCATTCCTTTGAAAAAAATCAGTAATTCACTCTTGCCCTTCCCATGAGTTATTCTTCATCATTTGAGACTGACTTGTGAATGGACAAGTAGAAAGTCCATGTGTGACACAGGTATAAACTGTGGAGAATTTGTCTTAACATAGCACATGTTGTCCTTACCACACATCTTGACATTTAAGTGTATATAGCCTTGGGTTGTTATTTATTCTTTTCATGAACACATTCTGCATCTCTCATCTAAACTGCAAGCTCATTTAAATCAGGGGCTGTGACTTTTTCACTTCTCAGGTATCTTACCTGGACTGAGCCAAGAACACGAACTGACCAGAGCCCAGGGCCAACTGTGTAGGCAGGGAGAAGGATAAAAACAGGGACACCAGACAGCATCATATCACAATAATTCAGATAAGAATGGTGGCTCGAGTCAGGAGTCAATAATGTTGGTGAAGAACAAGGGTAGAGCTATGAGGACCTCCAATATTATGTGTCAAAGAGATGAGCAGAAATGAGGAAGCACACCAATAAGGCACAGATGGCTAAGGCATGACCAAGGAAGATAAAGAACAGGAGTGTGGTGTCTTAAAAGTCAACTGAGGAAAGCTTATCAAGAAGGAGGGATTGACCAACCTGATCAAAACTGCTCATGGCCAAGTAGGAAGAAGACGGATAACATTGGATTTAGCTGCATGTGGTTTTTGGTGGCTTCAACCAGAGCTCTTTTCACCAAAACTTACCCCAGTGGGGGTTGGGGCTGATAGGAGTGCACTGAAGACACAGTAACTGGAGAGAAGTCTGAGATGGTGAGGACAGACAACTCTGTCCAGTGTTCTTCTGCAAGAGGGAGGAAAGGAATGGGGACTCGCTGATCAGAGAACTGAGTTTTGCTTATTTTCTTATATTATTAGAGGTGAGAAATATGAACCATGTGCCAAAAATAAGGATACGCTACAAGGGGAAGATTGATGTTTTAGGCAGGGGGTAGTTTTGCTATCATGGTGTCCTTGAAAGTTTGAAAAAGGATGGAATTTCAGAGAGGCTCACCCTCTTTGTTCATCTGGAGCTTTCTCAGCAATGAAAGTCCTGGGTCCCAGGAAGCCCTCAGGCCTGAGCAAACCAGGACAGTTTGTCACCCTAAGTAAAGTAGGAAATAAGGTCAACTGACAGTTAGATTGGGGAAGGAGGTACTGGGGACTGGGGAGTGAAATAGTTTCCCTGGCCAAGGCCCTGGGATGTACCTCTGACTGGAGCACGCAAGGCACTAAGTTCTAAGGGAGCAGGAAAGAACGTAGAGAGGTGACCTTTTCATTATCGTTTTTTACCTTCTGATCAAAACAATCAGTAATGAGAGAAAAATCCTTATCTGCAAAGGCTTTGATCTCCTGGAAGAGAAATCCAACTGATGTCCATAAAGAAAAAAAAAAAGGAGCCTCAGCTGATAGCCAGTGAAAAGAGAAAACATTCAAAATATTACCCACATCACCCACCATATCTCTGCAGTTAATGGAAAATCACATCGCCTATGAGCTTTTTGGAAAGAGGTTCACTAGATAAGATATTTTTAAAAAATCTTACATGGAGAACTATTGACCATATCATTTGTTTTCCCTCTGTTCTCTTGCCGTGATTGTAAACTTTGTTTGCTTGATAAGAACCCTTCATGTGAAGGCTCCGTAGATAATGCCTTCCTAGGCTGTTGGCTCATGCTCAAATGATAAATCATGTCAAGATAAGGAAATCATTTGGTTCTTTAAAGTGGAAAAGACGATGTGATTAAAAATGTCATTTGGTGGATATATGAGAAGGTTTCCTATAATCAGTGATCCAAAATAAACCATATTATTTAGCAAGTGTCTGCAGGGAGACAACCAAACAGATGTTTAAGACAATGAAGGAAAGCTGAAAATATCTCAAACATTGAAGTGCTTAAAAAATATATATTGTGTATTGATTTTGGAGTGAGAGAATGAGAGATATATGTTTATTTTTTAAGTGATAGCCTGATACTGCTTTTATGGGACACATTTTTTTCTACATAATAAAGAAATTAATGCTATGAACATTTACTGCAAGACGAGGAGGGAGAATATGAGATGAAAGCTATGTGTAATCCGCATTGTGAACTGTTGAGAACATGACTTGTGTGGAAAAGAAGGCTCTTTGAGATCCACAAAATCACAAATTGGAAATCGCAGGTAAGCTGTGTCCAGGGGAGGTGTGAAGGAGAAAAGAACAGAGCACATTTAGAGGCACAGTTATTTTGTTGCAGTTTCACCCTGGAACAGAAGGCAGGGGGTTTCTTTCTTGGATGGGAGCAGTGATGCCCGATGCAGCACCTTCTCTTCCTCCCCCCTCCCTGCCTACTTCCCCAAATAACCCATCCTTCTGGTCTACCCCAGATAACCCTTACTTCTGAAATTCCTCAGGCTGCCCAACTCCTGAGGGGCTTAGGCAGAGACAGAGAACACACCAGCTTCCCCTACACAAAGCCTGAGGTATGGGAGGATGGACCCAGCAGATAAATGATTCCAAAAAGTGCTCTCCTAGCAGCCATGATGAGATGGGAAAGGCTGATGTCTTGATGGCAAAGGGGCAAAGAGTGGACAAGACCTAGAATCATGAATGGAGAGGATGGGTGCTTTATCCAAACGAGATATTCCCAATCTTCATTTCTCCCTCATGGCAGGCAAACACCCCTAAGAATCAGGCCAAATTTGCTGAGAGGCTCACTCAGTTTCCCTCAGGATCAGGTTGGATTCAAGAGTTTTGGACAGATCTGCTTTAGAAACCTCTTTTGAGAACCCTGAATTCACATGCTCTGAACTGTGGACAATTTGGGGGAAACTAGAAAGTGTTCCTGGGTGACTGAAGAATTCCCTGTCCATGCCCTTTCCTGGCTTGTTCTTCTAACATCATCTCACACTGTGCCAACTTGTTCCCCAAGGGGGGTTTCTTGAGAGGTCAGGGAAGCACATCAAATACGTGAGTCTCTTTTGTGCCAGTCATGATCCCAGTCACTTACACAGTCAAGGACGTGCCAGCTTCAAAACAGCAGAAGACCCACACCTTCCAGCATTCTTGGGTGGGGTTTGTGACACAGATTCATGCAGTAGACGCTGAAGGCGGGTGATCTGTGGTTCTTTCCAGGTCAGAAGCAACTTCTGAGCATGAGAAGGGAGATACAAGGAAAGAACACATTAGTGTTTCCTCTCCTCCTCCATTCTGAGTCCTACACTATGCTGAGAAGTGCCTTTATCCCCTCCCTTCCCTTCCATTCCCATCTCATTTACTTCTTTCCTCTCCTCCCTTCTTCTCTTCTATTCCTCCCATTGTTGCTCCCATCAAATTCTGAGCCCAATGGCAGACAGGAGGTATGAGCAGGTGCATGTGGAAATGTGTGTATTAGCGAGAGGTGGGTGTTTGTAAGGAAGAGAATAGTCATAATTGTTTGGGGGAAGGAAAGAGGTTTCCATTTTGGCATTATTATTATCATTATTTATTATTATTATTATTATTTACCTGGACGTCTGGGGTAACTTCACCCTTTGATCATCACCAAGCACTTTGCCCGCAGGTCCCCCTCCTCTCCCCCTTCTGTGAACTCAAGCATTTTTGCAACTCCCTTATTTATTGTAGTGCCTGTCAAATAGAGGTGGTCAGTCAAGACAGGTTTGCTGAATAAATGAGGAAATGAATGAATGAATACCCAAATGAAGATGATGGACTGAGCTTCTGGAAAATCTGTCTTATCCCGTCTTGCCCCTACTTAGGAGCAGCCGAGTAGGCACTAAAGGGTGGTCTTCTCATTGTCCTTTGCAGCCACAGGAAGCAGGGGTGTTGGCTGCCAAGGCCAAGAAGTGCCCCAAGGCCCGAGGCCCAGCCACCAATCCAGTTGTCCCTCTCCGTGTGCACATGGAGTCACATGGTTTGGTCCTCGGGGTCCTTCCTTGGAAGACTAACACAGCATGAATATCTCATGTGCCTGGGGTAACCTGGGCTATCAGTCCTCAGAGAGCAGAATATGAGGGGCCAGGAAGGAGAATGGAAGATAAAAAACATATCTTGTCTCAGTGTCAGACACAAGGAACGGAGCCCCACAAAGCCTGAGTGATTATAACCTATAGCTCCTGTCCTGGAAAATGGTGGAGTAAAACATGGATGACATTGATTGGAGAGTCATTCGGGTTAGATCTGACACCCTAAATGGTCGTTACAGGGAAGCAAAGAAACTCCTCACTCAGTGATAGCCAGTGCTGTGTTTTTCTGCCCAGTTTCTCCTCTGTCTCTGAAGGGGGAAAAAAAAAGGTTTTGATCTAAATAGCTGGAAATTGGACTAAATAGGTAACAATGTGGGGTCTGCCCTCCCAGTGAAGCTCCTTCTTTTACACCCACATCCTTCTTCTGGATGGTAGAAATCAGATTCCTTTTTCCTGGGCTATGGACCAGGTTAATCCAAGCCTAGCTTCGGTGTGGGAGGCTATGTACTATGTATTAGTACATAGCTGGGGTCTAGCAGCAAGCATTCAGTGCCCTGCACTCAGACTAACCCTTCCAGGCTCCCATCCCAGGCTAGACCATGTGTTGTTCCTCTGTGTCCCCACAGCCCATCTCAGTGCCAAGGATGTGTGCAATGGCAAATACTTGCTTGCTCAGTGCCATCTCTTCCTGCTTTGCTCTCCCCATTGTGCTGGGAAGCCTGCTTCAGGGGTTTCAACTTCTTTGGCATCTCTTTGGATCCTTTGCAAAATTTGCTGGTGCTGTGTTCCGTTCTCTTGGGGTGGGGTCTGTTCTCCAGATTAATCACATAGACCAAATTGGTGTTAATTGTTTAATGCTTAACCCCTGCTGAGAATCCTGCATTTTAGTGGGGACTCATTGGTGGACTAGAAAAATGGATCTAGAAATTATGTAGAGTAAGGAATGGGGAAAGAGGTATCAGAAAGGGAGGTAAGAGTAGTTAGAAGCCTATCACATTAAACTAGATGTGAAATAATGAGGGAATCGGCTAGCATTATTGTAGTAGAGTGATAAACATTTGTCTTTTTGTGGGTGCCACAATATTAAGCAGTTTCCTGTATTTGAGGAGCATTGCAATGAATCCAGCCTTCCCTTGGTAGAAGCTGGAACTTTAACACAAGTGAAATCTCTCCCAATGTCCTTGGCACCTGAGGTCCAGCCATGTTGACTTTGACTTGGCTAATCAGGCACCCATTTAAAAAAGAAGAGACATCATTTGCTGGCAAGAGTAGACTCTAGGTAAGTGACACCATGATTTCAGAGGTCACAGGGCAGAGGCCATAGTCTGTGTCCAGAGGAGGCTACATAGGGTCTCTGCTGGAGTAATCTGCTGAGAAAAGTCCATGTGAGTTCTTACCAGCTATGAACACTTCAGGCTCGGATCTCTGGAGAGTCTATGAGTTTTCTAATACCTGTTCATAAGTTCCTTTTCTGCTTAACCTACCTAGCATGGGCTCCATTCTTACAACCCTGATTAATACAAGAGGATATGGAAAGAATTTGATGTAAGTGATCCTGCTGATTCTTTAACAAGATGGTAAGTCCTTGAAGGACTCTATTCTGTCTTCTTGACTACCCTGCAGAACTTAGACTATAACAGGCATTTCAGAAGTAGAGAAGACTACACAATCTCATCGAGAATCTTCTGAAAGCTATAAAAGACCCAGAGGGTTTTTAAAGCCAGATTTGGAACAATTCATACAAATTCTCAGCGGCCTCCAGAGCTCTCAGTCAAGCTGGGCATCCTTTAGGGTAAATAATCTTACTTCCTGGCTGTAGGGAATATCCAACAAGTACCTCTTGATGAAATGTCTTGCTGTTCCAGACCGAGCATGGCTTAGGAGACCAGAGAGGTATATTCCCTCCAACAGAAATTGAATTGGTCTCTAACATTTGATCTGACTGTTTGAATTAGAGAATGAATTTATCATGAGAGATGTTTAAAGTGAATCCTTCATTTGCCTGAACAACTTGCACACTTTAAATTTCATTTTCTGTTTTGTTTATCTCCAGAAGAAAAGAAAAGAGAAAAGTCTCCAGCAGAGATGAGGTGAGAAATGCTCATATTAAAAATCCTATTTGATTGCCTGCCCCACCGTGACCTCCGTTCTGTGGATAATATTCACTGCCTCTGGGGAAGCTGCCATAGGTGGGAAGCTGTGATCAGTGGGCACAGTGGATGGGCAGAGCTGCTTGCACGTGAGCCCCAGTTTTCCACCATCGTCCACCATCCATCCATCAGATGTCTGTCTTCTCTGCTTCTTATCTGATGCTCCTTTGCTCTGCTTGGGGAGAAGTTGTAAAGCACTAGGAGAAGAATCTCCAAAGGGCATAGGTCAGGAAGGTCACTGCCATATTTGAAAAACCAGGCACTGAATTTGCAGGCTGCGGAAGAAGAGCTCTTGGAAGAAGGCCCACAGGATCATGTTGATCCTGGGACATGTGACCAGGGTGATCTTGGCCTCACCTGGAAGCAACTGAACACTGGCTGTGGAAGCCAAAACACCAAGGAAGTTGAGTGCAGGGGCTTAGGTGTCAAAACAAAGAGAAGCCAAGAAGCAAGGGTGTGCAGAGCTCCTCAAACGACATGGTTGGCCTTTAGTGTTAGTTTTCCTTGAGTGCCTTATAGTTTCCTTTATAAACCTTTCATAACAACTATGGTCATCTCATAGGACAGGAATCTGCTAATAAGATTTACTCGCAGTTAAACAGCAAAGTGGGGGTAAGTACCTATCATTTGAATATATAACACACTCATGTAATGCCATGATGTTATCTTTGCAACTCTCTCCAGTTCTGTGATAACATTAAAGAGAAAATTTAATGAGTTGGTGTTGGGTTTTCACAGTCACTGAAATGTCTATTTGGTTGACTTCCAGTCTTTCTCTGCACTGGTTTGATAATAACTATTTATATAGCTTTATGCTTTAAGATATTTCCTGAGCATGATTCCAATTTTTTATCTCCTTGCATGATAGCATTTCTAACTTCCCCACTTTACAGATCAGGAAACTGGGGCTGAGGGTGTGAAACTACCTCCCCAAGGTCTTACAGCAAGAAGACAGAATTCCAAGCTGGCCACTTGCTGCTGACCCCAAATCCCAGTTCCTCCTTCTGTGCTTTGGAATCCCGAATGACACTAATTCTCAATACCATGAAGGCCAGCCTCTATTTCATGGTGGGATTAAGGTCAATATTGTGTCTCCTACAGTAAAGACATGGAAAGCTCCCAGTGAAGGGTAACAAAAGACATTGGAAAATGATAAATCTGCCACAACTGGCATAACAGACAAGAAAGCATTTTCTGTCCCCCTGTGCAGCTCCTGCATTGGGGCTGCCTTGGGATTCCCTAGCCCATGCCTGGCTCATCCCTGATGTTTGTAGTTTGTTGCACAAGTGAGTCAACGTACAGTAGAACCATACCCAGCATGATTTTTGCCAAATCGCTTACTATATCTCCAAACTGATGTCCTCGAAGGGTAAAATGGAAATAAAGAAGAACACTGCACCATAGAATGTTATGGAAATACTTCGTGTGGGGGTGCCTGGGTGGCTCAGTTAGTTAAGCGTCCAAATCTTGGTTTTGGCTCAGGTCATGATCTCACGGTTTCCGCTCCTACAGTGCAGAGCCTGCTTGAGATTCTCTCTCTCTCTCCTTCTCTCTCCGCCCCTCCCTGACTCATGCTGTCTCTGTCTCTCTCAAAACAAATAAATAAACTTAAAAAAAAAGGAAAGAAATCCTTCGTGCTACCATCAAGGACATAAGTAAGCAAAACTCTGTTCAAAGCACAGAAAAGCACTTTCACAACTACCCAGGACTGAGCTCCAGCCCCTCCTGGGGAATAGTGCTAAACCCAGTTGAAATGCCACTTGAAGGGAGTGGTCACCATGTCCCCAAAGAACCTTGTCTGCGTGCTAGCAGATCCAGTTCTAGAACATTCTTCCCAACTCGCCAGTCTGCATTTGTCTTATGAAACCCCAAGGCTATTTATAGAATAAGACTGAGGTGTGGTGGTGCTGCCATAAAAGAAACAGCTTAAGGCAGAGACCCTGGCAGGTCCCCAAGTCCTGAGCACTGGCGGAAACGGGGCTTTGATCCTGACTGTGTCTTCACTGGGTCTGTTGTTCTTACTGGCACTGGGCAGTCAGAGCAGCGCATTCGCCTCCAAACCCAACCCTGGCTGTTCTTGGAGAGAACTGAGGGGAAATCGAGTTGTGACTGGCCACAAATAAAATGACTCTGAGTCAAGATGGATCAAGTAGAGCCCCTGTGGCAAATCCAGACTAAATCTCTCCAAACAGGCTTGCTCTTGTTCCTCCCCTCTGGGCAGACATTTCTCTCAATAAAAAGCACAAGATTTGAATAGAGCAATTTTCCCTCCCTTGTCTTCCTTCCTTCCTTCCTCCTTCTCTCTGTCTCTTTTTCTCCACCCACCCCCCGACCCCCAACCCTGACTCCTCCCTGACTCCCTCTCATGTATAACCTCTCTGGCTCCTGTCTAAAAATCCCATTAAAGACAATTCTCAGGTCAATTTTTAGATGTGTTTTCATAGCTTTCCTAAAACCAAGATAGCCTTTCATTATATTAGTACATGCATATAATTAACCATGTCTCTCTGCAGAAATTGTGGGACTAAGCCAACACCTGGAAGCTGCTTTTGGCTGAGGTTAGAGGCAGGAGGAGACAGTGCATGCCACCATGAGAGGTGGGGGCCATTAGCCCAGGAATGGATTTGGAGAAGGGTCAGGCGTCAGGCCTCATGGGGAGACCTAGCACACACTCCAGCAGGTGCGACCGATGGGCACATTGTTCCTTTCAGCTGGTGACAATGGCAGGTGGTCCTATGGCAGGTGACAATGCCAGCTCTCAGAAGAAAGAGCAGATTGGGGCTGTAGGTCAGAGATATTGTGAAAGGTTAATTAAATCTCCATGGGATGGTGATGGTTGGAGCAATGCATCGGCGTTTTACTGTGAATCACAGGTATGTTTATCTTCATAAATGTCAAGTACTAACTGCTACTTACTTCAACTTTCTCTAAGAGGGTCCTGTTTAGAATTTGTCCAAGAGGATAGATTTCCGACTCATTAGAGGAAAGAGGCTTTCCCCCCTCCCCCACCTACAATTACTATCATTGTAATTGCTATTGCTTGTGATGTACTTTTTAGTTATTTTATCTTAATGAATTTATCTTAATAAATCATCAAAATAGTTTTCGAAGGTAGGGACCATCTCCACTTTTCCATAGCCCACAAAATCTAGAGGTTAAGAGAAAAGTCAAGTAGTCCCATTAATGGTAACACGGAAGATTGTCCTGGTTTCACTTCCATCGATGATTTTAAGACCTCTCTTCCTTGACTTAAAACCCCCTTCCAAACCCAACACCCCAATTGCACGGTGGGTATGGGGATTTGGTGTTCAGGTTCCATCCCACTTTACTTTTTGTGTGTCTTCTTGAATGGCAGGGTCTAGAAACATAGAAAATACCTTTGACGGACTCTCTTGCAGCTAGGGTTCTGGATGGTTCATGCTGATGAACTCCCATGATTTGGAAGGTGGCAGTGAGGTGGGGGCTGCCTGCCTGTGGCCTCAGCTGCAGTTCCCAGGAGTTCTGGTGACGTGGGTCTGGCCACCATTACAGTGGTTCACCAAATGCTGGACAGCAGGCTGGCGATGTGTTCTTGACCTCTACCACTCCAGTGCTGACCTCTTGATGCCCATTTCCTTAGCAGAGGAACCAGTGCTCTCCAGTAGGCCCATCTGCTGTTGTTCCTGGAGTCATCCTGTTCTTCCAGACCTCTCAAGGAGTCCGCCAACTCCCAATTCCTGGTGTCAAATCCTTTTTGTTGAAAATAGCTGGGGCATTTTCATTTTCATGCACCTGAACTCTGACTGATTGATACATGCCCTCAACCCCCAGTGCTGCCAGGTCTGGGAGTCTCCATCCATATGTCATGTCTGCCTGTACTCACAGCTGTCTCACCTCCCAGGTGAGGGCCATAATTCCCAAACTTTCTTTTGCTTCAGTCCCTTAGAGTGACCCCTACTGCTAAGACTTCTGATGCCCATAAAGACCCATTGCTATTTCCACTGCTGTTTGAGCTGAAAGCCACCAGAGGTCCATTTCCAGGGGTGTGCTGGCTGGGACTCCTCTGCAGGAGGACAGTGTGGTGGTAATCGCTGGTGAATCTCCTCTCCACCCCAGCATGCTTTGCCACACCCCTTGCATACTTCCAATGACTCTCAGGAATGACTGAACAAGTGTGCTTTTCAGTCCAAGTAGGAGCTTCCCACTCCTGGAACTTGCCCCACATTCACTAATTAAATGACCAATTCTACAAATACATGTTGGGCACCTAACGCAGGGTGCGCATGGGGCTACACCTAAAATGTCTGTTTATTCTGACAACTGAGAGTTGTCACCTTGTCAAGTTTGTGTCCCGATGCTGTCTTCCCACTGAAGTGCTTCACTCGGCCATCATACAAATACCCTGTGGAGCTGTCCAGCAAGGCTGCTAGATGTGCCTGCGAGCTGAGGTGGGTACAGCCAATGCCACCTGGAGTTTCGTTAGGAGGAGCACGTGGAGGTTGGGAGGTGGTTGGGAGGGTGCCTGTGGATGCTGAATCCTCATTCCTCCTGGAATGGCCTCCCCATGGTCACTATCATGTCCATGATGTCTTCTAGTAGATCCCAAGAAGGGTGGGATAGCTAAGGAGGGACCCCTCTAGACAACTTAACTTGGGAGGTTATCGCTTTTATGACTCCCTTTGGTATTGCATTCCTTAACCTCCCTTTTGCTTAGTCCATCATTAAAAGATGAGATACAAGCCCCATAACAAAATATGTTTCCTGGAAAGTGTCTAAAGCCTTCAGTATTAGAGTTAAAATATTAGGTCTGTTCTATTCCTTGAACACTTACTCTATTTCATGGAGGATATATCATTTTAGCTATAATGATTAGGACAAAAGGTCACAGAATCTAAGAAAAAGAATGACATTTAAAATTTATCCTTTATTTCAATGTAAAATTTCTTGGGTTGTTTACAGAACCCATGCCATACTCTGCTATAGAGCAAACAGCAGGAGAAAATAAGAGGAAACTTTCTAAAAATATTATTTGCAGGATATTTTTCTTCAGAAATATATTCAAGGATCTCAGGGCAGAACAGAAAAGAGAAATGTCTTTGGGACGTTTGAGGGAAAATGTTTTTAGTGAAAGAGCAATTCAAGGAATATTTACTTATTTTCTCAGTTTCAAAAGATGTCCTTTAGTCCTGAGAGCCCGAGGAAAGCAAATGTGATTTCTCCTAAGATTGTTGGGAAAAGGAGGTAGGAATTTTTATATACAAGTGGGTGATTCACAGAGAGGCTAAGAAGTACCCGAACACGCTGCTGGTTCCCTGCTCCCACTGAGACCCAGAAACTACAAGAGATGCTGGTTAAAATTATAAAATGTTTGCCTAAACATCCACGTTGGAGACAAAGGGATTGTTTACTTTTAAAGTGTGCATATCTGAAGGAAATTTTGTGTGGCATGAATGTGTGTGTGTGTGTGTGTGTGTGTGTGTGTGTGTGTCCATTGCTGTCCCTCTCTTGGTTTCATAGATTTTCGGATTTTTCTCTTTACAATTCTTTGTTCCAAATGTTTACAAAAACGTATCCAAGTGTGGATTTTTAACAGCATGTATTCTACTTGGCACTTTGTGAGATGTTTTTTGTGTTTTTTTCCCCCCCAAGGACTAAGGCATCTTTCCTTTCTTCTGGAAAAATCTTAGGCATACTTTTCAAACACTATCCCTCAAGACTCCTCTCTATCTTCTATCTCTAGAACTCACTGCGTAAAGATCTAAATTTATTCTCCATGTCCCTTAACTTTTCTTTCATATTTTCTTTTTCTTTGTTTCCTTGTGATCCATTATAGAAGATTCCTTCAGTTTGATCTCCTATTTCATGAACTCACTTTTGAACTGTACTAGGATTCAACTCACTTATTGAATTTTTGTTTCAACAGCACTATTTCTCATTGCCAAACTTACTCATTTGTTATTTCTATAACCATCCATTCCTGTTTGATGGAGCCATTTCTTCCTTTACCTCCTTGAAGATATGGAAATACTTCTTTCAGTTGGAAGTTGGCCTTCATTGGTGCTTGCTGCCTGTCCTTCGTGTTGCTGGTCTTTCTTGGGTGGCCTCTCCCTTTCTTCTGTGGGATGTGAAGCTGTATGGTGAGATCATCCCCTTGTGGCAGGAGACCTGGCAGGAGCAGGACTCTGGGCTCCCACAACATGTGGAAGCCATGATCCTGCCCCAGCCACATGTGGGCAGTTTTCTGCCAGTCCTGGATGGGCAGCTTAATTTGGACCCCCAGTCTTTCTGCTGACTTGGGATGGAGGCTCCCATCCCCGCCCCAAGTGTTTGGCCTTGCTCTAGACCATGTCCATTGTAGGAATGTGGGGCAGGCTCACACTTACAGGGTGGGCTTCCTTCCGCCTTTGTTGTGGAGGGACAGTGCTTGCTTCCTGTCTACAGAGATTTCCTTTTCTTGTTTTTGTGCATTGCTGTGTGCTTACAAATATATTTTAAAATATTTTTCATATGTAGTGAGGAAGAAGGGAAGTTACAGCCTGTGCTCAATCCAACATCTGGAACTTGGTATCCAGCTAGGAATTTCTCAGGAGAGATGGCAAGAGATTGAGGTGCAGTGGCAGGCAAGCTGTTTCCTTCATTTCTTTAAACTCCCACAAAGGTAGGAATGGTAAGAGGAAATAATGAGAGAAGTAACACAGGAATGAAGAAAAGCAGAGTCCCCTACAAAGGGGCAAGAAGAGGAAGTGAATGGAAGTCACTGAGGATCAGAAGTGCCAAAGTCTAGTCTCTCCATCATTCATACTTAAAAAATGATTTTGGTTTATGAATCTTGAGAAGAGGAGTTTTAGCACGTGTTTTTTTGTAAACATTTTTCTCGTGATGTCTTCATGTCATAACATATGTCCATAGAACTTAAGTCTCATACAATAAAATCACTTTATTGACTATGGAGTTGGTAACATGTGATTAGCATATATTGTTTCCTTGTTTCTGCATTTAAAATAAAAAATTAAATGTAAGCAAGTCCATTGTGGGTTGTTGGTAAGAGAAAGATGGAGAGATGTCTTCTAGCCTTCCAGAACTCCTTTGGAATCTAACATTGAGGCTAACTACCTCATCTCAGTGTTGTTGAGTGAGAAATATTTCTTTCTAACTTAAATATAAATGTTTGGAGCTAATAAATCAAGCCAAAGTTAACCCCCAAGAAGAGAAGTCTGGCTTAATGCCCAGAAAGTCAGTAGACTTGGGATCTTGAATGCTATTTAAGATAACCAATCTTTGGACAAGAGTTCCTCCTCAAAATGCAGATTCTAGATACTTCTGAATTTGCCTTTCCTGTTATTATCAGACAGATATAAGCAGATAAACACCACTCTATTGAGATCAACAGTGACCCTAAAATGGAACCTCAGATGACCTTGTTTGGGAATAGGGTTTTTGCAGATGTAGTTAGTTAAGATGAGGTCATACTGGACTCATTTGGGCCCTAAACTAAATGACTGGTGTCCTTACAAAGAGTGGGTGATTTGGAGACACAGAGGAGACAGAAGGAGAAGGATGGAGACAGTGATTACCAGTGCCAAGGATCACCAAGAATGGCTGGCTCCACTAGAAGCTAGGAAGAGGCAAGAAAGCATTCTTCCATTGAGGCTTTAGAAGGAGCATGCCTCTACTGATACCTTGATTTCAGATTTCCAGATTTCCAGCTTCTAGAACTCTGACAGAATAAATTTCTGGTGTTTTTAACTCCGTACTTTGTGGTATTTTGTTATGGCAGCTCTAGGAAATGAACACACTTGGGAGATAAGTAGACACGGAGCCCGGGTAGCAGTATAGTATCCACCATTAACATCCAACACCAGAAAAGATAATGAATGAATCACTTCAACAAAGGAGCATTGTCAATCTTCTTGCACCTTGGAGACATCTACCTGATGGCCCAGGGTCAGCTTTTATTGTCTCCCCATCATTGATTCATGGGGTCCAGATCCATACGCAATAGCAGAAGTCCACTCCTTGCTTGTGAATGTTGCCCAAGCTCTTCCTCTTGCCATTCACGCTCTAACTTAGAGAACATTGGCTTGAGGTGAGGACCATAATTTGAAGCAATTGTTTTGATTGTCTTGCCCCAAATGCAAGATATATGGGAACTGTACTCAAAGCCCTGCTTTCGAGGTTTGGCTGTCTAGTGTGCAAGTTGTATGATTTCACATCAGTGGTCTGATTGCTTATGTCTTATGTCTGGAGCTTATCTTCTCTTTTGTTTTTATCAACCTACTTCACTGGGAAGAGGACCAAAAATGGGAAAGAATGATATAAGCCCATAAACAAGTTTATCAGCTACTGTTACATTGCTCATCATCAGGGAAATGCCAATCAAACCCACAATGAGATATCACCTCAGACCCATCAGAAGGGCTAGTATCAAAAAGATAAGGAATAACACGTGTGGGTGGGGACAAACAGAAAGAACCCCGAGGTACAGTTGGGGGAAATGCAAATTGGTGCGGTCCCTGTAGAAAACATTATGGAAGTCCCTCACAAAATTGAAAATTGAATTGCTATATGATTCTGTGATTCTACTATGGGGTATTTACCCAAAGAAAATGAAAACACTGATTCAAAAAGATATACACATCCCTATGTTTACTGCAACATTATTTATAATAGCCAAGATATGGAAGCAGCCCAAGTATCTATTTATAGATGAATGGATAAAGAAGTGGCATAGATAAATAGATAGATAGGAATATATATGTATATATAATGGAATATGAATTAGCCATTAAAAAGAATAATACTTTGCCATTTGCAACATGAATGGATCTAAAGGGTATAATGCTAAGTGAAATAAGTCAGTCACAGAAAGACAAATATCATATGATTTCACTCATGTGTGGAATTTAAGAAACAAAACAAACAGGAGTGCCTGAGTAGCTCAGTCAGTTAAGCGTCTGACTCTTAATCTCGGCTCAGGTCATGATCTCACAGTTATGTGAGTTTGAGCCCCATGTTGGGCTCTGTGCTTATGGCATGAAGCCTGCTTGGGATTCTCTCTCTCCTCTTTCTTCACCTCTCCCCCACTCATGCTGTCTCTCTTTCTCTCTCTCACTCAAAATAAATAAATAAACATTAAAAAACATTTTTAGGGGTGCCTGGGTGGCTCAGTCGGTTGAGCGTCCGACGTCGGCTCAGGTCATGATCTCACAGCTCATGAGTTCGAGCCCCGCGTCGGGCTCTGTGCTGACAGCTCGGAGCCTGGAGCCTCCTTCAGATTCTGTGCCTCCCTCTCTCTCTGCCCCTGACCCACTCACATTCTGTTTCTGTCTATCTCAAAAATAAATAAACATTTAAAAAAATATATAAGCAAAATTTAAAAAAAATTTAAAAAGAAAGAAACAAAGCAAACAAAGAGAAAGAGACAATCCAAAAAACAAACTCTTAACTGTAAAGAACAAACTGATGATTACCAGAGGGGAGGTGGGAGGGGGGAATGTGTAAAACAGGTGAAGGAGATTAAGAGTGTACTTATTTGTGATGAGCACTGGGTAATGTATAAAATCGTTGAATCATTGTATTGTACACCTGAAACTAATGCAACACCGTATGTTCATTTTATTTTAATTTTTAAAAAGCACAAACAACATTTTTTTTTTTTTTTACTGTCTAAATAGCTGATCCAAGAATTCCTCTTGGGAAAGGAATTGCCTCTCCCTGAGAAAACTCCTTAGTAAGGTTTCCCAGATCTCTCTGGGCCTGCTTGTTGATGGGTACCACTGACAGGAGGGTTGAGTTGTCCTACTTCCAAGATGGTGGACATCTCAGAGGCCCCAGGCTATGCAGACAGCAGAGAAACTAAGGATAATGGAGATGAGGGAGAACACGAACAGTTGAGGAGGTGGCGTGAATATAAACAATGTTCATATTCCCTCAAAATATTCTGGAAATCCTCGTGAATTTATGAATCCCTGGGGTAAGTGACTTATTGCTGTGCTGTGGGGCTGTGTACTGCTGTTGCTGTGGGGCTGAGTTTCCCATCGAAATGAATATGTTCACTCATTTGCCTACTATTCGTTGAGCACGCAGAGAAGACATCCCCTCTTTCTTACTCCAGGAACATGCAGACATCTTAGGGAGATGCTGGAATGCCACCAGACGTAGAATGTGGAGTTTGCATTTCTGCGCCTAGACTCCAAGGAGCAGGACAGCCTAGCTGGTGTTCAGCGACCTCGTAATGTTCCACCCTTCCAGCAAAACTGCAGTTGGAATAGAGATTTCATCTCTGAAATCAAATTAGATTGTCTCAAAAGGAGGTCAAACTAATGGCCAGGGGAGGCCCCCATTTAAAAATTCAGAGATTTCACACAGAATCGGGCTATCAGGCATCCCTTAAAAAGGAAGACGTGATAGGAAGATGTGATAAAACTGCCCAAATCAGCTGGTGTTCCCCGGGGGCTCCCCTTCCACTGGGCCTGACCCTGCAGGCTGCCACCATCCCTGTCCCTCCCTGTTGTCTCTTGGCCACCAAGGATGAGCACCATTTGCCCTTCACCATCCACCATGCACTGTTGGGTTTTTTTTTTTTTTGTGATGGAAAATGTTTCTTAGGAGCCGCATCTCCATCAAAAGGGGGAAAGCAGAAGACTGACTGAAAAACTGGGGTGTTGAGTAAAACGGGAGAAGGCATATTTGTTTGAGGAAGTGCTGAGCCCTCCTGGCCGCTTTATGCAACTTGGCTCAAGTCCCTGATTTCTGTTACTGGTCTGTTCCCTGCACACATTCCAGTCTGTGGGTCTGGACAGGACTGACCTGATTCTCGCCCTCATATTCTATATCCATCACTTTGCAATGAATCCCATATTTCTTGATGACCCCTCTTCCGTTTCTTTCTTGGATTGATTTAAATCTCGTCCTGTCCATCTTGTCTTTACAATGAGATTGTTCCGTTTTATGAAGGAAGAGATTTTTTTAGCAATCTATCCCCCTCCCCCTGCACCTCCACTCCCCCATCTTCCCCCCACCACCTCCATTCCCACCCCCACCCCCACCCCCACCGCCTGGTGCTGCCCTGCCCAGGGGAGGCCAGGGCAGATGCCTAGGGAACCGGGTCAGAACTAGCCACGCCCACGGGGAGATCCACCAGCTACAGGGTGCCTAAGCCTCTGCCTTTTTCCTTTGTGTCTGGGTCTCTTCCGGGGGCCACCTGTGCTTCGCATCTGCAAAACCAGCATCTCATGCTGCTTGAGCAAATCAAACTCGGATTTTTGGTACCACCTCCCTCTGTGCTGGAGCCCACCTGACATTTTGTCCCCCACCCGGAGCCTTGCCCTGTGCCTTCCCCTTGCGCAGTGAATAGGTTCACGGGCTGATTTATTCAGCAGGGAAAGAAATTCATTTAGACTAGTGTGTACACGGACACCTACGCCTTCAGCCCCAAAGTTCTTTGAAATTTTTCTTGCTTTCTCTTTTTCCTTTCCTTGGGAGCAGGAAAGTGTGTAAGCTCTTCTTCCTCATTTCCTCAAACTGAGTGGTGGTGTTCTCCCCACTGTCGCTTCTCCGTGTTCTGGTTTCGTGCTCTGCAGGGTCAGCAAACCCCAAACATTATCCTCAGTCACTTTAAAGTTCAGCCAAGTGTGCAAAACCCGGCCAGGCCCTGCGGCCTCTGGAGAAGCCTCAAAGCCACAGGAAAGGCCTTAACCTGACTTTCCAGCCGCATGGAAATCTGTTTTCTCTGCAGAATTCTTGGTGGCTGCTTCCTCCCCCCCCCCGCCCGCCATGCCCCTACTGTCATGGGAGAATCCCTGGGGCTCTTGGCATCTGACAGATGCCTGCCTGGGCCAGACACTGGGCCAGGCCCAGACCCTACCCTCCCAGAAGACTCAGATCTATAGGGAGACTCAATTTCAGGGTCAAATGCAAATGCGGTGATAGAAAAGAGGCTTGGAGCTGGCTCTGGGACTCAGGGAGCCTAACTGAAGGAGTGTGTGTGGCATTTGTACAATAGTTTGACCAGTGTTTGTTTTTTTTTTTTTTTAAAGACTCTCAAAATTTCACATTGAAGGACAACTTCTATGCAGTAAGTACGATTTCTACACAGAACAAAATTGCCTCGAGTGGTGAATTTCGACGGTTGCGGGTAGCCGTGTGACCACCACTCCGGTGAAGACGTAGAATGTTTCCATCGCTCCGGGAAAGGCCCCCTCCTGCCACAGCCCTGATTTCTGTCACCACAGACTCTTTCTGCGGGTTATGAACCTCCTCCCGATGGGATGCATACAAAAGGAATCACACTGTGGCTCCTTCTGCTTCCTTCTCTCGACGGGAGGGTTTTGAGATCTCCACCTGTCATTGGGCCAACAGTGTCTTGCTTTCCAATTCCTGAGGTGTCCCATTGCATAAATGCACCAAAATTCATCTGCTCCTTCTCCTTTGTACGAACATTTGGGTAGTTTCCCAGTTTGGGATTCTTCTGCATCCAGTAGCCTTCAACATTTGTGTAGAGGCCCATATTTGTTCTGGTCAAACAAAGGTTAGCAAGGTCAGTGTCTATCGCAAGGGCCCGAGGTGTCCACGATGGGAAAGGGGGTTCAGGGAAGCAGTCAGATGAAAGGCTCCACGTTCCACGGGTAGAAACTGGGTGGTTGGCCGGTTCACACTCACCAAAGGAATGTCAGGGTGATGGGAAAGCTGTGCTCTCTTGTATGAGCTCTACTCTCCTTGAGTGGAAGAAGCTTGGGGAGGGCAGGGAAGAGGTCAGGGTGAGGGTGGAGGAGGAGTGGGGTGTCTAGGGAGCCAAGTGCACAGAGGGCACCCATGCTCGGGGTTCCTGCATGACCCTGGGGCCTGGCTGCTGCCCTGGGACAGGCCTTTGTGGCCGAGAGCAGTCAAGGCTGGAATCGGTGGGACCTGGTGTCATTCCCTCAGAGGCCTGATGGAGGGACACAGCTGTGACAAAAGTCTCGGCAGGCTTTGCAGAGGAGGAGACAAGAGGTGGTTTTCCTGCCACATCATCCAGGTAGTGACCTTTGCGTTTCTGTTTTGCCAAGAGTCTGGGCCTGGGCTTACTTACATCTGTGCTTGTTAGGAAAAAAAAAAAAAAAGTAGGTTGATTTGTTCAGCTGCAGCTGATGTCAGCCAGATCTAGAAGATTCTCCTGCCCACTCACGGAGGGGCTACTCTGCAGATCCTGTCACCGCTGTGGGCTTTAGTTTCTTCCTCTGTGAAGCGGGGAATGATCAAACTTGCCAGAGTCCCCTTCACAATTATGATGATTAAACTCGAGGATACAAAAGCGACAGATGAATTTCAAGGGTCTCTAGTTGTGAAATTAATATAAGAATCACCCGTCAGATTGATTGCTTGAGTGGTTAATTTGGTTCATCTGGCTTAAGATACTCTTTTTTCTTAACTTTGGTTATTTATTTTGAGAGAGAGAGAGAGAGAGCAGAGGAGGGGCAGAGAGAGAGGGAGAGGGAGAGAATCCCAAGAAGGTTCCGCACTCTCAGCGCAGAGCCCAGAGTTGAGGCGTGAACCCACAAACCGTGAGATCATGACCTGAGTCGAAATCCAGAGTCAATTTAACCCACTGAGCCGCCCAGGCACCCCTGGCTTAAGATACTCTTTAGGCCTATTGACTAACACTTTGGAAGAACTCAGAGCGCTGCACATATGTCCCCCCACCCCTGCCCTCATTTGAACAAAGTGGAGGAAACAAGCGTCTGCATCAGCAGAACTTCGTGGCCTCCCTTTTCCTTCTGAAGCCACCTCAGCTGCCCTTCGAAGCCAGCACATCTCATAAGGGGCCTTCCAGCGGGTTCTGCGTGTCCTCATTCTTCCTCCTCGTCCAAGTCAGAGTCAACACAAGCACGGTGTGTTACGTAGGTGCCGGAAGAAAGATAGAGTTGGTGACACAACAAAAAATCTCACCAAGTGGTATAGCCACGGGGTGGGTTGTTGTCTTGTGTAAAGACGGAAACGAGAAAATGCACGTACCACCAGCAGAAGGGTTATCTGGAAAAGAGACGGTTTCTGCAGCCGGAAACTTAGAATTTTTGCAGTTTTAAATAGCCAGGGAGCTGAGCCATGATTGTATCCAGCCCCAGTCATTGCACAGAGAAGTAAACTGAGGCCTGGAAAGTCTGATGTGTTTTTCTGTGGTGACATCGCTAATTGTAAGTGTGGCTGGCGTCAGAGCCCCGTTCTTCTAAACACGGGCGGTAAGTGATGGCAGCCTGTGAAACATCATAGTTACATTAAGTTGCAAGATTGTGCCGTATGCTCAGATTAGGGCGGTTCTTGCAGGAGCTGGAGAGACCCATGGATAATGGCAGAAGAGAATCTCCTGATTAGAAGCCACGTGACCACCGTGGACAGGAAGAGAACTCTATGTATGCTGGAAACCTCAGCAGGGAGACTCCGAAAAGACAGAAAAAAGAGTTAGAAACCAGTGTGACAACCACACAAAAACCAAGACGGGAACAAAAGTCTTGGGAGTTTGTATCATGAAATATTTTCTAAAGAAACATTAAAAAAGGTCTACATCGCCAAGGCCGATGAAAACCCTTGGAAGACAACAACGAGAAACGGGAAAAGGAAAAGAGAAACGAGACGACAGAAGAAAGCCTCCCCAGAGGAAATGACACCAGAAGGAGGGTCCAGCAGCAACTATGGCAGGTGACAAGGGGACAGCAAGAGACTGGGAGGAAGAATACAAAGCAAGCATCAAAGGGGCCTCAGCACCCGAGGAAGCTGAGCGCAGCAGGTGAAGTGCTTTCCTGCACCGGGAAGCAGTCTCTGACAAGGTGTGCACTAACAACCCCCGAATGCAGGCTTAGCTTCTGCGTTCGCTAGTCATGACTTGGTTTCACAAGTGCCCCCCATGGAAAGGATGGAGGTGAGAGAGGAAGACCATACATGCCAGACGCAGTGGGGCCATCTCCTTCCGTCTGCATTCCAGCGACCCTCCAAGGATCTCCCGGTTCCCATCTCCGAGAAGAAATGAAAGGAGCCTGGGGTGGGGGGGAAGGACAAGGAGGATAGTCAGGACCAAAAGCATCAGGACTGAGCGGAGGACCAGGGGAGAGAGGGGAGAAGCAGGACGAATTCGCTTCTGTGGGCTTGAAGATTGCGCCTTTGGGCCACGATGATGATGGAAAATAACCATAAGTGCGAAGAAACCCTCTTGCAACGAACAATGTCTCTGAAATGGAATAATGATTAAGAACCAGGCTTGAACTTTGGCTTGGAGGCAAAAATGGTACCAAGATCTGGGTGCTTTTCATCTCCCGGGTGGTGCGGCGACCCTGAGAGGCGCTTAGGAAGTGAGACGCGGAGACGGGTCAAGAACTCGAGATCCGAAGGACAGTTTCTGTCTAACACTTCCCCGATTGTCTGTCGTCATTGTAATCGGAGCTGTTAACACAGAGCCACGTGACCCTTTGCTGTCTCTAGGCCGAACAGCCACACCTGCTCGCCAGTGAGTCTCTCCCTGATTGTCACTGTTGTCCCCGAGCCGTTTCCATGTGCCTGCTTTGGAAGGGCAGGCACTGCCTCCTGGCTACAGTCACCTCCTCAGTGGGCTCACCAGCCGTGGCCTTGTCTCAGTGGGTGGTCCCCGCTCCCACGTGGGAGACGGTGCCTCCTCCCTGTGGCTAACTGCCCAGCCAACACACCCTGGGCCTTGCTCTCTGGCTCCAAATGAAGGCGTTGGTCAGTGGAATCCTTTGATCTCTTCCACACAGATGGCCCTCCCCTCAGTCCTTGGGTTTAATTGGATGTGCTCTTTTAAAGGATTAGCTTGGGATACTGTTTCTCCCCAAACCAGCAAGTCTGAGTCTCCCTGGAAGCTGGTGGCTAGCACTTTCAGACTCATTCCACCAGACCCCACACTGTAATACACTTATTACAGTGCAGAACTATCTCTGTGTAGCCATCTGTGGGTCTGTTAGTCTTAAATTCTTCAGGGTGGGCACATGTGTGCATATGCTTTTTATAGCGGAGGTAAGGAAAAACAGAGAAGCTCTTGGCCAGTGTTGTTAGAACTCATACTGGTGACTCCTAAAGACTAGTCTTTGCGCTGCTGGCCTAAGAACCCTGTGTGGGGCTTTAGGAGAATGCAGATTCTGGTGCAGTTGATGCAGATTCTGCTCCTGGGGAACGTGGATGGTCCCCCAGGCTTAATTACCACTGGATGAACGGCCTCAGGCAACGTGATTTGCTCCCTGCTGGGTTGGTTGGTTGGAATCTGTAATAACTGAGTGATCATTCCCTCATTCAGTAGACGTTTTACGGAGGGCACTCTCTGTACCGGGCACTATTCTGGATGCTGGAGCTCCAACAGCAACGGAAATAGAGGAGATTCACGGAGCTCCAATGATCTGTCTCAACGCTGAGAATGTAGCCACCTCTGCAGGTTTATTGTGGGTGCTCATCTTCCCTGGTACATCTTCCCTCTCCTACCTCTCTTTCCAACCTCCATCTCCAGAGCATATTTGTTAAGTGGAACCAACAGGGAAGAGAGAGAGAGAGTGTGTGCAGGAAAGTGGGGGAGGGGCAGAAGGAGAGGGAGAGAGAGAATCCCAAGCAGGCTCCGTGCTATCAGTGTGGAGCCCAATGCGGGGCATGATCCCACCAACTGTGAGATCGTGACCTGAGCCAAACCAAGAGTCAGATGCTTAACCAACTGAGCCACCCAGTTGCCCCCAAAGGGAAGATTTTTAATACAGAAACCACTCATCTGAAGGAAGACCAACAAAGGTCTCTGTGAATATGTTTCCCTAGTGCTCTGGGTCGAAGGGAGAGGGCCAGCCAGACCCCGGAAGGGCAGGTTACTTAAGGACGAACGAGAGGAACATCTTGCTCTTCCGACTGAAAAGTTCTCCCAAACCGGAGCTTAGCAATTCTCTTTGTGACCATCACTATGTGGTACTGAAAGACATAGACAACATTATACCAGAGATAAACCTGTTATTGACACACTCGCGGGGTTTTCTGGGTGGGAAGATAGTGCTGGCACTCTGGGCACACGCATGCTCTAATGACCTGCTCTGCCCAAGGAGTGATGCGCGCTCAGGGAGGAGGGAAAACACTAATGACTGAGCGGAAACCCGAACTGGATCCAAGGGTGTGAATACCAGGATTAGTAAAAAGACAGGCATGGACTTGAACTTTAACTTGGAATGGCCAGGAAGGCTAGAAACTGGGGAGTTTCACTTCTAGGTCCTGACCTTGACTTGGCCAAAGGCTTTCACTCTGGCCCCAAGCACACTTCCTCGGCACTGTGAGGGCTCGAGGGCATTGCCGGGGCTGCTGGACAGGCGAGCCCCTGGAAAAGAAAGAGTTCCCAACAGGTTAGGGGCAGGGTTCAAGTAAAATTTCCACGCGGTCATTGTATTTGTCTCCCACGTTTCAACCTGTTTTCCTTTTCCATCAGATGTGTCTTAATTAGATTCATCTAAGCTCTGTGAAAGGCATTTAATGGCTTTCTAAGACAAGAGTGGGTAGTTACATACTTGTGCCTAGGACCGGACTTGAGGGCCTCGGGGCCCATGGGGGTTTATAAAACCTAGTCATATTGGCACATGGATTCCCTTCCAGCTGTGTGTGTTTGTCACATCCTTGCAGCCTGGCACTGCTCCAGTGTCATCTCAGGGCACCGAAAGTCCAGCCCTCCTTAGGTCAAGGGTGGAGGGGCCCCTCACACAGCTGCCACTGATGGCTGCCTTGTTCCCCGCATTCCGTCACACTCAGTTTCATGGGAATGCCGGGGAAAGGGACGCCCTGCCTTTATCAAAGCGGCCCAAACATCAAGGGACCACTTGAAAACCTCTGGAAAGTTTATAGCCCTCATGAGATATATATGTGGCCGAAATGTGGCTTAGACTACCACTTTCCCCAAGAATTTTCCATCGGGAATGAAAGCTACTCACTTCGGTTATTTTTATACAAATCCTCCCTTTTTTTTCAGGTTTCCTGGTTTGGATTTTTAAATCCTAGACCCTTAACCCAAACGCGCCTGGCTGTTTCCTCTACCGCTGCTCAGCCTGTGTGAGGGCTTGAAGTTACATTCTCTGTAGACTAAGCAGAGCACGGTGGCAAAGAGAAAGGAGCTGTGTACCTAACTTCATGTGTATTTAGATTGAAGATCTGAAGGGGCCCAGATTTCCAGGTGGCCTCGGAGTGGCCCTGCTGATGAGCTGGCAGCCCCTTCGGGCTGGTTTCCATGCTGGGACATTTCAACCTGGTATTGGCTTCATCAGCCCTTTGCCCACAACATGTCCTGACAGAGCCACCAGCCCCTGTCTTGGGCCAAGAAAGCCACCACATGTGTTCTCTTCAGCTCTATCGGGAGGTCCCAGAGATCAGTCCTGTTGTTACCGGGTCTCATGACATTGTCACAGCTCAGCCGCCCAATTCGCATCATGTGACTGTCAGGATGGAAGTTTAGCTCCTTTGGCTAGCCAGTGGGGTTTGGTCCCCTGGATCGGCTGTGGATGTCAGGTATCACCTAAGTAGGCTCCAGAGACTCATAGTCAGGGGAGAGCTCTGCTTTGGTATTCTGGAACTCTGTTGTCTTACACCCCCAAGGCACCATGGCCACACCATCCCTGTGCTGCCCATGGGGCCAGGACAGAATTCCAGCAATGCATTTGCTCTGGACAGCACTGCGTGTACACTTACTATGTGAGGGGGGCTGGAGTGGTGCTGGTGGGGAGACCAGGGGGCATGACAGAGCTTCCACCAGCAGGAGCCAAGTACGTGCTGGGCACGCGCTGGATTCCGCACAGGGAGCCGTCTACCCTGATCCCCACACCGTCCTTTGCCAGTGGTATTACCCACGCTTGATGGATAAGGAAGCTAGATCGGAGAGGAAGTGACAACTTGTCTAATTTCGCCCAGGGACAAAGTGGCAAAGGCCTGATTCAAACTGACCCCAAACCTGTGTTTTTCTGCCTCCGTGGGTCTGCTTTCAGAGCAAAAGGGAGGCACGTGCATAACAGAGCCACGATGCAAGTTCAAAAGGACAAAGTCTGTAGTGGGAGTACTTACAATGGAAGCATTCGAAATACTAGAAAGGTACAGCAGGGTAAGGCAAGGAGTTGGACCAGGTAAATGGGCAGAGGGGCGTCAAAGGGATGGAATTGAGTGAGTCTTCAAGTATGTGTGTGGTTTATTCAACGAAGGCCGAGCTGAAGGAAAGACCTAGTGTGTGTGAAGGATGGAGGTAAGTGCGTTGCAACTTGGCTTTATGTTCTCTTGCTCGCACAGCTGAAGAACAGTTGGTCAGTGGATGTTGCACCAGGCAGCACCCTGAAGTGACCGCCTTTGTTCACGTGGCACTCCCGTTGCCAACATGGCCCACCCCTGATGCCATGTATAGCATGGTGGCATGTCTGGCATTGGCGGGACCCCGTCTGGCTCAAGTCTGAGCTTCATTCATGCTGAAGTGCTCCCTGCTCTTCTCTTGTTCGCACAGTGATTTCCCAACCCAGCTCCTCCTCAGATTGGCAGATCTGGCACACCTTTTGGAGTTTCCCAACCCAACTCGAACTTGGAGGGAGGGTTCCCCACACACACAACACCAAGCAATTTTCAGACACCAGCAGGGTGTCCAAGAATTCAACTCAGTTCTGAGACTATCTACCCAGGTCAGATACTACAGGTTCAGTCCTATGAAACTGCCCCCTTCTCCCTACCCCCGCTTACTTTGAACAATGGTGTCCAGCCCCAGGTTTTCACCTATGCTATTGGCTGCTTCTGATGGCTACAGATTGGAGACTCCAAGGACCTCCTCCTTAGGTTCAGTTAGTTTGCTAGAGCAGCTCACAAAACTCAGGAAAACACTTATCTACACTTAACAATTCATTAAAGGATATGATAAAGGACACAGATCAACAGCCAGTTAATCCCCAACAAAGGAGTTCCTGTAGTCAGGGAGCTTGGGACCTGGCTCTGTGTCACATGGAAGCATTCTGGTTCCCCAAGAGTGGAAAGTCTCCAGAAAAAGGACCAAAAACCTGTCCTCTTGGGTTTGTATGAAGGCTTCATTACATAGTCTTGATTGACTTGGCCATTGGTTAATTCAGCCTCAAGCCTGTCTCTCTTCCCCGGAGTCCAGTTGGGACTGAAAGTTCTAACCCTCTAATGACACAGTTGGCTCCATTGGCAACCAACCCCCATCCTTAGGTGCTTTCATAAAGCCTTCTCATTAGCATAACAAAAGACACTTTTTTATCACTCTCAGCACTTAGGAAATTCCAGTGATTTGGGGAGCTGTGAGCCAGGGACTGTGGACAAAGACCAAAGATAGTATGAGAAATACAGATTTGATCAGTCAGATGAATAAATCACAATATCATAGCACAACATAGACAAAAACTGGGATATCCCTTCTGATCAATGCAGATAGTAGCCTGGGGCAGCAGCAAGAGGGGCATCAAAGACCACAGGGGTGGTCTGAGATCTACCCGTAACTATTTGTGTCAGTTAGAGTCTTAAATTGCTGGCCTGCTGGCCCTCCAACCCTAAAGGTTTATAACTCTATCCCAAATGGCTGGGTTTTAACACCACATTCAATTTGCCTTTATCTCTGCGCAAGACAAGGTTGCATTAACACTCAAGAGATACCCGTTAAGTGAAGGTGGTACTGAAAAGACGATACCTGTGTGGAAGGGGATCCCATGAAAGCGACTGATAAAGCTGGTATGTGAAGCAAGAAGATGACCAACAGGAAACTGGCAGGAAAACTGAAACCCAAAATATAAACGGTCATAGAGAAATAGAAAATGAGGTCATTCTTGCTTTAGGTCAATGGAGCTTCCACCCAGCTTTTCTTAAGTTTCAGGAGGAGTGACAGGACATGGCAACCCCAGCCCCCACCTCTCTTCCATGGCGCAAGAGCATCTTCTGGGATTTCATGAGAAGAATAAAGCTGGTGCTTGCACACCGTGCAACACTCTTGTTTATATATATATATATACCTTACAGGCATTGGCCAAGGATGACTGAGCTATCTCCAAACCTGCCAGATTTCTCAGAAGAAATAAAGGCAATCAGCTGCCTTTCTGCAGTCCCAACCTCCATGGCATCCAAACCTCTTAGGAAGGATAAAATTTTAAATAAAATTTTAGATAAAATTTTAAATCCGTGGTTCACATGCTCTGTAGGGGTGACGCTAGAATATCGTTCTGATTCCAGATCAGGAGATTGAGTCTTAGAGGCTCAAGGTGACTTGTCCAGCTGGCCTGGGAAGCACACTGCAGAGTCCCTGGACCTCAGACTTCTAATGTTCCTTCCTAGTATTTGAATCATTGGAAACCAGACTTTCCAAATGAAGCATGCACTGCAGGCTGTTTTCCGTCATTGCCCCATGGAAAAATGCAAAGACTAAACTAGGACACAGAGTGTGTATTAAATTTTGAACAACTGAAAAAAAAAAGAAAAAAGGAAGAGTTCATCCAAACTAATAAAATTTTTGAGCAACTCTTCTGGGGATGACCTGGTGGTGTTTACTTGAGTTGCTGAGAAAGACTGAGACCGTGAAATGGTGAAAAGGGGGCAGACTGCACTTGGTGAAAGAGTCCCATGGAGCCTCAAATCCAATTTGAACTTGGAAAACATTTATATAATCTTCTTATTCGGCATCTCCATGGTGTGAGAATGACTGAGCAAAAGAATGCCCTCAGTGCCACAGCCTTTTCAACTGTAACATGTGATTTTTAAAGGCCTGGGTCTTTGGCATTCTGTTGGCATAATGGTGGCCAACAAGGGTGGGAAAGGGCACACAGGCAAGTGCATGGGCCACACATATAAGCCCTCTCCTTCCAAAGGAGGGCCAGGGTAAGCACAGACACTCGCCTCACCCAAGCTCTGGGCAAGGGCAGCTGGGTCTGGTTGTTAAAAGATCAACCTTCACACCCTTGGGAGTGGCCCCTGGCCAGTGGTCTAGTTGAATAGGACTGTGCCACCTGGGACCTGACACCAGAATATGTGTATAAGTTTCCTCCAAAACGCCCTTTCAGAATGAACCCACACACCCCTCAAGGCCCATGTTGTCAAAGTCAGCACACACGTATGCAGATGCTGTGGAACAAAGACTAAAAATTGCATTGGAACTACCACCTACAGAGAGAATTCTTGTATTCCCCTTTTAAAAATTATATTATTTTTTAATAAAAAAAAATGTTTAGGGGAACCTGGGTGGCTCAGATTAAATGTTAAAAAAAAAAAAAAAATGGACAGGGGCTCCTGGCTGGCTTAGTTGGTGGAGCTTGTGATTCTTGATCTCTGGGTCATGAGTTCGAGTCCCATGTTAGGTGTAGAGATTCCACTAAAAAATGTTTATTTTTGAGAGAGAGAGAGAGGCTGCACCAGCCCTCCTAACACTGAGCACATGACAGCCCCTCTGACCACCTGCTGATTGCTGCTGGCCAGTGGCAACTTTACTATCTTCGTTGGCAGGTGATGTGTTCCCAGACTTTGTTTTGCTCCAACTTGGCTTTGGCTATTGGTTTCCACTTTGTAAGTGGCCACTGAAAACCACATCCAGCTGGACAGGCTCATACATCCCATTGATTACATCAGATAGAAAATGGAATTAATATTTCAAGTCATACCTATTTTTTAAACTTACAAATATTTGTTTTTATTTCCTATTATGTGTGGGCAGTCTTAGGTACTAGAATTCTTATCTAGATGATAGTTTATTTACTAGTTCAATCAGTATTTATTAAATACCTACTTTGGGCCAGATGTGATTTTAGGTGCTGAAGATACAGGATGAAAAAAAAGAAAAACAAAAACAAAACTCAACAGAATGTCCTTGTCTTCAAGGAGCTTATATTTGAGAGGGTGAGACAAACAATTAACAAATGAGTATATATTATGTCAGGGGGGAATGAATGATAGGAAAATAATGGATAAGAGGATAGAGATTCATGGGAGCTTAGGAGAGGCATCTCTGAGAGGGAAGGACTTGAGTAATTGTAGCTGCCCAGACACTTGAAGGAGGTAGAAGGACAGTGACACACATATTTGTGGGAAGAACATTCCAGGCAGAGCAACAGGAAGGCAATGTCTGTGGAGGTGCGATCCTGCTTCCTGTGTTTGATCAGGACCAGGACTGTGGGTGTGGCTGGAGCCAAGGCTTGGGAGCTGAGGGAGGACGGGGGAGGCTCAGATCTGTGGTCCCCAGAGCAGGGGTTGGGGGGGGGATTGGGAGAATGGGTCTAAAGGTGCAAACTTCCCACTATAGGATAAATAAGTCCTGGGGATGTCAGGTACAGCATGGTGACTGTAGTTAACACTGCCATGTGGTATAGTTGAAAGCTGCTAAGAGTAAAATCCTGAAAGTTCTAGGGGTGCCTGGGTGGCTCAGTCGGTTAAGCGTCAGATCATGATCTCACGTGTTTGTGGATTCGAGCCCCGCGTCAGGCTCTGTGCTGAATGCTTGCTCGGAACCTGGAAACTGCTTCTGATTCTGTGTCTCCTTCCCTCTCCGCCCCTCCCCCACTCGTGCCCTGTCTCACCCTCCCTGTCTCTCAAAAATAAATAAATGTAATAAAAATAATTTTTTAAAATCTAAAAGTTCTCATCACAAGGAAAATGCTTCCCTTCCCTTCCCTTCCTTCCCTTCCCTTCCCTTCCCTTCCCTTCCCTTCCCTTCCCTTCCCCTCCCCTCCCCTCCCCTCCCCTCCCTTCCCTTCCCTTCCCTTCCCTTCCCTTCCCTTCCCTTCCCTTCCCTTCTCTTCCCTTCCCTTCTCTTCCCTTCTCTTCTCCTTTTCTTTCCTCTCTTTTCTGCTTTTGTATTTATATGAAAAGATGGACATGAACCAAATTTATTGTAGCGCTCACTTGGCAATATATGTATTGTGCTGTACAACTTAAACATACAGTGTTGTATGTCAGTTCTATCTCAATAAAACAGAATGAAAAAAAAATGATCCAAGAGATAGCTCAAGGAAACAAACTTAGAGCTTTGCCCTTTTTATTGGGTTTAGAGCCTCGTTTGACCTAACCACCAGGTGTTCGATCATAATAGCATCCGCGATCTGAGAAAAACAAGAGAAGGATTTACTCTCAGCTCAAAAGGTAGCCTATTGTTTTTTGCGGGTCTTAACCTCCGTGTTCAAGGCATCCTAGCTGTGTGCCCTGGTGCACTGACAACCCAGACTTCTCTTTTTCCTTTTACAACCTTCCCCTTCAAATTGATTGCGGTTTTATTGGAAGACAGCCCAAGAAATACAGGCTTGTTTTCTTTTAACTGACAGTATGGTCTTGATAGCCAACTTCACAGGTAGGCAACCTTCAAAATTCAGACAAGTTCAGCTTCATAATTTGTTAGCTCAAATACCACCGACCAAGGATTCAGAGAAAGGCCATCCGCCGTGTTTCTTCTACCCAAATGGTTTTGCTTCTAACATAAAGAAATCCTCAGCAGTACAGAAAAAAAAAAAAAAAAAAGATTAAAATAAAAATATCAATCCATCACGTTGCTTCTCTCATGCATAGGGCGCTTTCTTTCAAGAGACTTTAAGGAAGTGTCTTAAAACAAATTTGCATGTTTGAGTGTATTCCATGGTCGGGAGCATAAGCGCTTAAGGAGCTTCTGGAAGACTTTATGCAGTGTCCGGGATCAAGCAGTTGGTAAGATGAGAGAGAAAGTTCCTTTTCTCTTCTTTTTAAAGTTTTATTTATTTATTTATTTATTTAGAGAGTGGGGGAGGGGCAGAGGGTGGGGAGAGAGAGAGAGAGAGAGAGAGAGAGAGAGAGAATCTCAAGTAGGCTCCACACTGTCAGCGCAGAGCCCAACACGGGGCTCAAACTCATGAACCATGAGATCATGACCTGAGTTGAAATCAAGAGTTAGCTGCTTAGCTAGCTGAGCCACCCAGGTACCCTGAGACAGAAATTAAATGAACTTATGGTATAGCTACCATAAGCAAAGAACTCTCCCCCTTCCCCAGGAGAAATTGGGTAGTTGATTTTTTTTTTCAATTTCCTTTTATTTATTTCAAAACCTCCGGGGGAGGGTGGGGCACCTGGGTGGCTAAGTCTGTTAAGCGTCCGATTCTTGACATTGGCTCAGGTCCTGATCTCAGTGTGTGAGTTCAAGCCCCGCCTCTCGCTCTGCACTGACAGATTCTCTCCCTCTCTCTCTGCCCCTCCCCTGCTCACATTCCCTTTTCTTCTCTCTCTCTCAAAATAAATAAATAAACTTAAAAAAAAAAAAAAACCAAGCTGGCTACAGATGCAGTGTATGGGCACAAAGAACTTTAGTGTTCATGTGCACCTTTACAGAGCCACTTAATTTTTGACCATTTAGTTGATAAATGTAATGAATCACTGATGTACTTTATTCACCTTGGGGATACTGCCCCTCCCAAAGTGAGCATTATCACAGTCTATGTAAAATATTTACATTGTAACCTTAGCATATAGAATACATAACACAAATATTTACCTCTCTGTGTACGTGTGTGTTAAGAGCTAATACCTTTTGTGGGCAAAATGCTTATCACCAAAATTCTTTTGATTAATGTCCCTTCGTATTGATTTCAAGAAGAACTCTTTTTTTTCTCCCTTTTTAAAAAATTGAAATACAGTTGATATACCACATTCTATTAGCTTCCGGTGCACAACATAATGATTTGCTATTTGTATATAATGCCAACGAGCACCAGGGTAAGTCTGGTTGACACCCGTCATATAGTTACAAACTGTTTTCTTCTTGTGATGAGAACTTCTAAGATCTGTGCTCTTGGCAACTTTCAAATATACGACACAGTAATATTCACCACATCATTACCACGCTGGTTTTTACATCCCTAGGACTTAATTATTTTACAACTGGAAGTTTGGACTTTGTGACCCCCTTCACCCATTTTGCTGCCCCCCACCCCCACCTTTCTGACCTAGAGTTGATGCTCTTGGCAAACGGCCAATCCAGGAGGAACTAACTCCTTTGCCTGACTAAACTTGTTGCCCTTTCTTACTCTACCTTTCCAGAGTTGCTCCCCCTACTCAAACAGTTCCCCACTGGCTTTCCAGACTAATTCGATCTAAGCTTCTCCTGAAGGTGACTCACCCCTGTTCTGTCGTTATTCACATGTCGACTCCCCCCACTCCATCCCTCCTGTGCTTCTTCAGCTCTTTATCCTTCCCGTCACTGAAAACAATGATTCACAAGAGGCCACTTTTTTTTCTGACAGATTTAAGAGACCCATGGGCTGGAGGTGGCGTCATTTGAAATCAAGGCACCACAAAAGTCTGGGGTGAGCCATTCTCCCTATAGCATCCACCCCATCAGAACTGAATGCCTTCAGATAATTCAACTCCACCTGGAGAGAAGTAGCTGGAAGCTGATCCGAGGACAAGCCAACAGGTTTGTTCAGTACATGCAAATCCTCTGTTTCACTGACCTCCCAAGTATGAGCTGAAACAAATAAAATGTGGGTATGGGGCTGGGATGTTGCCAACAACAACCATTTTGCACAAAGGCTGACAAAGGCCTGGCGTTTTCTCCCGCCCTCCTCACTGGCGGTACAAGACCAGTCATGAGCTTCCTTAGTCTTCTGTCAGCAGGCTTCCAGCTGTGGGCTGTGGCATAGCTAACGAACACAGTCCCACAAAGACATGATTTTTTTGCTCGCACAAGGACCGAGGAAACTAAGCCAATTCTGCAGATATTTCAGCCAATTTCTCCTCCCACATCCCACACCCAAGTACTTTGGCCCCTCTCCTCTGCAGCAGAATGGCTAGAGAAATTCTATGAAGCGTGACAGAGTTGTTTGCAAAAAAGAGAGGGAAAAAAATGACAGGAATCTATCTAAAAAAAAAAAAAGAAGAAGAAGAAGAAAGAAAGAAAAGAAAAGAAAGAAAAGAAATGAAAAAAGTCCTCACTTGAAAAGTAACTTCTCTTCAGTTGATTCATTACCTTCCTTGGGGTTTGCTCCGGTCAGTTGACCAACTATAAACTCCTCCATGGCCTGTGCCCTCCTCCATTCTCCATTTCCTGTTCCAAGATCCGCTGCTGGTTTCCTGACAAATATGTCCCTCCCTCTCTCCTCTCAGCCTTATCCTTTCTTCATTACCCACATATTTGCCATTTTATTTGCTTATCATTGTCTCTTATATTTCAGACCTTCTATCCTGGATGCATCTTTTCCAATTTTCTTTAGTGAGTGTGTGGGTGGATGGGTGGCCAACTGTGAGTTTCTGTTTATCTCTCTTTGCCCTTATTTTTTTAACAGTATATTTGTCGCGTTAACATTATGAGACGGTTGGTGTTTTCTTTCAGCACAAGGAAGCTATAATTTCACTGTTTTCTAGTTTTCATTGTGAGTCTACCCCTCCTTTGAAGATAATGCTTTCGTGTTTGTTTCCAGCTGCTTTTCAAATCCACTGTATTTTGGGGATTCTGCACTTTCATGAAGATGTGTCCAAGATTAGCTTTCTTTTCCTTTGTCAGGCCTAGAATTAATTGAGACACTTGAGCTTGTGAACTGCTTGAAATTTCTCAGATGTTATTTTTGTGAGTTGTGCTTTTTTTGCCTCATTGCCCCTCCCCTCTCCATCTGGAATTCTGATTTGATGTATATTAGACCTTCTCACTCTCTCTTCCATATCTTATAGCTTCTCGTTTTTTAAGTGTCTTAAGGTTTTCTTTTTTTGTGTGTTGCATTCTGGTTAATTTATTCTATCTGTCTTTCAGTATACCAGTTGTCTCTTTATCTGGGTTTACTGTGTTTTTATACATACTCATTACATTTTTTCTTTTAATTATTAAAATTTTTCTAGAAGTTATCTTTTTGGATCTGTTAAGTTCTTTAAAGTTTTTTTTTCCTACTCCCTGCATATATTTTAAAGCTCCTCTTTCACTGTGTTAAATGTGATTGTTTTAGAGTGTATACAGTTCACATACAATAATTGTTTGTCTTTTTTTTTAAGTAGGCTCCACCCCCAGCATGGAGCCCAATGTGGGGCTTAAACTCACAACCCTGAGATCAAGATCTGAGTTGAGATCAAGAGCCAGATGCTCAACTGACAGAGCCACCCAGGCGCTCCCACAATAATTCTAATATATGAAGTCTTTCTGCATCTGTTTCTGCTGGTTCTCACTCATGGTACATGGTTATTCATTACTGTAAACTTCTCAGTTCTATGGAAAATCATATTTGAAATCCCTGGAGAGTTAAAAGGAAGGCATCTCCTTCAAAAAAAAGGTTTGCATTTGCTTTGTCAGATGCCAAAAGGCTTTACTAGTCTAAAAACACTTTAAATTCATAGCTTGAGGGTGTGGAGATGAGACATATGATATGATTTTTGGCTGCAAATACATGAGAAAGACTGATTACAGCTACAATTTCCCAGGACCTTTAAAAAAAATTTTTTTTTTTTTTTTTTTTGTGGGAGTGGGGGGCGCCTGGGTGGCTCAGTTGGTTAAGCGGCCAACTTCAGCTCAGGTCATGACCTCGCGATTTGTGAGTTCCAGCCCCACATTAGGCTCTGTGCTGACAGCTCAGAGCCTGGAGCCTGCTTTGGATTCTGTGTCACTCTCTCTCTGCTTCTCCCGCACTCATGCTCTGTCTCTCTCTCAAAAATAAATAAACATTAAAAGTAGATTAAAAATTAATTTTTTTTTTTTTTTTTTTTTTTTTTTTTTTAGAAACCCTGATTTGCTTTGTGCCAAGGATACTTTCCCTCCAGTCTTTAGGAGTGGGGGCATGCTGTAGCGTGGGAAATGTTGGTTCTTCTTACCCTAATTATGCAGCACTTTGTGTCCTCCGGTTTAGGGGACAAGGATCTTCTATTAGGCCCCAGCACTGGACGCAGACTTCATGCACTTTCTCACAACCTCACCTCCTTTTTCTTCTGTCTTGGTTGGCGTTCTAGCCATGCCAGGCTGTCCCCTTTCTTGAATGTAGGATCTGGTTCCTGGTCGGCCTCTGAGCTGCCAGATGGTGCAACTCAGAAGGGCAGGGTGTTCCTTACTGGGGGGATGAAACCTGACCAGTAGGAAATGGAAGGTGAGAAGGAAGCACATAGGTAAGGTCCTCCTTCCTCTTTTACTTGGATGACTTCACAGTGTGGGTCACTCTTGCAGCCCTTCCAGAGATGCCTTCCATGCATCTGCAGAGTAAGCAGCTGGGTCCATCTCGAGCTGGTTGTGCATGGAGTGTATTGTCTGGCTCTGGTGGACATCTTTTCTTGCCTCACTTTCGCTGCCCTGGACCTGAACCTCCCAAGTCATCTCGATGCTGTCCTTATGCCTTCTCAGGGCATCAGAATTAAGGCTCAAGTTTACTTGGGTTGGTAGATTACCTCCAGGGCAAGAGAGGCTCTGGTGTTCTGCTTATCTTGGTTTCTCCTAAATTTTGGCTGTATAATTTCTCATTATCTTGTCAAATCTTTCACGCCTTATAAGAAGAGGCTGTTTATATTTATCTAACATTTTTGAGTGCTTTCAAGTGGGAAGGTGGATGTGGACAACTGAGCCAGCCATGTTTCCCAGTCCATTCTGACAGCAATCAGGGTGATATTTTAAACATTGATATCTGATTGTGTCCCCTCCCCCATTGCTCAATACCCTTCCAGAACCCATGGCTCTCAGAATGCATTCCAGGATGCTCAACATGGTTTATATGATTGTATGTTCTGATTCTTGCTTACCTCCCTCACACTTGTTACTGTCATCATAATAGACTTCTTTCAGTTCCTCCAGTAATATGTCTCTGACTTGAGGTCTTTGCACATGTTGTCCCTCTGCCAAGAAACATTTCCCTCCACATCCCACATCCTCCACAAGCTAATTTCTACTTACTTTTTAAATTAAATATGCATTCTTTTGATGGGCCTTCCTGTGCTCTTTGTACAATCCTGATGCTAGTTCGTTCTTCAGGGACTCTATGTTTTTTCTTCACTGTTGGAAACCCTAGGGCACAGTCCGCAGTGCATGGTCAGCCCCCAGTAAATGTTGGCTGAATTGAATTATTTCCTATCTCAGAGAAATCAGGAGTGATCTCTGCCACCTCCAATGAATTTATCCCTGATGCTACCCTGGTACCTAACAGGCAGAATATCCTATTTTCCAGTCTTTTGTGATCCATGGATGACTGTCATACTTCTGGGGATCCCGCAGAGCAGATCTGGGGGTCGTAGGGACCCCAAAGAACTCCACAGACCTGGCTGGAGAGCTGGCTCTCCTGTAGGAGCTGGATCACCTTGGGTTGTTTGAGGCAAAATGAGTGTGAGTAAGCTTTGTGAAATGTGAAGTGCAGACAGTTGTTCAATTATTCACCACTTCTGCGCTTTTTGAACGTCCATTCGCTGTGGAGTGCTATGCTAATATTGGACACACCAAAATACAATCAGGGTAATGTTACTCTCAAATTGCTTTGAGTCTAGAGAGAAAGGCTACACAAATAAGACCATTAACATGGGGCACCTGGGTGGTTTAGTGGGTTCAGTGTCCAACTCTTGATTTCTGCTCAGGTCATGAGCCCAGAGTCATGGGACTGAACGCTGCGTGGGGCTCTGTACTGAGTATGGAGCCTGCTTAAGATTCTCTCTCCCTCTGCCTTTCTCCCCCACTCATGCACTCTCTAAATAAATAAATAAATAAATAATCATTAACATACTAAGGTAGAATTTCTAAGAACCAGGTGGAGATACTAAATGGTTGGAGTCATTTCTGAGGGTTCAGATATCTGGAGAGAGATTTCTGGAACTACCTAGTTTTGAGATGTAGTTTAAGAAGGAATTTAGCCAGAAAGGGGCCACTCTGATGCCAATGACCACAAACTCAATTACTTGCAGGGGAGAAAAGGTAAATTAATGATGCAAGCTAGTAATACAGTAAGGAATAGTGGGGACTATGGCAAACCAGAAGAGAATGTTCTAAAGGGAAGGAAGGCAACTCATTCAACATCTTGATATTACTGAGGTGTGAGAACGTGGGCTCTAGGATGCCATAGTCTCTGCTTTTAAAAGAATGCTGGAAATCGGGTTTTTACATGATATTTTTCAATATCTGAAGCATTACTCCAATTCCACTCCTACAACCTTGTCTGTATGATGAGTTCAGCCCATAGGCCACCAGATTTCTACCCCTTCTCTGGATGAAAACACAGATGTGGGACATCACTTCATTTCAAAGTTGCTTGCTCTTGTCTTCTGCTTAACTGCTCTGATAAACTGATGGTTCCTGAATCTGTTTCTTCAAGCCCAGTCTATATCCTGAGCTTTATATCCAATATTTAGTTGCTTACCTGGCATCCTCATCTGGAAAGTCACCTCCATTCAACATATCTGGAACCAAACTTTTCTACCCAACCCCCAATCTATCCCTGGTACGCTTCCTTGACTTGACTGGGCCTCCGTTTTCAATATGTAAATAGGAATAATAGTAATAACCTGCACTACCTAACTTTTAGGGGTGTTTGGAAGAACAGATAAAATGATATGTGTGTAGGACAAGAGAAGTTAGATAGAAGGACTGTGTACTGAGTATGGGCTTACAAGCTAACTCTGGGATGATGACATGCCTGCCCACACCTTCCTACTGACACGAAAAACCGGAAACAGAGACAGAGACAGTCAGAGATACAATTTCGCTATATCTGTTTGAATGGTACCTTAGACCAAGAAGAGGCACTAAAACATGAATTTTGTGATAATCTTTTGCTGCTCAGACCAGATTGCCATCCAGAGTGTCTATGGCAGGCAAACCGATGAGGTTGTCAGTCAAGTAATATTTCACTGCTGAGGATGAACACCTGAATTTGTTTTTTAAGACTATAGAGTGTAGGAAGCATTCCGTTGGCTTCCCGTTGTATTGGATCCATCACCTCCAGTAAAGTATGTGTGAATGTTTTCAGTCAGAAGCTTTAGGACCCATTGTTGTGGCTACATGGAATCGAAGAGGAGTTGTGTGTGGGCTTTGGCTGAAGAAACTACCTATGCTAATGGCAACTTTCACAGAGGGTAGGAATAAAACAGAGTCACGCAGCAGAGAAGATCCTGTCTGAGAGCAAACAAGAGTATTAGAAAATTTTCCATGTTCTAGAAAGGGCATTAATGTTCAGTGAATGGCCTGAGTAAAAAAAGAGGGAGTCATCCTGGACACGTCTTTCATCCTCATCACCCAAGTTCATCAGGCACCAGTTCCGTCATTGTTCCTCATACATATGTCTGGAATCCATATTCCCATATCCACTGCCACTTCCCCTGTCCCAATACAGGCTCTTCTTATCCCATAGTGGATGGTACACGTCTTACTGATAAGGGTCCTTCTCTCCGCTTCCTCTCACCCATTCATCCTCCACTGGAGGATCTTTCCAAACACAAATATTAGTAACCTCTCTCTCATACTTACAGCACTTTGTCTGCAACCCTTTAGATCCTGGCTCCAGGCATCATTTCATCCTCTCGTAGTCACTTTCCCATGTGCACCCTGACCACTTGCAAGCTCTCCCAGTGCACCTGCAGGTCAGGTGTTGCCCGTGGAGGTCCAGCACTGAAAGACTCAAAGAGGTAGGAGTGGTCCCGGTGAGAGAGTAGAGAGGTAGGGAAGAGGAGGTGTCACTGAGATAAAGTCGACTTTTCAAGGCATGTGCCTTAAGCCCAACCAGGCTCTTCTTGGACTTTCTGTGGCTGCCAATGAGTACAAGAGCTGTGAAGCTAGTTGAGGCTGACAGAGAGCATGTCTCAGGCATAAGGCATGCCTCAAATGTTACCCTATTAAAATAGCCATACAAAATACACAAAACTCTGATGATTGATCCCAAGAGATAATCATAAAGCTGGTTTTAGAGAAACTGTGTTTACTTGATGACATTTTCCTTGACATTCATTATTACTAACCTGAACTCTGAGTTTATTTCCACCCTTCTGTGTTTTGCTTAATATCTATAAACAGTTATTTTGTCACTTGTTATTTCTATTTCTGGCTTACGTCCACTCTTTTCTTTATCTCGTCTCTCTTCTCTTCCCTTAGCTCATAGATTGCACATTCTCTCTTGGTGGCTTTAACTATTACCATGTGCTCACTCAACTGTTGATGTGGGAAGTTCTCCCAAATCTCCAGCCCGAACTTCCTCAGTGTTTTCAAAACTATCGACCACGTACTCCTTGTCTTCCCTTGGGTGTCTCAGAGCCATCACGGACTAAACAGATCCCCACATGGAGCTGTGCCCTCTGTAACATTCCATATCTTAGCAAACACACCACTATCCTTCACTTCCTTAACTCCAATGTCTTGTCTCCTCCATGTTCCTTCACCTCCCACTTCCTTTCAGACACAGAATTGTGCCAATCCTACCTCCTAAGCATATCTCTAATCCATCCACTTCTCCTTCCTGCTGTAGGTTCTTCAGTTCAGGCCACCATGATTTGTAGTCTGAATGACTGTAATGGTCTTTAATGGGTCTTGAGCTCCTTAGCTTAGTCCCTACCCATTCCACTCTCTGCTATGCTGCCAGGTTGACTATTCTGAACTCTAAGTTTGGCCAGGTCCTTCCCAGAGAGATCACAAAATACTGTTTGCCTCTTCCTCAGACTAGTCCCGTAAGTAGGCATAAATCAGAGTCAAAGGAGTCCGTTGACACTTCGTTGCATTTAGCCAAACGGATAATTTGGCTGTCTTAGTAATGAGTAAAAACGATCATGTTAGAGAAAAAGATCGACTGACGTTTGTACGTTCATGAGAGTTTTTCTTCTGTCCCCCTGGGAGAGACTAGGTCTTTCTTTGGAGCTGGCCACAACATCCTCAGTGGTCAAGGAGAGCAGTACAACATGTACATGTCCAAGTGCCCGCATTTCACACAGCTTGGCTGTGCTGAGTCTTCTTTTTTTAAGTTTTATTTATTTATTTTGAGAGACAGAGACAGCACGAGTGGCGGATGGGCAGAGAGAGAGAGAGAGAGAGAGAATCCCAAGCAGACTCCACACTGTCAGCGCAGAGCCCGATGCGGGGCTGGAACCAACAAAATGAGAGATCGTGACCTGAGCCAAAATCAAGAGTCAGAGACTTAACCCACTAAGCCATCCAGGCACCCCTTGCACTGAGGCTTAAAAAGAAGACACTGGCAATCAAGAAGGAGAGGAGAAACTCATCCTCCCTGTACCATCTGCTTCCTAGCTTTGTGCGTCCCCGAGGAGGAGTTCCCCAGTGAAGGTCCTAGGTCCCCATGAGGCATCACATGACAAGATAAAAACCCTGGTGGGGGTGGGGGCAGAAAACCTTGTGCTGGAGAAGAGTCAGGGAGCTGCCCCAGCTCAGAGCTACAATCCCCAGATCAGAGCGTCAGGCAAGGCAGGCGCCCCCACCCAGATTCAGATTCCACAGGTGCACCTGCTCGGAATTAAGTTACTCCCCAGGGGTGGTGCATCCCGAGTGTGGGGAAGGAACAGAGTACTTAAGAGGAATGGAAACAAAACTCCTCTTCTTAGAAATATCAAGCAAAACAATGAAAACAAAAACTGCCCTCTGAACAACCTTGTGTTAGGACATCAGCAAGCATGGATTAAACAACGAATGATGATGGTGATGATGAACCGATTCACACATTCTGCAAAGCCCTTGAAGGCTGGGAGAATGGCGACCCACCCTTTTTCCGGTGCTTGATGCCACGGAGGCACACTATTGTATCCCTGCCACACACACCTGGCCGGTCACGCTCTAACCATGCTGGGTCCCAGCAAGACTTGTACACCTTCCGAGAGTCATCCTTCCGTGTCTGCCAAGCCCTGGCTATGAGGTGTGTTACTTCCCATTAGTCACAGAGGAGGCTTGTGGGAAAGTTGAATAAATCACTTCGGATGTCCCTCAAAGTCAACGCCTGCCATGCAAGTCTCGGTGAACGTGCACACTCAGTCCTTCCTGGTGTTCTTATAGTGGCAGATACCCTAATGGCAGATAACCTGAGAAATTGAATGGAGACAATTCATGATTTATTTCCCCCAGAAGAGTAAAACAGTAGACATGTCTACCAAGATCCATCTGTCCAAGGGTAGCATCATCTAATGGGTTCAGAGGTGGGAAGTTTCCACTGAAAGCCAATTGTCACCAGGCACTCTGCATTTGATGTCTCAATTTTCCACTCATCGGGAATCAGAAGAGATTGGTTTCATCATGCAAAGAGAAGGAAATCAAGTAGCTAAAGCACAGTGCTAGTCTGTGGTGGGTCAGGATTGTGACCTTGTCTCTCTGGCCTCAAGGGCTATGAAGGCTCCTTCTAGCAGGAATGTGTATGTCCAGCTTCCAACTGTTCCCATCTCTGCCCAGCCTGCAAAGCTGGATACCACCCACAATAGGTCATTTATGGACTACAGTGTCATCTGTGATCCTTGCAATACACTGTGAGCCTGGTTGTTTCTACATTCTCTCGTGGTTCCAGGCATGCGTGCCAGAAAGCTGAAACAAACATGCTCCCTGGCTACCAGGCACATCCTACCTAGAACAGATGGACCAACATGTGGAAGGAAAAGTGTGGGAGAGGTAAAAGCAAGGAAATATGAAAAACAAAAAGAAGGCCAAGTCACAAGTGGAAAAGTTATTTCATTATCTGATTTGGACTGAGGGTGGAAGCACTAGAAACTATCCAAAATGCCTGGGCAGTATTTATCTGACAGGAAGATGTACTACCTTCAAGGGGCTACTGATTTAGAAATACTCCAGGCCAGTGGATCTGCAGGTTTGTTTGTTAACATGGCTGCTGTCCGGTGAGGGGCGGGGGGGCAGCTCTCCCTTCCTGCCCCTGCTGGGATTCCAGAGAAAGCTGCCCCAGTGTCACAGATGTCCAGGGCCATCTTCTGGGAGCGACAGTGGTGAACCAATGGTCGTGACAAGTCTCCAAATGGCAGTGATCACCCATCCCCCTTGTCACCCCTCTTCTATTTGTGTCAAGCTTGTAACCCGTTTTCACATAGGTGGCTTCTCTGACCTTCATAATAATCTGTGGAGTAGTCTAGGCAAGTGTCATTCTCTACTAGTATTGGGCAATAATATGACATATTTATTAGTGTGGTGTAATGTTATTATTACATCGATTTTATTCGGGAAGAGAAAGAGCTCAGTGAGGTGACACATGCCAAGTTAAAATGATAAGCTCCCTGGGTTTACTATTAACTCGTAATCTTAACTTTCAAGGAGGAGGCAGAGATTGACAAATATGGTTACCCTTGTTCCTTTTTTTTTTTTTTTTTTTTAATGTGTGTGGCTTAAAAGGCCAGGGCATTAACAAATGTTCACCAACTGGGTATGGGACATTTGGTCTCTGACGAAGGAAATGAGACTCGGGACACACATTTCCACCTGAATTGATCTTTCAAGTCAATGTGTGTGGAGGTTAAGAGCTTTGGAGGCAGACACTCCAGAGTCATCAAGGCAGCATTTCCACATGGTCACTTAACCAGTTAGAGCCTCAATTCCCTTATCTTTACAATGGGGATTGCAAGGTCTACCCTGCAGGGGCATTATAAATGTTAAATGAGTCCAGTCATCATCCCCAAAGAGACTCCATCAATGGCAGCCATTATTCATACTCTGGACTTCTTTCTCTTTGTGCTTTAATTTCTAGTGTTGACAATTCCTTTGTTACCAAACGTTGCTCAACACACAGGATGGAGGATGTGTGGCGGGAAACAAACTCTTTCTAAGTAGCAGATGGCTCATCACTGCTTTACATTGTCAGGTTACGGGAACTGAGTTTGGAATCAGAGTTGGGTGCAGATTTCAGGCCCAGGGTGCACCCTGGGAAAGCCAGGTAGCTTGTCCCAACTGCCGGTCCGTCATCTGCAAAGTAGGCACCACTATGACATGCACGTTGCTGTCCTGGAGAATGGAGATGCAGAAACACTTGTGAGGTGCTTGGCTGGGAGTCAAGGCTGGACACACATTACCTCGCTGTTAGGATTGTGGTTGCTTGCAGAGGCTTAGCCTGTGTGCCGGGCTGCCTCTCCCGCTCTCCAGCAGGGGTTGCTGCTGGCGCCTCTTCCTGCTGCTTCCTCCCACATAGCTGTGCGGCTCTCTGGAGTCTCCCAGGGAAGATGAAGGAGGTTGTGGTTCAACTGGGAGAAAAGCATCTCAAGGGCAGCCTAACCATGGTCTTCACCAAGGACCATTATATGGAGGGCTGACTGTATGTTCTCCCTCTCTCCAGGGGACTAGAAATAGGGACGTGGGAGGGAGTTGCCGGAAGTGGGGTCATCAGTGTAAGGAAGAGCTTCCTGCCTGAAAGGTGAATCCGTCCTGGAAAAACAGCTTCCCAGGGGTGAGGGATGGGGGGTGGGGGGCCACAGTCCACAGGGACCCTTAAATGTAGGAATGGCAAACACTCATCCTGAATCACAAGGTGGTGATCTGTTACAGAACCAGGGCTAGGACCCAAAGACGGCTTTAGTCAGTGATTCGATGGCTCTTTAGAGGCCAGAGTCCCAAAGATACTCCGTATGTTAGTATATGCTCAGAACATAGAGTAAACCTGGGTACACACACGTACACATACCCCTTCCCTTCACTCCGTGTTCCAGGTAGCATCCGGAGAATAATGTTGGGTACCTAAGCTGTAGGGAGGCATCTATGAGGCCTCTTAAGCTAATGAAGTGTCAAAAAGAGAGAATAGGAAGGCTTGTCTGGGGGGAAGAATAGGGAGACTGGGAAGGCTCCCCGAGGGCATTGGATTCCCCAGAATCTAACCCCCGTGTGGGAGCTGGGCCATTAGTCTCGTTTGTGGACATGGGCGTGACAGCCCGCCATATGCATGACTCTATTTGATTCTCGGTGACACCACTGGGCAGGTGAGGAAATGGATGCTCGGTCTGTGGAACCGCTGCTTCTTGACGCAGACACTTGAACTTGTTGCTCCTTTTTCCTGAATGTTCTGCCCTCAGATCTTTCTGTCCCGGCTCCTTCTCGTCACCCTGGTGTGTGCTGGAAAAACACCTCCTCAGATGGGCTCCGTCCCACGACCTGATCTCTTGAAGTTCTTCATGACGCTCCTCGCTCTCTAAAAGTGTCTCTTTTATTTGTTTACCTATTTATTCTCTCTCCCCTGCCACCCCATCACATAAGCCCCAGCCTGCAAGGATCCCACCCAGCTTTCACCTTTTTCTTCCTTCTGTCAGCCTGGCAAACAGAGGTGCTCGGTACATCCTTGATGAATGAAGGATCAAACTGACTTTCCCACAGTCCCACAGCTAGGACAGGGCAGACGGGGCCTATCCCGCAAGCCCAGGACCCTTCCAACTCGCTTCCTGCTTCCGGAAGACATCAAACAGGCTAGGCCCTGTCGGATTCTCCCCCCTTGGTCATTACTTTAGACCTTCTGTTCTAGCATTTGTCTTGAAAAGTCATTCTGAGGTGAGTCTTACTTGTTATTGAGCTGGGCTGCCAATGAGAACTTCGTTCATGGGTATGGATTCTTATACTGCTGGGCATGTGCTGCCTTGGGGCATCTGGGTATTGCCTACTTCACTCTGAGGGGGGACAGGCCCGAGGCAAGCTGAGCGGTGATCCTTCACACTTCGCTGTGCATCAAACACATACTTAGCTGGGGTCTGACAAACCTCCCTCCTCTCCCTTAGAGGATTCAGGAAGACCCCAGAGCCCCCCCTCCCCAATTCATTTACCTCCACTACGGAATGGTACGCCCACCTGGGCAAACATTCGATGCCCAGAGAGGAGCCTTTCCCCTCCCCTCCCGCAATCTTGGCTGTGATGTGTGAACCTGGTCTTTCGAGAACAAAAATACCATCCTGCGTTTGCTCCCACCAGGCAGCCAGGTGGTTCCGGCAGGCCATTTGGCCATCAGTCCGAGGAAGGAAGTCTCCAGGTACTCGTGAGAAAGTTGGAGGCGGGTTGCTGCCCAGAGAGAGGACAGTTTGTGTTGAAGTCGAGACCACAAGGAAGAGGCAGCTGGGGGAGGTGGGGCGGGCGTGACTCCCATCTTTCCTGATCAGAGAGAGGTGAGGAGTCTTCCGGCAGCTGTGGCTTCCAGCAGAGATTCGACAGCACTTGTGGAGATTTATAGCCCATGAAAAAGTGTTCCTTGGCCCACGTGTCTACTTCAGACAACCGTACGGAGGCACAAGAACCAGGGTCAACTTGGCACCTTTGTACCTTTTGTCTTTCAAGCTATGGCATAGTGCACCATTTGTTTTTCAGACAGCAGTGACGGGCGAGAGCAGCAGCCATTCCTGAAAATTCATAGACATGTACGGTCTTGGTCTGTCTAAGCAGTTAATGACTCTGTTCCTTTTTGTTCCACTTAGAGGGGAAAAAATACACTTGTTTCCACCTCTCCTGTGTCAAGGGAAGGCAAGCTGCCATACCCTTGCCCTTCTACTAGACAAAAAAAGTTTGCAAACTGAGGGTTCCCGGGAGATGTGATTTAATTCTCCCAAGCTAACCAAGGAGAGCTCTAACCTTGATAATAGCCCTGCTCTCAGGGCGGTGGGCTCACCTTGAATGACTGGAGAAGCAACCCCCACCCCCCACCCCACCCCATACCCAGCTTGGCTGGGAGCTTTTTCCTCCCCTGTGTTGCCCTTCTGTTCCTCCAATCCCATCCCCCATACCAGACAGTCTCTTCCTGGGTCAAGTCCCAGAGATTCCAGGGTCACGCGGGCTGTATGACTGGGGGGCAAGGGAGTGGCCACTGGCATAGCGGTGACTGTCACCCTCCTCCCTTCCAGGAGCAAGAGCTGCACAGAAGCTATGAACATAAACACTCTATCAATAATAAATGGAATGGTAAATGGGAGCAAACAAGCCAAAGGAAGATGGAGGTGGCCGGTAAGCCAGTCAATTTTCTTTTAATCGCATTCGTACCCATAAAGGTCAAAGGAACAGCAGCCCCGAAAGTTTCATCATCAAACAGGATGGCGGCAAGACTGCAACAGGGAAATCTCTTTTGCGGGAAAAGCAGAGTACCTTGAGTTCAATAAGCCGACACACCTCAGGTTACAAAGGGAAACCTGAATCGAAATTCTATTCTAAAAACAGAAACCGGCTACTGGAACTTTTTCGAGCACTCTAGTTTGGGGCACAGTGTTGTTTTTTTGTTTGTTTTTTTTTTTTAATTTTTTTTTTCAATGTTTTTAATTTATTTTTGGGACAGAGAGAGACAGAGCATGAACGGGGGAGGGGCAGAGAGAGAGGGAGACACAGAATCGGAAGCAGGCTCCAGGCTCCGAGCCATTAGCCCAGAGCCTGACGCGGGGCTCGAACTCACAGACCGCGAGATCGTGACCTGGCTGAAGTCGGACGCTTAACCGACTGCGCCACCCAGGCGCCCCCAGCGTTGTTTTTTAAAAATACATCCACATGCGCAAATTGGAAAATGAGGATTTCAAAATCCCGTTCAGTTCCATTAGGATGACTTCTGGCTCCTTTTCTAAGGCTTTCCCCCTCAAAACCCACCCTCAAACCCTCATCCTCACCTCGCAGCACCCCCCACCCATGGCGATAGCCATCAAACACGGATCAAAAGCTTTAGCCGAGACGGTGAAGTTTTCTCTGACCATGACATTTTCAAACATCAGCCAGAGTGTGGATAAGGAGTTATACCACAGATAACTCTTGGGGCAGGAAGGTTAAACCTTCCACCAAAACAAATCACTACCCAAAATATATATATATATATAGAGAGAGAGAGAGAGAGAGAGGGAGCGAGCAGTGGGCTTTCAGAAAGAAAATTAGGGCAACGTGTGCGCTGTGTAAGGCTCATTCATACCTGTCTCTCTCCTCTGTCAAAATTCAGACTAGTTTGCTTGCTAATTAACTTCAGAGACCTTGTGTTCTATTTCATCCCTAAGTCTTAACAGAGAAAATGGTGTTTTTAGTAATCATTTTAAAACTTGATCAGTACCCACCTATTTGAAGGTCTTAGAGCATTGTTCTTCACTCATTCATCAAATATTTGTTCTACAGCCGCTGTGAGCTCTGGGAAACACAAAGACGAATTTAAGATCTAAGAGCTGTCTTGGGAGAGGCCAACCCCGTGATGCTAATCTGCTATTGTTGGCTGGAGAGATCACTGATCACAGGCGCTCAGAGGCAGAACGATCCAGCGTGCCATTGGGGGAGCTCTGTGTTACCACTTATAGACCCAGTGCTGACATATGGTAATGCCTCAATCAACATTCATTACCTAAAAAAGTAACCAAACAAGACGGCGAGTGGTGGGGTGGACTGAAAGTTTGTGGCCCTCGAAATTCATGTGTTAAATCCTAACCCCTAAGCCGATGATGTTAGGAGGTGGGGCCTTTGGCAGGTGGTTCGGTCATGAGGGCCAAACCCTCACACCTGGAAATCAGTCCCCTTATAACAAGAGACACAAAAGCTTCCACCACGTGAAGAGACAGCGAGAAGCCGGTCATCTATGAACCAGGAAGCGGCCTGCAGACCCTGGATCGGTTCCCACCTTGATCTTGGCCTTCCAGCCCCCAAAACTGTGAGAAATAGATTTCTGTTGTTTATTAGCCACCCAGCCTGTGGCGTTCTGTTAGAGCAGTGCAAATGGGCTAAAGTAAGTGAGGAAGGTCTTAGAAGAGAAGGGTTCGGGGGTAGGTAGGTCAGGAAACAGGGGGAGGAGAAAAAGCACAAGGATGCAGAAGTGGGAAACTGAGGGACAGGCCCAAGCGAGCCACTGTGCTGAGGCTTAGAGGGCCTGAGGTGAGTGAGGGCTGCGAGCAGATGCCACAGGACATTGACCTTGATCTGCCTTGCCAGCACTGTGGGCCGTTGTTCTTTTCTCACCATTTCTTTGCTCCATAAATCTCTTCTCCCACCATTTTGCGGTTCAAAAAGGGGTTTCACAGATGTCTGTTAGCTAGGTTTGAGGTCACAGGCAGTTTGTTCAGCCCCCTTTCCTTCCCTTGACACCTGAGCAGAACCCAGGCTTGCACGGTCTGCCTCTGAAATTGCATTTGTATCCCACCCGTCCTCCTGAACTCGTCCCTCACACAACATGTGAGGTTCCCACTGCACAGTCTAGCCTAAGACTCGTCCCTTCTCACTTGATCTATGCTGGAACTTCTTAATTTGTCCCCCTACATCCGAGGTTTCCCCCATAAGCTATCCTAACTGTGGCTCCCAGATCACATCTCTTTTTTTTTTTAATTTTTCTTGAACGCTTATTTATTATTGAGAGACAGAGAGAGACAGAGCACAAGCAGGGGAGGGGCAGAGAGAGGGGGAGACACAGAATCCGAAGCAGGCTCCAGGCTCCGAGCTGTTAGCACAGAGCCCGACGCGGGGCTTGGACCCACAAACTGAGAGATCGTGACCTGAGCCGAAGTCTGACGCTTAACCGACCGAGCCACCCAGGCGCCCCTCCCAGATCACATCTCTTAAAGCAGAGCTCTGATGCTGTCATGTTCCAGCTCAAGAACCTTCAAAGGCTCCCCATGACGTGCTGGGGAAAGTCTGTGTTCTTGAGTCCAGCTGAAGAGTATGGCCTTTATGAAGTATTCTGAGCCATTATAGGAATTTAATCAGGTGACACATGGTCAGAATTATATTTTGGAAATCGTCTTCCTGTTAAAACAGAAAGCAGATTGAAGGTAAAGCGGAGGCGCAGGTGAGGACAGAGCTTAGAGGCTTGAGACAGCCAGATGGGAGGAGATAGTAGTCGAATGAGGGGAATTAGTGGAGGTGGAGAGACGTGGAGGAAGGAGAGCCTTGTGGCAGGTGGAACCGATGCCTCTCGGTGACAGATTGGATGTGAGGGGAAGGAGCGGGGGAGCCAGGATGCTGCCCGGGTTTTTGAGGAGATGACAGGTTGTTTGCCAAGATGAAGAAGACAGGAGAAGGAGCCGTTGTGCTTGGAGGTAGGCGTGGGTGGGGACGAGGAGGCACGTTGAGGTCAGTTTGGGACGCATTGCGTTGAGGACATCAAAGTGGAGGGTCCAGTGGGCCCCTGGACTCGTGGGAGAGGGAGATCAGAAGAGATGTCTGAGCCTGTCAACGAACATTTGTTGTGTGACAAACCACCCCAAACCTCGTGGCTTAACACAGCCGTCTATTTGGGTGTTCCGCCCAATCTGGGCTGAGCTCCTTCATGGACTCACCAGTCAGCTGGTGGGCCAGCGGGGCACTGGCTGCTTTCAGAGGGTCTCACTCAAATGCTCGGCAGTTGGCTTGTGGTCAGCAAGGCCGGTAGGGGTGGCTTTCATCAGCAGGCTAGCCTGGCTTATTCCCGGAAGAGCAGTGGGGGTGGTCCCCAGGGAAGAAGCCCAGGTGTGCGAAATCTCTTGAGGTCCAGCCTCATAACTGGCTCGGCATCACTCTTCTGCCCGCCGCTCTCCAAAGCAAGTCCCAAGGGCAGCCAGATGCAAAGGTGGGAGCAGTGAACTCCGCCCCTTGCAGAGATGAGCAAGAAATATTTCTGGTCAGGTTTGGCAATCTCCCACAGAGCCGGAGTGTAGAATCAGGAGTCGTCAACACACGGATGGTAACCCATGCAGTGGGTGCGGTTTCCCAGGGACCTGGGTATGGTGAGAAGAGAAGGGGGTCCCAGGGCAGGACCTGGAACCCCAAGGAATGCAATGACACAGATTGCGGATGAGCCCACAATACACATATAAACCACAGCCAGAGCGATGGGCAGAAGGGAGGAGATGATTGAGCTGCGGGACAGAAGGAAAGCACCCAAGTAACTCTGAGGGAAGGGGCTGCGACAAGCCTGGGGCAGGAGAGTTTCAGCCAGGCGAAAAATAACCACCAGTATCTGGTTGACCCTTATGTAGCTGGATAACGTTTTGAGATTAATGTATGGGGTTTTCCTGGCTGTTTCCTCTTTTCCTCCCCATTGCAACACGACTGCTTCCCTTCCCACCCTTCCGAACCAGGGAAAGCCCCATGTTTCAGCTTCAGGGGGGCTATGTGGCAGGTCGGACGGCACATCGTGCCTGCAAGATGTCACGCATTTGTTTCCAGTAGGTTAAGCCCAGAGGAGAAAGAGGACAAGCAGAGGCAGGAGAAGAGAATCAGGGCTTGGTGGATAAATAGATGAGCTTGGAAGCAGCAGGAAGCAAAGAGGCACTTGATGTAAAAGAGAGAGAGAGAGAGAGACATTTCCCAAGCCTCAGGGAGGAGTAGTGAGCTGTATGGATGACAGAGCAATGGGTCCCACACTGGTTCCCAGCAACCCTCAGGGTGTGACAAGCCTGCAGAAGGAAGTGACAAGAGTGAGATCACAAGGACAGTGGCTCCCAGCCTCTCTCAGAACTCCACGTCCAAAGAGGCACTTGACCTGAAAAGCCCGCGATGGGGGGAGGGGGAGAACATTGGACGCCCCAGCAGAGCATGGGTGAGCAGAGGGTAATGACCAGTGGCCACTCTCTGGGACCTCGGAACCTTAAAAAGACCCCGAGGGAAAACCCAAAATACGTGAGATGGAATTACTAGCTCGTGAGAGGAAGCTAATTAAGTAGCAAGTAAAGAAATGTGACATTTCTCAAACACCTAGATTGGTGGACGCCATTTACACTTGCCATGCCCATCTGTGCAAGGTAATATGTCAGGTGTTTCAAGTTCATTAGCTGATCTAATCTTCCCAGCAGCTCCGTGAGTTAAGGGTCTACCTTTCTTCCTATTTCATAGATAAGGAAACTGCAGAACAGGAAAAATCAAGTAGGTTTTTTTATGGCCCTAAACCAATAAATGGTAGAGTTTGAATTTGAGCCCAGGCAAATGAATATGAGTGCCTGTCCTCTTAACCACCCTGCTATTCTGGTCCTGAAGGTTTGTAGTGATTCTCCGAATGATTTGGGTGGAACGAGACGAAATAACCAAAAAAAACCACGCATGTGTACACAAAACTTCAGTAAGCAGACGATGCTCTTTTTCTAGATGTGGTGGGATTTTACCTGACCTCCCAGTGAATGGCCATCCAGCAGTTCTCTTGACCTGACCTAGAAAGAGGTAGCCAGGAAAATAATAACAGCAATGATAATAATGCCAGACTTGGAGGGAAAAGAAGGTTCAGTAAGAAAATGGATGAGGGAGGATGATTCATTTTCTCTGCTCAGGAATGGGTTACTAGCAGGTAGTTGGAGTCACTTTCCATGAATAAGAAACCGATAGAAAGGGGAGAAACAAAGGGAGCATGGGATGGGACAGAATAACAGAAATAGAGGTAAAGCAAGGGGCCCCTGGGTGGCTCAGTCGGTTAAGCGTCCGACTCTTGATTTCAGCTCAGGTCATGATCTCACAGTTCGTGAGCTTGAGTCTCATGTCAGGTTCTACATTGGCAGCTAGAGAGCCTGCTTGGGATTCTCTCTCTCTCCCTTTCTCTCTCCCTTCCCCTGCCGATGCTTTCTGTCTCTCCAAATAAAGAAATAAACTTAAAGAAAAAAAAGAAAAGAAATGAAATAGAGGTAAAGCAGAGAGGGAGAGCAGGGGTTGGTGAAAGAAAAATCATGAAGGGAGGGAATGATGGGCAGACTGGTTCCAGCAATCTAGCCCTAGGAAATCCTATTAGGCAGCAAAAAAATGAGATTATTGTGTTTTTACTTTGCCACAATATGCAAATGACTCAATTTAGCTCCTAAACATGTTGTTATTGAATTCTGAGAAATTCCCTTAAAAAATGTAATATTTTTATGACAATATTGTCAGCAATGCCAGATTGCTTTTCTATTTTGGTTAAGCTTTTACCCGAGTCTGCTATATGTCATTTACTCCCAGATTCCAAATGATTGCTTTTATGTAATTTTTGTGTAAGCAAGAAATAATAACATGCTTAGAAATGTGAGAAATGTGTTAACCTTCCCATTATTTTTCAGTGCCCAAGAGAATTAGAGGGTGGGCCACAATGGGGAACGTAATTATTTCTCATGATGAATTTTTATTTATGTTAATATCCTCGAGAGCCCACATATCTGTTATTAACCACATTCGTTTCTTTTGCTCTCGTCTTTATATCTCATGTCTTTAATCCTTCCCCTTTTAGAAGATTTTTGCATAACTGACAAAGACTTTCAAAGCCCGTACAAAAAGGATTGTGAAATCACACTAGCTTCCTCTGACACGTTTACTCCTGGGTAATGCCATTCTAATTCCAACCACGTTTAAGAAAAGAAGCTGGGGTCTCGATCCTGCACGCCCTAACACTGTTCCATCAAAATGGAATTGCATTTATTTGGGTTTCCCTAAGTTTCTATCGGTTTAGGTGAGTTCTCTGATAGACACAACTCCCCACCCCTTTGAAATTAATCAAGCAGCAATAAAGAGGGAAGCAAAAGCAAGAAATGTCTGGCATGATCCATCAGTCACGAATGACACACAGCCACCCAGATCACGACCATTTGGAAATCTGCTATGGCCAGCCACCTTAGTCCAAGATGATAACTATGTGGTCAGGAGCAACAGTGATTTTCTTAGGAGTAACGACTTTGCCTGGGGATACAATCAGCAACAAAGGTAGTGTGATGGTTAATTTCATGTGTCACCTTGGCTGGGCCACAGTACCCCAGTATCTGGTCAAACAGTATTTCAGGTGTTTTTGCGAAGGTATGTTTTTATTTTTTTTAACAACTTCTTTCAAGTTTAGTTTTATTTATTTTGAGAGAAAGCTAGAGAGCAAGCCAGGGAGGAGCAGAGAGAGGGAGACAGAACCCCAGGCAGGCGTGGCATTGTCGACACAGCCCCACGCAGGGCTCGAACTTGGGAAACATGAGATCATGACCTGAGCCGAGGTCGAGAGTTGGACGCTTCACAGACTGAGCCACTGAGCCACCCAGCGAAGGTGTATTTTTAGATGAGATTAGTATTTAAATGAGAACAAAGCAAATTACCTTCCACAGTGTGGGAGGATCTTATCCAATCAGTTGAAACCTTAGTGGAAAAAAAAAGACTGAGGTCTTCCGAAGAAGAGGGAATTCTGCCATAAGATGACCCTTAAGGCATGGATGGCAACATCGACTGCGCCCTGGGTCTCTGGCCTGCCTTAGACTCTGGACATGACAGCCCACACAGTCATGTGAGCCATTTAAAAATAAACAAACAGGGGCACCCGAGTGGCTCAGTCGGTTGAGCGTCCGACTTCGGCCCGGGTCATGATCTCACGGTTGGTGAGTTCGAGCCCCGCGTCGGGCTCTGTGCCGACAGCTCAGAGTCTGGAGCCTGCTTCGGATTCTGTGTCTCCCTCTCTCTTCGTCCATCTCCCCGCTCACGCTCTCTCTTTCTCTCCCTCAAAAATAAATAAATAACTTGAGCATGCATGCATGCTGTTACCACATACACACACACCCCCACCCCCCACACCTATTAACCGTTAATTGGATGGGCTCATTCTATTCTACTGGGTCACTGTTGATGTCAAGGTTTGGCCAGAGAGCTGAAGAGTTGGTACAGAAATCCTATTTGAAGACCATTTTCCTGAACTGCAGACACCATTCTTTTATTACCACATAAACAGGGATGCATAGGTAAATGAAGATCTCCAAGGAGAGACTTAATGCAACTCTTACCTGCCTATAAACTAAGTCAATAGAGGATATATCAATGAGTTGCTGCTATATGATGAATCACTCCACAATTTAAGGGACTTATTTTTTTTTAAGTGTTTATTTAGTTTTGAGAGAGAGAGAGAGAGCCCAAGTCGGGGTGGAGAGGTAGAGAGACAGGGGGACAGAGGATCCGAAGCAGGCTCTGTCCTGACAGCAGAGAGCCCGATGCGGGGCTCGCACTCATGAGCCATGAGATCAGGACTTGAGTTGAAGTCGGGCGCTTAACTGACTGAGCCACCCGGGGGCCCCTGGGCTTAATTTTTTATTATTACTCCTAAATCTGTGGGTTGTCTGAATAGTTCTGCTGTCAGCCATGGGGTTGGCCGGGCTCTCTTTGCCTCAGATTATTTGCTCAAATGTCCAGCCGTGGGTGCTGGCCGTTCACTGCTGCCAGTTGAGACCATCGGGGGGACCGGGCTACGTCTGTTATCATTCTTCAGGTTGTCCTGGCCTTCTTCCATGGAGGGAGAGGGCTTCCGGAAGAAAGAGAGGAAAAGACCCAGAGCACAAGCACTTTCCAAGCCTCTGTTTGTATCACATCATAGTTGCTTATACCCCATTGGCCAAAGCAAGCCGGGTTGCCGAGCCTAGATTTAAGGGCGAAGCAACGATCTCATCTTGATGGGCAAAGCAGTAAAGTCACATCACAGAGAGACATTTGGATGGGGGGTAGGAGGGAACTTTTGCTCATGTGTCCACCTACTCACAGGGCGTCAAGTGGGGCCATTGTCATGTATGCACCAGGAAAAGGCTGTGCAAATTACCTCTTTGAGAAATGGAAACAAATGATAGAAATAGAACAGAAAGTACAATGATCAGTAGGGCCAGAGAGAAGGGTTCTTTTTTGGTTGTTTGTTTGTTTTGAGAGAGGGAGAGAGAGAAGGAGAGAGAGAGAAAGAGAGAGGGAGAGAGAATCTTAAGCAGGTGGGCTTGATGCAGGGTTCAATCTCACGACCATGAGCTCATAACCTGATCTGAAATCAAGAGTCAGACGCTCAACTGACTGAACAACCCAGGCACCCCAGGAGTTTATGTTTTCTTACTTTGGTTTAAAAAAAAAAAAAAAAGCCTGAAAAATAATAGGAAAAAATTAATGGCATGTCAGAGACCCAAGGATTTTGGAAAAAGAAGAGGCCCGTGTGGAAAGAAGATGAATGAGAAGCTGGAAGGTTCTAGAAAGGGACCTATCAGCCTGGTGATTAGCTGTGCTTTGAGGTACCCCAAAATAGAGGTTCCCTGCGGCTCAGCGAGGCGGAGAGGCCAAGCCAGGAAATTCTCCTCTAATCTGTTTCACGAATCGGACTTTGCGTAGCATTTCTGTTCTTACAAACAAATGGATTCCGTTGACTGAAAAACCTTTGCATAAAACCACTGCACTTTTGAGCCTTGGAAACCCACAGGGAAAACGGCAAGAGAGATTTACACAGAAATGAACCGAGGGCAGAGGATGAGGGGGAGAAATAGGAGACGAAGTCATTTCTGGAAGACGAGCAGCAGAAGGTGACCACGCTGGGTGGTGGGAGCGAGCCAGGTTTGGAACCGCTCTGACCAGCACGGCCTGGAGGGCGCCGACGGGGTGGATCAGAGGTGTCACTGGCAGCCAGGAGTTCACCAGCCACTTGTCGAGGGTAATACGTGCATCACTCGATCTTTCTCCAGCATCTCAACCCCCAAGACGGCCAGAACAAAGCTGGCCGTGAGCGGACTCCAGATGGGGGCCAGGCTCCTCGTAGCGACTGTGTGCACACAGACTGGAAGCCGAGCAGCTCGTGGCTGGGTGGAAACCAAGAGAAGCCAGGAGTCCCCCGGATCCTGCTAAGGACGGGGATCTGGGGGTGGGGGACCCGCTGCTTGTCCGCTGGAAGCTGAGTGAGTGTGAGGCCGCCGTTACTAACTGCTAAGTAGGTTTTGGTGCAGCTTGGCACTGCAGATGGATGAAGTGCAAAATAGCATCTCATAAATCAAATTCCAAGGGCTTTGTGGGGCTGTTGCTTTCCCACAGGCAAAGCATTCATTCGATGTTTGAGTGCAAAGAAAAAAAAAAGTCCCCGAAATCGCTGCCACCCATGTTGCTTCGTGTTAACTGATCTGATTGGAAAGGAACAGAGGTCCCCGCGGGTACTTGGGGCTACGGAGTTTAGATGAATCAGGCGACACAGACTTCTCATTGGTATTTGGTAAATTATTCATCATGGCAAGTTGCTAGAAAATGAGGACCAGAAAAAGCTCCTGTGGATCTGTTAGGGAAACGGCGTGCTAATCCAGAATCCCTTATCATTTTAGCCCAACGGCGGCTCTGCCGTGGAATCTTTTCTGGTTTCACGGAAGGGGAAAGCTTGCGGAAATGAATTCAGGATTCCCGTGCAAAGAAAGAGGTGGAAACTCCCTCCCCCCCCACTTGAACCCAAGACGTGAAACCCTGGGCTATTCCTCCTCTTGTGATTGTTCAAACCAGGTGCCCTGAGTTCTTATCAAAGGTCAGACTTCCTATGACAGCTCCTGGCGTTCCAGAAAACAGCTGTCTCACGGTGCCGTCCTCTCTGGGCATACACTGCTGGGACACAGCATCACACCCTCTGAATAGCAGTCTGCAAAAGGCAATGTTGCTGTGAGCAACTCTTGACAGAGGCTGCAGCGAGAGAAGTCACAGCTCAGGTCCCAGGGGAGCCCGTGTGACTTGATTGCGGCCAGACTCACCCAGTGACAAGTGACAGCGGGTGACGCCGAGGGGTCAGGTGGGCTGCCAGGCCCGGGGCCAGCGGCTCCCGGAGAGTCAGCGGCAGTGACCCCTGGGCTTCCAGCGGTTATGGGGTGCCAGCAGCTGGCAGGGGTGTTCTCCTGACACCCCAGGAACAGAGCACAGGAAGGTGGAAACGGAGCTTTTCCTCTTTAAGAAGAAGCTGGCTTGTGCAGTATATGCATTTCTTTCTTCTTGCTTTTCATCCCAGGATGAAGAGTTGAGGTGGATCCCCAGTCCGGAAGGAAGTCCTTCCCTGGCTGTACTGGCTCTAACACACCTAATGCTGGTCCCCGTTTGCTGAGCTTCTCGGCCTGATCTGTACAAGCCTTCCAGGATGAGAAAGGCTGAAAAGGGCCTTCTTACAGCTGAGGCAGCGTGGCGGGGGGGGGGGGGGGGGGGGGTGCCGGGGGGCCCTACAAAGGGAAACGTCTGTGCTCCCTCCCTTCAGCAGCCTGTTCCCAAAAAATGATGCAGAGAGAGGCTGGGCTGTGGCTCAGATCCTGGGGACAAACCAGCTTGGGAACCTCGAGGTCCCGGGACTGAACTTGTTCCCTAATGAGTAAACCAAGCTTTCTCCTCCCAGCTTTTCTGACTTCTCACTGCTATGTCAGAGACCTCTCTTGGCACAGCCACGGACCGTTTCTAACCTCTTTCTTCCACAGACCATGAGCATGGAAAACGTCAGCTTGGAAAAACACGTACAGAAACACACGCACGCATAAGCGCACATATGCACACATAAACGCGCACACACGCACACACACACGCGCGCACACACACACACACACACCCTGGCCTAGAAACGTGAATTGTTCAGAACCTGGCTCAGAAAGAGAGAAGGAGCCTAGAAAGGCACAAACAGGTTGATTACCTTAGCAGTTCTGGATTTCAAAGCAACCTCCTAACCTTCCAACCTCCGTCAACCTGCTGACATCGCGTATGATTTCAGGCCTGCAAAGAGCTCTGTTCTTTTTTCCGTAGACTTTGGCCCTGGGGGCAATTTTGTCACCTCCCAACCCAGTAATAAATTTAATGCGTTGTTGAACTACCTTCATGCGCCTGGGGCTTTGGCAAGAGTCTCTGTCTATCAGCCGTAAAAAGATAAAATGCTGACCCCTTGGCTCTCGACAAACTTCAGATTCCATTGTGATTGACCGGTCAAATGAATGACACAGAAGAAGAAGCAGTTGTTCTGGGGTTTTTATTCCCCCTGAGAGAGCCAGCTGATAGAAATCATCCTTGACCTCAGAGAGCTCAAGTTCCTATCATTATCCTAACCTGGTTGACCAGTGGGCTTACCAGCACAAAAGACTGTGCAATAACCTGTGGCCCAGGACTGACGGCCATGCCCCGGGCTGATAGGTCCTCCTCCCCGACCTTGGGCTTGTCTCCACCTCTGCACGGGGGCTTCTAGATCTGCAATTCGCACCCCAACTGCTGGCTGTGCTTCTCACACACACGCACACAGCCCTGTCTCAACCCTAACCCCCCTCACCCCACCTTCACCCCACACCCTAAACTGCTGGGGGGTTCAGCTCTAGGAGGTGAGTGGGGCTGGCCCAGTCAAGCTGTTTGAGGGCCCCACGGAGAAGGACTAGTGAATGGTTACTTTTGAAGAGATCCGTATACTACATTTTTCACGAGGCCACTTTATCCTCCATTTGGGGATTTTTCCAGAACAGGTTTTGTTATTCATCTGTTTTGAAAGCTTTTTTTTTTTTTTTTTGATAAGCTCATCGCATTCTAGACTCACTAAATCCTTTTATTATTCAGAAAGGTCAGGCTATCGGGTCACACAGCTACTGTAATGATTCTCAAACTCTGATGTGGGTAAAGCATCACTGGGGACCTTCCCTAATGCAGATAGCTGTGCGTCAGCCTTAAAAATTCTGATTTGGAAGATCTAAGATTCAAAGCTGAAATCTGCTTTTTTATGAACACCTCAGAAGACTCCTGTGTAGATGGTCTAAGAAACACTGCTTTAGTTAATAGTTCACCGTTTGCAGATAATCCGTTTTTATAGAGTTCTAATGTTTTATTTCATTTATTTACTTAAAATTTTTAATGTTTATTTAACGTTTATTTTGCTGGGGTGGGAGAGGGGCAGAGAGAGAGGGAGACACAGGATCTGAAGCAGGCTCTAGGCTCTGAGCTGACAGCACAGATCCCAATGCGGGGCTCAAACCCACAAGCCATGAGATCCTGATCTGAGCCAAAGTCAGATGCTTAACTGCCCAGACACCCAGGCGCGCCCAGAGTTCTCGTGTTTTAAAAGTGGACCCATGGCAGGAAACCTAATAGAAATAGAATTTAAAATGGCTTTGAGATCAAACATCTGAGCATTCTAGTTTATTGTGGTTCTTCTGAAAAATGATTAAAAGTAAAAAGCCAACAGCTTTCCAGTTTCCACAGCACACAATGGGGAGTGATGGTTTCCTATAGAACCACTTGTGCCGCGGCCCCCCGAATAGGTGGTGTTCACCTGGAAAGCTCCATGGGAGGCAGGTGTAAGGCCCCAGGGACGTGCCTGACATGACCCTGGCCCCTGTGCCAGCAGCAGGCCTCACACCGCAGCCTGTGAGGCCACTCAGCCACACGTGTCCTTTTCTTCCTTCACCTGCCTTTGCCTTAGTCCTTGGCTCTCAAAGAATCCACTAGAGAAATCAGGCAAGTAAATCACAGAATGATTGTTTGCAGAAGCTTTGTTGACTTAGAGCAAGCGGAGGGCAGGAGATAGAATGAGCAGAACCAGGCCGGCCGTGCTAAGAGCAGAGAAAGCCAGTGTTTGTTTGGTCTAGTTGGGTCACCGCTGGCTTGATATTCTGTAAATATGTGGGAGTTTGTATTAAATCACCATTCGGCAGTGTCCCTCTTCTGCAAATACTGTGTTAAGGGTCTGTGTTCACTTGAGAACTAACGCAGAGTTGTGTTGTACCTTTCAATCACCTCTGTGAAAAATATCGCTGTGGCCAGTCAAAAGAGAAAGCATGTACGAGTTTCACTTTCTGCATGGATTGTCTGACATGATAGGCCTGTTTTAGGCTCTATATCCATGGGATAAGTAAGAGCAATAAATATGTAAGGCAGATTTTCACAGCTTGCCCCCAGAGCAACTCCCAAGAGTGACTAATGGCCATTCATGGGCTGCCATGACCAGCAGATGTAACTCGATGCTGTGCCATTTACTCTTCCAACTATAATTGTTTGGGCTGGTGACAGGGAGAACGGGGTCCCTCCCCAAACCATAGCAGTTACTATGACAGGGAAGCTTTTGAATCCTTTATGAGTTTGGCCCTCAGAAACTCAAACCATGGGGCCTAGACTAGAAGAGACATAATATAAAGAAGCTAAGAAAGAACTCAAATTATTTTACATTCCCACAGAAATGAAGGGACTTGTACAGAGTGAACTAGGTCATCAGTGGTACAACTGGCTGAGATTAGCTGGTGAATTACATCTTCGCCAAAAGGAGCCAGATAAGCAAGCTTATCTTTCATAAATACTAAAATACTTCCTCAGATCTTTGTTGAATAGAGATAGGGAGAGGGTGAGGAACAGAGATAAAGAGACCCTCGGGAGGGGGGAGTTAATTCAGCCTTCCTGACGGTGGTGAGCATTTGGCAGTGTGATATTTAAAAGGAAATTAATTCCAGACACTGAATCTTCATAACCTCAATTACCCTTGGCAACCTGATGCTTCTTTTCTTCTGTTCCTGTCTCTGGATGCCCATTGGAACGGTCCTCTCTTTGACCGGAATCAGTAGGAGCTCTCCTTATTACTGTCGCATGGCTTTTGGCTACACATGCTAACCCTATAACCTTGAGCTCCAAAAGAATTTGGTGGCAAATTCTCTGCAAGGTTCTGGCCCGGGGTAGATCAAACATCCCCATGTTGGGGACTGGAAAATCAGCCCAGGCTGGAGCATCCTCAATTCAATGGGCAAAAAGACTAGAAAGAGCTGATGTTCATGCCTCACGCCCCACCTTAAAGTCTCTATGTCACCTCGAGTTGGAGAAGATGACCCAGGGGCTCAAAGTATGGACCATTGGGTTAGTGTACCGTAAATTTGAAAGCTTCATATTTTTCTGCCACCTCAGCATTGCCACAAATGGGCTGTAAGCATCCTGCCCGGGTGGTCAGATGTGTCAGTATAAGGCCAGTCCCTTCTAAAAGTTTCCCTTCTTGCCCTCCCTGACAGTGACCTACTAACATTAAAATGAAATCCCCTCATGCCTTTTCTTGTGTACTCCACTGTGACCCCCAGATTAGGCACTTGTTCACGGGGGGCCTCACCCCTTCACTTGGCTCCTCATGTCGGTGGTTGAACCCACTCCCTTAGCATGTCCCCCACTATGAGTGGCCCTTCTTGGCATGCAGCGACTATCTCTCTAGGGCCTGTGAGTATAAGAAATTTTGTTTCCCTGCATCTTTTCTGTGTCCCCTCTTGTAGCCACCCCTGACTGAGCATCTCATGAAAATAGAAAACAGTGAGAGTCAGCAGGAGCCTTGGTACGAGCGAGTGGCGTAAGCTTCTACCCAAGGGCAAGGCCGGTGAGATTTCAGTCTACACTGATGCCCATGTAGGGCCTGCTCTCAGCTGGTTTGTCCACATCGGGAGCATGCTGTTCAACTCTGGGTATAGTGTTATAACAAGGACATTGGCAAATGTCCTTCCTAAACAGCCGGGTATGCGAAAGAGCACTCAGGATGGTGAAAATCGCTCTTAATCCTGACAATGGAAGAATGACTGAAAGCACCAGAGATGTTTTGCCTGGAGAAGAGAAGTCTGAAGGGACACAAAAGCTGTGTTCCAACATATGAAGAGCCATTGGAGTGCGCTGGGATTTGTCTTATTCTTATGGCTTTAAGGGCAAAACTAGATGCAGAATTTGTTTTTTCCGTACAAATACAGAGTTTCCAACCACAATAACAAAAGCCTAGATATTGAATAAAACTTGTGAAGCAGTAAATCCCCCATATGCAGGAGTCTTTGAGGAGACAGTAGGAAATTATGTACAAGGGAAGGTGTCGATGGTGTGCATTCCTCCACTAAGAGTGGAAGAAAGGATCTTTAAGGTCCCTCACAGCTCCAAAATTCAACATCTCCACCCAGAAGGTAGGAGATAGACCATTTCCGAGCCTGTGGGTGCCATATTCCTTTCCTGTGTCCTGGGCACCCAGTTGCTTTGCCAGGTGGTGTCTTTCAGTTGGGAAAGGGACATAGAGCTAACTAGACATCAGAGGGACACATTCAACTGAACTTTGTGCAGGACAGAACAAAATTCAGAAAGAGAAGCAGACTCTCAGAGGACACATTCCTTGTGCGACTCTTCTTGCCTGTGACTAGATAGACAACTTGAATTCATCTCCCCTCTTCCTAGTTGTCCGTGAAAGTCTGTCCCTAGGGGGTGAGGATCCACAGCCATCCTGGGAAGGGATGAAGGCACCAACGAACTGACAATGTCCTACTCAGGCCACAGCCCTCCTCTCACATAAGCTCAAGAGAAAAAGCCTCCTCACTTTGCATGAGATTTATGTTTCAGTTTACAGGACCTGAAGGTGTAACCTTGGAATGATCAAACTTTCACAAAGCAATGCCTCTGGAATCAGTGTAGCAGATAACATTTGGATAATAAGTGGAACTCTACTGAGCCTGACATTAAGCTAATTCCCTCTTTCTTGAAAATAACCCGAGCCATTCTGGGAGCCAGAATTCAAAACCAGCTCCCCTAGGAAGACGGGTATTTGAAACGGGACATTGGATTTTGCTGTCCCGTCAGATAACAGCGTCCATGTTCGTGCCTAAGGCTGGCCTGGAGGTTAACCAAAGTCAATGAGTTAAGAGTCTGAATTACAACCCAGGGTTTAATAACCACCCAGCAAGGAGACTCCTGAGAAACCAAGCATAAATAATAAAAATTGATAAAATTAAAGTTCAGAAACTCCAAACGGCTTTCGCAAAGTCAACTCAATAGGAAGTGGCAAAGCTGAGACTCGAACTTACGTGTTCCCAGTCTGAAGCTGGTCATTCTTCCATTCCAGTGAACCCGTGCTCTGTAACGATCATCTATTTCCATATGCTTGTGTATTCTTTATTTCTTTGCTTTATTTACTTTTTTAGTAGGTTTCCTCCAGAAAATTCTCAACTAGATTTCAACAGTACTCAGTTTTCATTGAAGAACCGTGTCCTACAAAGCCATGGAACAAACAAGGGTTAGAAGTTATATGTATTTGGGGCATCTGGGTGGCTCATTTGGTTAAGCATCTGACTTTGGCTCAGGTCACGGTCTCCTAGTTTGGGGTTTCAGCCCCCGCGTTGGGCTCCGTGCTGACAGCTCAGAGCCTGGAGCCTGGTTTGCATTCTGTGTCTCCCTCTCTCTCTGCCCCTCCCCCACTCATGCTCTGTTTCTCTCTCTCTCTCAAGAATAAATACACATTAAAAAAATAAAAATTAAAAAGGAGTTGTACTCGTTTGCTAGGGCTGCTATAACAAAGTATCACAGACAGGGTGGCTTGAACAACAGAAATCCATTGTCTCACGATTCTGGAGGCCACAAGTCCAAAATCAAGGTGTTGGCAAGGCTAATTCCTTCTGAGGGTTAGGAAGGAAGGATCTGTCAAGGCCTCTCTCCTTGGTTTGTCAATGGCCGTCTTCATGTTCACATGGAGTTTTCACTGTGTGTGTGTCTCTGTGTCCAAATTTCTCCTTTTGTTGAGGACACCAGACATATTGGATGGGGGGCCCCCTCCCATTCAGCATGACTTCATCTCCACTAATTACATCTGCAACAACCCTATTTCTGAATAATGTGAAATTCTGAGGTACAGGGGATTAGGATTTTAACATATCTTTTTTTGGGAGACACAATTCAACCCTTAGCAGAAGGTATCCCAGAAATCGCTATGAAATGGATATCGATGAGTCTGGGTTGGTGCCACTACCTTTTATTTTTAACCGAATACATTTGCTCACAAAACATGTGCTTTCACGGTTTCTCTGGAGCACGCATTTGTGAGTATGTGTGTGGGTACATGCATGTCCCTCGCAGAAAGAAGGGACAGTGAACTGGGATGACACGATAGAATGACCCGCCAAACTCACATGTGGGTGGTGAGGATAAAGAATACGAGTGACGATCCGCACTTTTCTAGTTTTATTCTTCAGGGTGCCCTCCCCGAAAGAAGAATCTGAAGATGGCGATTCTGGCAGGACTAAATGCACACACCTGTTATGCCCCCCAGAAGTATTTGGCTGTTAGAAAGGATCCCCCCCCCCCCCCGACACACAGAGGATGATGGCGAGCACACAGGGATGCATTATTGATGATGGAATCTCAGGCTCCATTAAATAGTACAGGAAATATTTGGGGAGCGGTCTTCCCAGCTCTCTGGAATAACGTAGTCTGCCAGGGCACAGAAGGCCCCTATCCCATCCATCATTCATTCCAAACAGGCCTTGCTATCGGAAAGATATGCTCTCCTACCCAATCGTGTTACCATTTACCGTCAAGCAAACATCGCCTGGGGGGAGCCCCCCCCCCAATTTCCAAAGGGAGAACAATATGAACGGTCAGAAAGATGACAGACAGAACTCCTCAAAGTACATGATCTCAACTCTATAAATCGTGAACCATAAATCATAGTTCTATTTGGGCTTGGTTTTCCAACCATCTAAAAAGTACAAACTTATCATCAAGAAAGAAGGAAAATAAGACACAAGGAATGAGTGCGTTCCCCACCCACCTCCTCCCCCCACATTGTTCCCCAAACGTCTGCTCAGCACACAGCTCTGCTCCCGTCCTTGACCTTCCCCGGGTCTTTGCCCTGCCACAGAGCTGACTGTCCCACAGCCTAGACGCGTGTTGCAAATACAGTTAAAGATCACGTCGGAGAGACCTTCTTCTGGGCCGTTAAGTGACAGGAGCTGCCCACAGTTTCATCAGGCAAGGTCAGGGTCGGGGTCTAACGGGTTCTCTGGGCAAGTCCTGATCTCCTGTGATGTGTGTGCATCTCACTGGTAAGCGGTGTCTCCTGGGTGCCGCCCGCAGAAAACCGTTCAGTTAGAAATTTCCAAACTCACCCTGCGTAAACATCACCACGAGGAAGACCTCCTCTAGACCTCACAAGGGGGGGACTACCTGAATCTCAGTAAGTGGGGCCAATGTGAGGGTGTTTTCTTACCTTTTCTCTATTTCTTACGCTCACTTCTGCAAATACGCCACCGGGGCTTCCAGTGATATTTTTTGCTTGTTTTTTTCAACTTGATACCAAACGAGAAAAGGGTTAAAGGCTCACATTTTGGCTTGTAAATGTTAGCCCAGTCAATCAAATGCAGACGATATCTCCAGACGATGCGACACCAGGCTGGGGCCCCGATCAGCGGGGCTCTCGCACATTCCATGCACAGGCCTGGGAGCGCTCTCCGCTCATGTCGTGGGGGACGTGACCTCTTTATCCCTGTGGTCACAAATAGACATAAGGCTCTTAACCTTATTAGGTCTGGGCCAGTGCCTAGCTCAGGGTACAGGCACTGAGCAATGCCACCGCTCTGAGGTTTTTGCAGCATCAGCTGGCCTGCAAATCCCAGGATGGCGTTTTTCAAAGGATCTGTCTGTAGCCACTTGTGGCAAAGGTCATACCAAATAGCCCAAAAAAGGACACTAAAATGCTTCCTAGATACTAAAAGAGGAAGGGATTGCCGGTCTAAGCCCAAGTGTGGGTAAAGAACAGTCCGAGCAAAGTCTCTATGCTGTGTTAACTGCTTCTGTCTGGTGTTGACGAATCCATCAGATGCCCTCCATCTGCCATTTTCCTGAGAGCTCAGGTGCTGCATGGGAGCGGGCAGGACCCCTGCATCAGGGCGGGGGGCCTAGCAGCTTCTCTCAGCCTTTCTCTGGGGGTTCTGGCAGGGAACTAAGCTCCTACAGAAAATTTCTTTAGCAGTTATTTCCTCTGCGTTCCAGGAATAGCACACAAACTAGTCCCAGTCTAGATACGTAGGAGAGAAGTTACGTTGGACACTTTAGGGCATCGGGGCCACATTCCCTCAGGGAACCCGGGTGAGGAGACCAGGCAGAGGGACTCTTGTGACAGCAAGAAATGGCAGAGACAGCCTTCTGTCTTCTGTGCACTGGTCGGGAAAACAAACACCACAGTTGGGGAGGGGAAGCAGGATGTGTCTTGCTGTGGAACGCTTGTTTACAGACAAGCAGCCAGCTCCCTTCGGGCCGGTCAAAGGCACGCTGAGGGCTGGTCCTGCACTTGGCCCGGCTTTGTGCGGACACATTCTCATTTCTGGGCGTCGCCCAGTTATCGACAGCTCACGTCAGGTGTGGCGTGTCCTGATTCAGCCACATCAGCCGGCATCTAGTCCCCGGAGGCAGCGTCCCAGACTGTGGCAGGCTCCTACTGGCAGATCCGACCCTGGGGAAGCTTGACCAGAAAAATGACAATCCAGTCTGTGCCCGAGCCAAAGCTTCATGCCCTGGATAAAACTGTGACATGACGGGTCTCACCAGTGGACTTAAGCGGAGCTGGATACACCCATCTCGTGTCTTTCTGACATTGAAGATCAGTTCTTGCGGAAGTGAAGTTTCCCTCTGCTTGAGTACTTCTGGGTGGGGAAGAATCAAGTTCCTCGCTGGTTCTGGGAGACTGGAACCTTGTTTCCACCCAGAGGGCAATCACCCAGTGGGTCACAGAATTGACCCACAGGACGTGGGCTGGTTCTACCGCTAAACCAAGAGGAGACGGGATAGGCCAAACCAGTGGTAAAAATCGTCAGCGGAAAGATTTAGCACATCAGTATAAGAACGATGTAGCTTTCCTTTTTTTCAATTTTAAAGCTAAATATTGTCTCCCTAAATTTTACTCGTCGCATGACATACAGAAATAAAACTCAGCGGAAGGCAGTGATTTTATTAAGAGAGGGCGGGGGGTGGGGGTGCCTGGGTGGCTCAGTCCATTGAGCGTCCAACTTGAGCTCAGGTCACGATCTCACGGTCTGTGAGTTCGAGCCCCGCGTCGGGCTCTGTGCTGACAGCTCAGAGCCTGGAGCCTGTTTCAGATTCTGTGTCTCCCTCTCTCTCTGACCCTCCCCCGCTCATGCTCTGTCTCTATCAAAAAATGAATAAACATTAAAAAAAAAAAAGTGAGAGAGAGAGACAGAATAAAACTTGCCCTGGGCAGGTGGGTTGCCAGATGCAACACAGGATGCCCAGTTAAATTCGAATTTCAGATAAACCACAAATAATCTTTTTTGAGTGGTAGTTGAAGGGTGTCCCCCACAGTATTTGAGACATACTTATACTAAAATTCCTCATCGTTTATCCGAAATTCAGACAGAACCGGGCAGCCTGTGTTGGTTTTCTTTTCTGCTAAATCTGCCTCTTCTGCTGGGAAGACAGTGCATCGTGAGTGCCTGGGAGACTTGCCCTGCTCTGGGTGTCTGCCACCCGGTCTGCCGTCATTGACCCTTGCCCGCGTTACTCGACCCAGCTGTGCTTCCATTCATTCGTCTAAGCAATAGAACAAAGAGTACTGCGGGTGGCCGTGGACACAGGTGTGTCCAGCATTTGTTTTCAAAGCAGTTCAAAACAAACCAGCCACTCAACACAAGGCGTAAGGTCAGAGAGACCCATTTTTGGAGGGAGGAGCACGGGGCGTTGAAACAAGTCCACCACGATTCCCGCGGGACTCTTGGCCCTAAAACCAGCAGACCTCCCTCCCCTACGGCTGAGGGACGGAGACGGGGGCTTTCAAAGAAGGTCCTGTCGTCAGACAAACCTTGAAATTACTGAACTAGTGAACAGTGAGACAGACCCAGCCGGTCAGTTGTCTACATGCAGGGGAAAATTCATTTTAAGGAGAGAGGCCACATAGGAGGTGCTTGGTCCAGCAGCAAGCCCTTACTGCTAGGGGAGAGAAAGAGGGGAAGTTTTGAAAACATGCTGTCACCACCACGTGGTTGTCGTCACCAGACCAACGTCTGAGAGCTGGAAAGTTGCTGATAGTCATAGGTGTGAATAAATGCAAAGTTCTAGTCTCCCGCCGACAAAGAAGAACCCCACTGGGGCACAAACGATGCCCTCAGAGCCCTTCTTAGAGAAAGCAACTGAGAGGGGAGAAAAGCCTTCTCCCTAATGTCACCACGGACCCCTGATGGCCACCCAGTGTTGACATGGTGAGGGCTTCAGGGCATTTAGGGCTGCATGCAGGGGCTCAGCAGGGGCTGGAAGGAGGTAGGGAAGCCCCACAAACCTCACAGCTCCTGGCAGCAGACAAGACATGGCTCCCAGAGTGCGGTGATGATGCCCCTCAGACACAGTCGTGCCAACACACCCCGAAGACCCGGACTGACCAGCAGGTGCCCTTGAAAGCAGAGGTGACACCTATCGGGACAGCACTTGGTGCACAAGGGCCTCACACACAGTGGGTGCTTAGGAGTCATCAACGAATGACAGACCTCAGGGAAGTGCACACAGCAAGCCTACAAATCCAACCTAAGCCTGAGCTGAAACACAGGCTCCCATACGAGGCAGGGTTCCCCCCCACCCCGCGCCCCCTGCCCCGTAATTTCTACACTGTGGCTAGAGAAAATGTCACTATTTGGTTCAATTCCCATCTGGCACCTTTCTCGGTGGTAAATTGATTTCAGTGACTTTTTTTTTTTTTAAAGCCTCATCACGAAGTTTCTATAGTTAGGTATAATTCATCAAGGTTTAGAATTAGCCCAAATTTCTCTAAATCCTTCTTTATTTTTTCACACAAGGCTTCATGATTGTTGGTTTGGAACATTAAGATGCAAATGACAGAGGAAGCGGTGCACATTTCAATGCGCAGGGCTGGGCTGGCGCTCGCAGTTCTGGAAAAGAACCATCATCTTCCTTGGGTTTGCGAAGACGGAGAGGGGGAAGGCAGAGAGAGGGACAGAGACGTTCCAGTTACTCTGACCCATGCTATACCGGCCAGGACGAAAGGAAAACTTCATAGGCTTTTTAAAACCTAATCGCTGATTGACAGGTACTCTTTGCAAAGGCCCTGACTTAGCAGGGCTGGACGGAAAGGGCAGTGGAAGGGCTGTTTTCCACCCAGAAGCCAATCTGAAGTTTGAGTGGCTCATCTTTCTCTCCCCCTTGGAGAGGTTGTGGGAGCTGGTTTTCTCCTAACAGAGTTTGTGTGTTTCCCCTGAACAGCATTAAGAGTGACACAGAAGGTAAAGGGTGGTGAGATCAGGACAGAGGCCAGACAGCTCCAATTAGTTCTCCTGGAAGGAAGGTGTCACCACAGTTGCATGCCCACCCCGCCCCCACCCAGTGCCAGGCACTTTCTCACAAACCTGCTTCATCCTTCCTTGCCTTTCCTCAGCTGTCTTCTCTAGATTCTGTTCGTCCTCCTCCCCCTCCCTGTCCTACCTCTCCTCTTCTTTCTTTCTTCCTCTCCCTCCCTCCTTCCCTTCCCCCTCTTCATTCCTCTCCTTCCGCCCTTCCTCCTCCTGGCTCCCCATCTGTCCATCCATCCATCCATCCACCCATCCATGCACCATCCACCCACCCATCCATCCATCCACCATCCACCCATCCATCCATGCATTGATCCATCCATCCATCCATCCACCATCCACCCATCTATCCATCCACCATCCACTCATCCACCCATCCACCATCCACCCATCCATCCACCCATCCACCATCCACCCATCCATCTATCCATCCATCCATCCACCATCCACCCATCCATCCTTGCATTGATCCATCCACCATCCATCCATCCATCCATCCACCATCCACCTATCCATCCATCCATCCATCCATCCTCCCATCCATCCACCCATCCACCATTTACCCATCCACCCATCCATCCATCCACCCATCCATCCACCATCCACCCATCCATCCACCCATCCATCCACCATCCACCTATCCATCCATCCATCCATCCACCCATCCATCCATCCATCCACCCATCCACCATTTACCCATCCACCCATCCATCCACCATCCACCCATCCACCATCCACCCTTCTATCCATCCATTGACCCATCCATCCACCATCCACCCATCCATCCATCCATCCACCATACACCCATCCATCCATCCACCCATCCATCCATCCATCCATCCACCATCCACCCATCCACCTATCCATCCATAATGGCTGACCCGTCTGCTCTGAAGTTCTGTCCTCCCAGTCTGATCCTTCCTGCTATAGCCACACACACACATTTTCCCCCTGGGCTCAGTGCTGGCTTCTCTGAAATCTTCCCATGCTGGGAAGGATGAGCAATGTGCTCTTGGGCCTTGGGCCTTTGAGGATAGGCTGTAAAGAAAGATGAGTGTTTCCGTTTGACTTTGAGCCAAGCTTAACTGGGGAGAAGCACTTCACCTCCAACGTGCTGGACTTGTCTGACGAAAGGGCAGCTGAAACCCTGCCCTGCCCTGCCCACCTGCTCTGGGTGGAAAAAGAAAGACAGGTCTGCTCTTGTCTGGCAGCGTCCAGCCTGATGGCATTGCTGAATAGCTGAGAGCCTATACCAGTCCTCATCCGCCCCTGAGTAGAGAGGAACAGCCTGAGGTCCCTGGTCATGCCAGAGGGCCAGTGTGGCTCAGTAAAAACACCCAGGCCCCACCCCAATTCTTGGATGGGCACTGTGTGGCATGGCTGTGGACAAGATGCTTCTTTTCTGAGGACCAGCTTTGCCTTGTTGGGCAGGGTTACAAAGCTCCCCTTGTCAGGGGGTTGTTGGGGTTAGAAAACCAGAGTGTTGTGAAGCATGGAGAGACACTGCTGGTCCTTGACCACGATGGGCTCTCTAGCAGCTTCCTTCTGGGGACTTCTCAGAGAAAGGATTTCTGCTGACCTATTGACAAAGGGGGTGCCTCTAAGGACAGGTGAGGGCTGAGAACTGGAAGGGAGACAGATGTCCGCCTCACCATCTCTGGGGACCATCTCTCTCCTCATTTTCTACCTCTCACGTGGGCCTTGGGCCCACCTCGGGGAACCGAGTCAGGTGTCACACTGCTCTTCACCGCCCCCTTCCCCCTCCGTCCCCTGCCAGGCTCTTTCTGCCCTGCACTGTTGTGGAGCCCTGTAAATGCTTGCACACAGCTCCTCCTGGGCTCTCCAGTCCTCTCTCCACTTCAAAATGCTCAGCTTTTGCTCCCCCAGCTGACAGGAGATTCATTTTCCAAAAGATCATCTCTGCGTGTCACCAAGCCACATTGTGGCCACCAGTCAGGAGCAGAGCCCCGGCCAAGCCCTCAGTGGAAAAAGGGAGGGTCAGGAAACATGGCTGCTTAGGCTGACTCTTTAGCAGATGCTACAGGAGGATGCTTCTCGCCGGCAGGCCTGGGGGCGGTCAGTGTGTGTGTGACATCTCTATCTACAAGGAGTCCTTGCTCTTACAGAGGCTGGGCCCAGAACCACAGGGAAGGGAAGAGCCTTGCTTAGCGAGCACATCCGTTACACCCCTAAGTCCCATCAGGACACAGAACTTCTCAGAGTCTCCCTGCGCCCGAACTGGTGGGGACCGCATTAGCCCTCTGCTGTCCTCAGACGTGCTCTCTGATTTGGCAATAATATTTAACAAGACACTGCATCAATGAGAACAACTCCAGACCATTCCAGAACGAATTAGAAGTGCTACATTAGATTATAAACGTGGGGCTGGAGTTCTTTCTGCACACAGGGCTTCAAGGAGGGGAACCTTCTGTTCAACCACGATGCATGCTAAGCACCCACTGTGAGCACAGCAAACTTAGCAGGGCCTCGGTACCGTGAAGCACAAACAGAATACACCCCCGTGTCCTTCAGGGTCTTCTGACTCATTGGGAGACATCAGGAGAATTTCTTGCAGGAAAACTGCACAATAGAGCAAGAAGAAGGTGATTCTCCAGGGATAACATGGAAAGGGGGTAAGGGGCCCAGGGGGGAGAGAGAGGGATGGAGAGGGTGTGTGCCAACAAGGTGGCAGAGAGCTGAACGCTACCAGGTTCGTTCGTCGCCACTCCCCCGCCATGTATCCTCAAGCCTTCCGATCTCACGAATTGTATGGTGGATTTTTGTTGTTGTCACAGGGGTGTGGCGGTGGCGACGACAGTGGCGTGATTGAAAGCGAAGGGTGCTCATCCGGTGTGTCATAGAGATGGCAAGAGCAAGTGGGGGCAGGGGGGGCGGGTTCCAGAAGGCAGAAGAGCCCATTAGATCCGCATTGGATTCCACCCTACCCTGATCTCAGCACGTAGGAAAAAATCATTGGGAGGGTTTTGAGATGTGAAACTTGGGGTGCCCAGCAAGGGTTGCAGAGGCCAGAAACAGTACTAGAGAGTCTCGAGCATGGATGACACAGCCCCAGCACTCAACCTGTCTACCCCGCATCGCGTCTTACTACAAAGAGACCGTACCTCGCACGTAGCACGTCAGCTGGCCCGAACACTCGTGGAGGGCTGATCACGCCCTCGGAGACCAGTTTGTGTGACTCCTCTCGTTGAATCTTCATGGGAACCTCCCACGGTGTGTACCCTTCTTAACCCCGTTTCACAGACGTAGGGAGGTTGGGGACCTGCCATGGGCTGACTGGTCACTGAAGAAGCCTGCCTCAGCCTGGGTGAGGCGAGTCAACAGTGTTTGCTCATCCCCTGCACTGCACCCCCCCCACCTCTTCCTAAAGGCCCTCTCGTCCCGTGACGTGGCCAAGCTGTGCTGTAGAATCCCACACTCTGTCCTCTCCAACCATTGCCAGGGATCCTGCCCAATCATCACAGGGTCCCGGTGCCCAGAGCAGCACCTGTGCCCCCTACAGTCCAGATACTTGGTGAAGTGAGGTTAGTAGGTAGCTTTTAACGACCCAGGGAGGAGTGTGTGGACAGGGAGCCTCATACCCCAGGGCGTGCAGCCTTTAGACTAAGTCACTGAGCGTGTCTCTGCGTGTGAGATTCTCCAGGGGAGAAGGCGTTTGTCACCTAGATAATGTGTCAGGCTGTGGAAGTGAGATTTATGTTTTATGATGGTGTATTTCAAGATACTCAGTCTAGAAAGGCTTGTCTCAGGCACTGTTCGGAAAAGGGCAGGACACGAATACATTTCATTAGGAAGAAAAAAGACCCAGGGACAGTTATGGAGGGCTGCCCATGTGGTCAATTTAGGGATTTAAAGCAGAAATTTATCCCCGGGGTTTTTTCTTTGTAAGGGAGCAAACCTTTACAGCCAGTGTCACCATAGAGAGGTCTTAGTCTACAAGCCCTGCGTGTGTGTGTGTGTGTGTGTGTGTCCTGATCTTTGAGCCGGGCCACCCTGCGGGCCCCAGAAGTTCACACTTTCTGCACAACTGAAGGAGTTAGGAGTGTTGGCTTGGCGGTGGGTGTGAGGAGGTATCACTCCTCGAGATCAGAGCCTCTGCCCTTTCCTTGCTTTTTTTCATGGGGGGAAGTGGCAATTGGCAAAACAGGCCCCACGGACCCAAGTCTATGGGCACTTCACAGATGCCCCTTTGAGAACCAGCTCAGCAACAGAAGTTCACGGGGAGCCTCAGCTTTCTGCTGCCCAAGCTTGTTTATTCTTTTTATCCTTGTGCTGAGGGGTGCCCCGGGGAGAGGAGAATGAGAAGCTGTGAAGAATTGGGGGAGGGGCAGGGAGAACCATCAGGAGGTTGCAGCTCAGTGGATGGTATGACTTCACTTCTAGATTATTCCAACATACAGAAATAAGAGCTTAGCAGACTGGCAATTAAGGTGATAGATATTTTAGGAAAACTACCTTTAACTAGATCCGTCTACCAGTCAGTTGAGAATATGATGAGATTCACAAAAGCCTTTAAGACAGCGATGCTTCGGGGTACCTGGGTGGGTCAGCTGGTCGAGCGCCCAACTTCGGCTCAGGTCATGAGCTCGCAGTTTGTGAGGTCGAGCCCCACCTCAGCCTCACTGCTGTCAGCCTGTCAGTGCAGAGCCTGCTTCGATCCTCTGTCCCCCTCTCTCTGCCCCTCCCTTGCTTGCGGTCTCCCCAAAATTAAAAAAAAATAGAGAAAGAAGACAGTGACGCTTCCAACAAGGGCAATATTTGTTCTTACCTACCAGTCTACACTGTGAATGATAATCAAGCATGGAGTGACATGCTCACAAAAGAAATGACCTTAGGAAACCCCAAGAAACACATGTGTTTATGTCTATGCACATATTTATACACGAAAGAGAATATGCGTATAGGATTTAAATGTATTATAAAAAGTTCATCCAGATAATTGCGCTCTACAGAGAGACAGAAAGTATGAGCTTTTTCATTCGATTTGTCACCGTCTTTTTTCTTAAATTCCTCATGCCCCATCATCTCTAACTATAAAATTTGACTCAGAATACCAGCTTGGTGGCAGATTTCTCTGACGCAGGTTGTGAGTCATCCGCTGAGACAATGTCTGTGATGTTCTGCAAATTCCCCCAGAAACAAACACACATATTTATCAATGATATTCTCGGGAAACTGAGCTCTCCACAATTCCAGAAGCGATCGGCGTCCGGTGCACCCAGCTTCCCTCTCTCTAGCCTCCCGAGGATCTTCACGGGGATTCTCATAAGGAGCTGTCTCCAAACTCACCAACTGCCCCCCCCAGGTGACCATGCCTTATGAGTTCCAGAATTGGAAGGGAACAGACAAGATATCAGCTTGGCCATTTGCAAATGCAGTCAGTGTACTTTGACCCCGGAGCCAAGGGAGGCCCTTTTTTTTCCCCAGGAGAATGGTACACAGCCACCCCACTTGGCCTTCTGCCTGGTTCCACAGCTCCACAGTCACCTGCCTACCCAGGACACACAGAGGTCTCCAAAAGCCCTTCTTCTCCTCAGGTGCGATATACCGTAAAAAAAAAAAAAAAATGTTGCTCTGGTCTGAGAGGTGTCTTGAAAACTCAGGGGATTCCACCAGCACTTGGGGGTGGTAGGCGTAGCCATGAAGTGTCAGAGAGATGACTGGTGTTATTTAAACCCTGTGCTACCCCCTCCTTCCTGAGTGTGAGATCAAGGCCTGCTTGACGTCAGAAAGCCTATGGAGACCAAAGCAGGAAGGGTTACTAGATACCAGGCCATTGATGAGGTGGCTGGTATGGGCAGGAGCAGGAATAATCGAAAGCCAAAATAACTAGGGACCTTACAGTTGTATGGAACAGTAGTCTAATGTGTGAAGCCGTGTGTGCGTGTTGATGGTTTGGGTTGGTTTGTCGGTTTGTTTTTCCAGCATCTCTACTGTCTTTCAGTCACGCCTCTCAGCCAAGTCTCTTTCCAAGAACCAAGAGTTTCCCGCCAGGGTCTAGGGCGTCAACGCTTTCTCGCAAAGATGGAGGGTATTGGACTCACCTCGCAGACACCCCAGTCACAGCCCTGAGGAAGTTCCGAGGTAACAACGTCGGGAGGCAGCGCCTGCCTGATCAACTGCTAGCTATCGGCCAGCTGCCTTTCTCTGCGGATCTACTTCTAGATGAATTTATAAGTTGGGTTGTTGGGAAATGACCAAGTCAGTCTGTCCTCAGCCCCAGCTCCCTGACTCCCCCTCTCCCCTGCTTATCCTCTACCCCTTCCATGCCCTGGTATTATCATTCCCACCTCCCAGCCCCACATCTTTTTCTTGCTACTCACGCTCCCCTTCTCCTAGCATATCTGTTCTTCGCCTCCTGACCATTTTTCAGGGTCCAAAGCAAGTCCACTAACTGCTCAGGACCCCTTCTCAGTTACAGGTGTTAAAACTGATACAGCATAGGGGGCGCCCGGGTGGCTCAGTTGGTTGAGCATCCGACTTTGGCTCAGGTCACGATCTCGAGGTTCATGAGTTCAAGCCCTGCATCAGGCTCTGTGCTGACAGCTCAGACCCTGGAGCCTGCTTCGGATTCTGTGTCTTCCGCTCTCTCGGGCCCGGATAAACATCTACGCGAATTCAAGATGATGAAGACCATCTGTAGGACTCATCCCAAAGAATTGTCTGCACACAGTTAGTCTTGACAGTTGTTCACCCCTGAGGGCAGATCTCCCGTCAGCTCCTTCCTTGAAACTCCCAGAGTATCTGGACTTGACTCGGTTTTTCCCTTGACTCTGTGTGTCTTCTGATGCCCACCATTATTGATTCCTATACGTAACTGAAATTCAACTTTGGAAATTTCCTTTTCTATAGAACAAGTCCCATTTCAGATGCCTCGCCCAGTACCTCATCTGAAACACGTGGATGTGTCTCACATGGTTCCCTCACACAGTTACAGAGGGCATTACATGACTTCTGCATGTGAAATTCTTCAGACAACCCAAGGCATGGCGCGACAGAAGTCTCAATAAATGTAACCAGTTTATCATTACCGCTTCCGACTCCCCACAGCCTTCCTGTAACAAGCCTCTTGCCTGATCTCCCTATTTTCTATTTCTGTGCAAATGAGGTTGGACTGCATCATCAAAGTCAAGGGCATGCATATGTCAGAAATTTTGGTTCAAATCATTCTTTCAGTCATGTCTAAAGATGGAAGGTTAGAGAGGACACTATACCTCTGAAGGCTGGGAGCTGTAAGAGCTATAAAAGATTTGGTCAGTGAGAACTCAGAAAATCCCTGTTCTTTGATTGTTTGGCTTAAGAAGATGGACCTTTGGAGGCACCCGGGTGGCTCAGTCGGTTAAGCATCTGACTCTTCATTTCGGGTCAGGTCATGATCTCAAGGTCTGTGGGGCCATGAGTTGGACTCCACGCTGACATCACGGAGTCTGCTTGGGATTCTCTCTCCTCCTTGGTCTTTGCCTCTCCCCCACTTGCACTCTCTCTCTCTCTCTCTCTCTCTCTCTCTCACACACACACACACACACACACACACTAAATACATAAACTTAAAAAGAAAAAGGAGGGGCTTTTGGTTCTTGAACTTCCCGTATATCATTTAGGTTGTGAGTGATCTAAACACTTCTCGAAATATCACCAAGAAATGTAGTGTCCTGTCTTCTGGATGTCCTCGCTTGAGGCCGCACGGCTTTGTCATTCTAAGCTCTATCTTGGCACCAACTTGCTGTGTTTCTTTCCCTTTGAGTACAGCTGAGAGAGTAAGGCTCTAGCTTTCTGACGGACGATTATAATTTGTCCAAGCACGTTCAACTCTACGACGATAAGGAAAATATCGAGATCGTGGTCCGAACAAGGACAAGTGTCTTGCTCTTGGCCTGGACACGTGGCCTGGACAGAGTCAACCCAGTGGGAGTCTCAGGACTGAGTCCTTTGCTGGAGCATTTCGTATGTAAAGGCTCCCAGACGTACACAGACGTGTCTCTGAATGGACAAGAGTCTTTGACTGAGGGACGTGGTCTCTCCCATTACGTCCACTGTTAGCCTGCTCTGGATCTCAGTCCTGGAGGACACACCTATAGAAATGAAGTCAGACTGGTCAGGCGTCACCTTTCCCCAGTGTTAATGTGTGGAGGGTCACAGGAGTACCCAGAGTTCCGTGGAGAAAGCAGAGCTAAGACGGAAATATTTTTTATTATTGTTCTCAAATTTTTTTTATTTACAAAATCATCTTCTTTGCTTGAATGTGTGTGGCTAATCCTTATTTTCCTCGATATAGAATTTAGGGAAAAGAAAAAGGATCCGTAAAAAAAAAAAAAAAAAAAAAAAACAACCGAGTTTTATTTTCCTGGGCTGAGCCCTACCAGTCTTAATTGGTGGCTCTGGAGGGCCCAAAATAGTGAGGCTGGCCAGCCCCTGCCTGGGTCTCAAGCTAGATTCCCAATCGGAAAGAGAGAGGAACCAAGGACAAGTCGGGCTTTTGCTGATGGCTTTGTTGCCGGCAGGTTTCCATCTTGTCCCTCAAAGCCACCTGTCCCAAGGTGGTTTTCGTCAGTTCCTGCAGGGCTGTGTTGCTCTGTGGCTGCGGACGTCACCAGTGTTCCCTGGAGGGGGAGGAGGAGCAGGGGACGTCAGGGCAAGCATGGCCGGTGCCCAGGCAGCTGCAGCTTTGGCTCTCCTTTGACAAACCCCTGCCGCGTCTTTGGAACGGAAGATAACACTGAGAACTCGCGGCTGAGTTTGAAACACCGGGTCAAGTATGTGGGCAGAGGAAGGGCCTGCGTCTTTGGGGTGTCGGAAAGATCTGGCCCAGGGAGGGGGTGCCAGGCAGATAGCGCATAATTCATCCGAAGTTTAAGTCAGCTGGCGCAAGCTCCGGGGTGAGAACGCTGGAGATAGTTAATAACCAGTGAAATCCCGGTGGATGACACCGTCTGCAGCCAGGCTGATGAATTAAAGTCTAAGCGACAGTGGCAGGAGCTAGAGACAACTCTCTGTACATGAGGCTGATGGGGCAGCATGCTAAGGGAATAGACCTTCCTTGTTATGACTGTGACACTCCCAAAGGCATCCCGGCCCAAGCTTGCACGGCTGTCACAGTTAGGGAACCAAGGATGGTTCGATGCCAGCTGGGGTCCACGGGTCTTCTCGGGACATGGGGCAAGTACGGTAAGAAACCCTGGGCCTGAGGGTCACCACCAGTGTCGAGTCCTGACTTTGCTTTACAAAAGCTCTGTGACTCTTACATACCCGCTTAACCTCTCTGAGCCTCATTTTCATTCTTTCCAAAATCAGGGAAGGTAATGATACCTGCTTGACAGGATGAGATCAGGCGTGTAAAATGATCAGAGCTACTTTGGGTTCAAGAAGCAGGATTCCCAGTTTTAGGCAAAATGGGCAAGTTTGCATAAGGATGCCGGAGGGCCTCACATAAGCTAACTGAAGGAAGAGAATACAGCTGTGCCTGGGGGCCCTCCTAGACTCAGGGGTTTAAATGCTCCCAGAACTTTCTCCTCGTTTCTTAGAGGTTTCATCTCTTCCTCTGGAGCCCAATCCTTCCATGTGTCCGAAACCAAAGCCCGCGACAACTTCCAACTTTCACATCTCTGTTCCACCGTCAGAGAGCACTGACTCGGCTCCCAAAAATTGCAGGGAAGGCCTCTGATTGGCTCATCTTTGGTCAGGTGACCCGCCCCCAGCCAATCAACAGGGTCTGTGAAACAGGCGCCCTCCCAGGAGCCAATATCCCAGAAGGCGGTGCAGGGGGGCACCAGTGGGTGGTGGGTGGGCAGACAGGAACCGTCCCCCCCCCCCCCCCAGGGGTCTTGTAAAGTATAAAGGGCTTCAAATGCGAAATCTAGGCAGTAGCTCCTGAGCAAATGCGCTCAGTCCTGAGAAGTCCTTTAGAGTCTGTGTGTCTCCGTTGCCTGATCCCAAGAAAAGATACTATTCAGACACCTGCTTTGAAGCAATAGTTTTGTGCTGCCTGAGTTTTAGTTCAGCACTAGTTTAATGTTTATACCCCTAGGAAAGAACTAAGAAGAAATCTGTACTCTGAAGGTCAATTAGCTTTGGACTGACGCACTGAATTGAACAATAACCGGAAGAGATACGAGGTTTGTGCTTACAGGAAAAGCAAATTCACTTAATAGGATATACCACTCTGTTTGGGGACAGATGATGAGAGTCCGGAGTCTGAGCTATCTAGCACTGGAAACTCTATTACTGTGGTTTTTCAGTCTGGTCCCGCTGTTCCCCTTGCAACATTTTTGTCTGCCACGAAATAAATGGTCTGCTTTGCAAGCGGAAACCCAGGAGGGTTGGAGCCACGCCCTGCTGGGGTGGGATTGGTGGAGAAGGGGATCTTCTAACTTTAATTAAGGCTCCAGGGAGCTGGAGCCACGTTCCGCAGTACAGGAGGCGTTTTTGTGTTTTGTCCCACCTGGCTCTTCACCTGGTGGGGACAGAGTTTCTCCGAGTTTCAGCTGATAAACGGGTTTCGAGGTCAGCAACCCCTGGAGGCCAGCATCGGTGACACTGACCTGGCCATGTACACTTTTACCTTTGTTTCCTCTAGTTGGTGCTCGGCGCTCCCTAGCAATATGTCCTTCGTAACTGAATCACGCCCGGAGGGGAGCAAGCAATCTGTAAGATGTTAATCCTGTCTTCACTGGCACCTGATAGTCTCGGGCATTAAAACTGAGTAAACGCTTCCAAAGGCCAAATGCAGCTGAATTAAAATCCTTGCTTGCACGGATCCCGTACCTCTGTTTATGTAGAAAAACACCGTGCACGAATAACGTGCATTTTGAAGACCCTGGCTGAGGATGAACGATTAGGTTTTAATACGTCGATTTGATGATTCAGCCTATGGAGGAATCTGCTAGAACTTGGCTTCGTAAAACATTGGTCACTGCTTTGCTCTGTGGAATGAACAGCTCTGTCACCGTGCCCATCTAATTCCTGCTTTCCAGCCTCAATAGACAACAGGAAATAGGATTGATGCCAGGGAGGAGCAAGGGGCAGCCACATTGCCACCTGTCACATTGCCACCTGTCACACTGCCACCTATGCACCAGAGGTGGGCGGAAGCAGGAACTGAGAATTTCAGGCCCCTGTGCGCACCTGCCTCGGCAAAAAGTCATCCATAGGAGACTGTTTGGACTGTCTCGAACTTTATGCGATCCCTGGAGATTATGAATGACATGGGCATGTGAGCAAAGGAGAAGGCCAGAGTGGGGCAGCCAGCAACACCTTGGAGGAAGCGACAACCCTGGCTTGTCCGTGGACTGGGCTGGTGGCTTTAATTCTGGCTCTTCTACAGTCAAAGTCTCTATCTACCCATACCCTTCCAAAATATTCACTTTTCTTCTCCATGACTTCACTGATCTCTGGGAAGCTTGCTCCAGACCTCGGTCGCAGGTTCCAAAGCTCTCCAGGTTGGGCAGCATCGTGGGCCACTCTGTTGGTGACTTACCTGCATTTTTTGCATGGTGGATGCCTGCCCTAAGTTTGTTTGGGCTGCTATGACAGGATACACAAACCAGGAAGATTATACACGACAGAAATTTATTTCTCAGTCTTGGAGGCTGGGAAATCCAAGATCAAGGCTCTGGCAGACTCAGTGTCTGGGAAGGTCCTGCTTCCTGGTTCAGAGATGGCTGGCTTCTCGCTCTGTCCTCACCTGGTGGACGTGGTGAGGGACTAAGGTTTCGACACACGAATTGTAGGGGGACACAAACATTCAGATCATAAGAACGTGTAGAAAATACACGTATATCTAAAAAAGAGTCACTGAGTTGACCTCAAAATCAGGGCCATCTGCATGATAATATAAATTATAACTGGGGTTTAAATATACTTTGCTTTTAAAATTCAAATAGATATTGTGAAATTTACCAGATATAATGATGGTCAGGAGAGGAAAGGGGCCTGGGCTCAGTGAGTTCAGGGAACTCAAAGGGAGACCAAATGAGAAGTCTTCAGTGGGAAATCAAAGTCAGTGGGTCCATTACTTTGGAGCATTGTGGACAATTCTTTGTCTGAACACGAGGATCCACTGTCAGCTTTTCAGGTCTTGGAACAAAGGGAGGGCCATATACCATGTGCCAAAATATTTACAGGACCTCAATTAAAAGAATAAACTGATAAGTAAAATAAATCCTTCCCTTCTTTCCTGACTTTTGTTCTTTCAACATGACTTGGAATAAGAAGAAAACCTAGATGCGACCTTAGATTGGGCAATGGTTTCTTCAATGTGGCAGTGAAAACACAAGCAACAAAAGAAAAAAAAATAGATAAAATTAGACATCATCCAAATTAAAACCTTTCATTCTCTGAAAGATGCCATCAAAAAATGAAAAGAGAATTCACAGAATGGAAGACAATATTTGCAAATCACATATTTGACATATTCTAGTATCCAGAATTTATTATTTAAGAAAAAACTCTCATAGCTCAACAATAAAAAAAACCCAATAACCCAATTTTTAAAGTGGGCAAAGGATCAGAATAGATCTTTCTACAAAGAACATACACAAATAGCCAGAAAACATATTAAAAGATGGTCAATGTGATTAGGCATTAAGGAAGTACAAACAAAACCACAATGAGATATCATTTCAGCTCCGCTAAGATGGTTCTAATAAAAATGACAGACAGTAACAAATGTTGGTGAGGATGTGGAGAAATTGGAACCCCCACACATTGCTGGTCTGCATATGACATGGTTCAGCTACTTTGAGAAAACAGTCTGGAAATTCTTCACAAGTTAAACTGAGAATTCTATGACTCAGCAACTCCACTCCTAGGTATATGCCCAAGAGAATTGAAAACGTATGTCTACACAAAAACGAATGGCTTATCCATTATTCCTACTAGCCAAAAAGTAGAAATAACCCCAATATCCATCGACTGATGGATCCAATAACTGACACCTGTTACAACATGGATGAACCCGGAACACATGACGCCAAGTGAAAGAAGCCAATCACAAAAGACCACACGTTGTTCAATTACGTGTGTGTGAAACACCCTGGGCAGGCAAACCCATAGGCACACGGAGACTGGTGGCTGCCAGGAGGGTTGCTGCTCCTGGGTATCAGGTTTCTTTTTGATGTGATGACATACTCTGAAGTTAGGCAATGACTATGGTTGTATGACCTCATGAATATACGAAAAATTATTGAATTGTACACATTGAGAGGGTGAATTTTACAGTAGGTGAATTAAGTCCCTGTTATAACAATGACGTGGAAGATTGGGCAGTAATTTCGAATTTGTGCCACCAACACCTTCCCCTCCGATATTCCTGCTTCTCTCCCCATGCTTGGCTCTTCCCGCATCACAAACATCCTCACACGCAGCTATGAGAATGTTCCCTGCCCACCTGTCCTGGTTCTGTCCACACCTCCAGAAGTAGCCACACCTCAGACCGGAGGTGAGCACGCGGGGAGCAGAGCTGCCTCAGGAAGATGGCCCTGGGCACAAGGTCCAAGAAGGGCTCAGGGACATTTGAGCGGGAACTTTTGGTATCCAGGTGCCTGGAGTGTGATGGGTGATCATGGGGTCCAGGTAGATATTCCTCTTGGCCCTGCAGACACTTTCCCTGCGCAAAGGGCCCGGCTAGAGGTGGGTCCTTGAGAGTCCTTCTAGAGAATGTGGGGTGATCACCCTTGTCTAACCAGTGGTATGGGGGATGAAAGAAGGCACTGGAACCTGTGTTAAGAAATGGACAGCAAGAGAAATGAGTGATGGGGAGAGTTCTCAGCAAGTATGGAGCAAGGAGGGTGGCCGTTCTCCAAAAGCGTCTACTCTTCTGATGCCCGGGACACGCGCATTCCTGAGGAACTGCAAGAGAACCTGTGAGATCCTCTACAGATAAAAATATAAATAAATAATTACATAAAAAAATAAATAAAGGGAGAAGCAAAGGGACGAAGTGGGCAGGTCCGAGGTGACAGCAAGGAGGTGGCAAGATGGAAGGCTTAGGGCGCCAGAGCATGAGTTAGACCTTTGCAGAAGGACAGAAGGATGCCAACCCGAGCATCCAGATTAAAAACCCGTGGCATTTGCCTGTGGCTCATACTGGCTTCCCGGGGACAGTTCCTCTTGCTCCTCTGTGATGTCTTCCCCTTGCTTTCATTGAGATCCAACCTCCCACCCGATAAAGAGCCCAGATAGGCAGTCAATTTCCCCGGGTGAGAGAGGAGCGGCCAGAAAGAATGACATTGGGGTTAGAGGCTAGACATCTCGTATCGACACCACCTGTGGGTTTGGAGCAGGGACAATCACAGTCACCTTGGAAAGCAATCACAGACCTTTTATTTTGAGCAGAACACTTAGAGAGGGATGAGATAAGTAAGAGCAGTATCCTGTCCCGAGTCTCATTTTCTCCCCACTTGGGTAGAGAGAGGGTCAGGGAAGCGGTGCCACGGCAAACGTGAATTTACTTCCGAAGTCATAGGAAGTGTGTTTGCCGTGCCTGGGAGAGACGGAGCCCCGGACCGGAGAGGACAACCCCGTGCTGTCACTGTGGTTCTGCTCATTGTGCAGCTGCCATACTGGCCACAGGGAGGGCTACTACGGGATTGTCCTTATCAGCTCCAGAGCCCAAAGGAACAGCTTGGGAAGTTCCAGACCAGTGGGTTGTATTGACTACTCCTCCTTCTGTCTGGTGCCCCACATGCCCTCCATCCTATGGGTGTGGTTCTGTCCTGAGGTTCATGATACTGAAGAGATGAATTTTAGCCTCCGACCAACCGGAGTTTGAATTCCCACCCAGCCACTTAGCTTCCATTTCCTCATCCTTAAAAATGGGAAAAATAACAGCTAAATAGGGTTGCCGTGAGCTTTAAGTGGGATTTCTGTAGGTAAAGCTCTTAGCCTGATCTCTGGGGCATAGGAAATACTGGAGAATTGATGATGAGTATGACCATGTTGGTGGGGGCACGGACAGGGTGGCGGTCGTTGGCTGAGCCCTTGCTGACAGTCACAGGCAAAGCGGGGAGTGACAATGGGCTTCCCAAGTGTCGTCCACCATGGATATGCAGGCCGTAATTATTTACTGAAAGAGAAGGCTGCTTTTCAAAGGAAAAACCAATCTTTAATTTAGCATAAAGAGGGTTTTTCAGAGTATAAAGAGGGTTCTGGGGGCAGGGGGTAGATTTTGAAGTATCTACTTTGAAAAATGGTTTCCATGTATTCATTTCCAAATAAAAAGCAAACACTCTAATCACTCAATGGGTTCCTGAAAAGATTTGAGTGAGGGAGGGGGTGCAATCCAGTTGCTTGCAAATGCTTTCTTCTCAAAGCGTTTTGCTTTTCAATGCCTTGTCTGCACCATTACCCCTAACCCAACACTCCACTGCAGATATTTGTTTGGGATGTGTCATAGCTCAGCTCTGGCCTTCCTCGCAGACACTATGTGCCCTCCACCTGCCCACTCCCTCATCAACACGCACACACACACACACACACACACACACACACATACACACACACACACACACACACACACACACGAGGGGAAAGCCGATCTAGGGTTTTCTGGCTACCGGTGCCTTGTGCCGGGCCATAGAGGAAGATGAGACAGACATTAACCCACATTCAACTTTCCTACTAAATTTCAGAAAAAAGTGCCCCCCTCCCCCCAAGTTCCCTTCCTCTTGTTCTTTTTATGTCAGTGCAGGTCAAGGACACCTGAGTGGGGCGGGCAGTATAGAAAATTCAGGAACTCAGATGGTTCGACATTTTGCTATCCTTTCTGAACAATCTCCCATTCAAATTGTGGGCCAAATGCTATTTTTGTAGCACGTAGCATGAAACAGGAATGATGAATTGTTTGGTGCCGGGGACATAAAATAAAGAAGGACAACGTAGGTAAAAAGAATGCTGCTGTGATTTATGGGGCCTCTTCCAACTTTTTCTCACTTCTCTCAAATAATTCTTCTCAGTCCTAGCACTTAGTGTTACCTTTACCTTTCTAAAGTATGTTTTATGACAAATAACTCCCTCCAATGAGCTGATGATGACCCATTCAACAAAATCCTGCAGCACCTACCATGTGTCAGGTATTATTGAGGAAACCAAAGGTGAGACACCCATGGGGCCAGGGCCAAAAAGCCCACCTAGTGATGCTGGGCACAGTCCGCCATAGATCTGCCTTGGATCCATGGCAGGTTAGAGTCTCCCAACCCCAACCATTATGGTACAAGCAGAGCCCAAGACTGGGTAGGTGTTGGGTAAGGCTTCTGGAGAGCCCTCAGGAGAGCTGGGGTAAGTCATCCCTTCCTAATAGGGGACATTTAGTCCAGCACCTAGTAAGGGACACTTGAAAAGCAGGGTGGTGGCTTTTAGAGCAGGCCGCCTAGGCTTGAGTCCTACCACTGCCACCTGCGACATGGGTGACCTGGGGCAATTTACTAAACCTCTCTAAACCTCAAATTTCCCCTTGGTAAAATAGAGCCCATCTCACAGGGCAGTTGCGAAAATTATTTGAAATGCTCTATGGAGCGCTTTACAAAATCCGCTGCAATGATAATAATAAAACAGAGCGCTGTTATAACAACAGTGAGAACAACCTGAGTGCGGGATGAGGTCCATGGTCAAGGATGAGACTTTCCAGGAGAGGCGGTGCTTTGGGCTTCCAATGAGCACAGACCTCAGGGTTTGAGTCCGTGGAGCAGGCGTCTCCCCAGGGAGAAAAGGAGGTGAACGGGTCTGAGCGAGGAAGTTTGGTTTCCTTGTTTGGCTGGCCAATTGGTGCGTAGGTACAGGTGTTCTGTTTTCAGAATGGTTGTGAGAAGGGGGCCAGGCACCGAGGACGTGGGTCAAACCGATGGTCCAGGCAGAAGGGCCCGGTGAGTCCACAAGCTGCTGAAGGTGGCCCGGAGCATGGAGAAATCACAAGCTGCTGAGTGTTCTGAGGCCCTGGAAAGAAACACGCGGGTGCTGTAGGTAATGGCTGGTGTCCCTCAGTGCCCTGGGCCAGGCTCTCATTGGCACACGGTCAGGGAAAAGCTGTATCTGCAGGTGTCAAACAGCGTGGTGGTGGCCGGGGAGGGAAGAGTTGAGGCATTTTGTTGCATAGTCAACGAAACATCCAGCAAAGTCTCTACGCTTGGGAAGTTCACTCCACGGGAGACATAGAAGTGACACAAATCAGGTCACTGTTGACAAGAATCCGTACCGGGTTCTCTCCTTTGTGACAATCCGTGGCATGTTAAGTGACAATTACACTGGGGAGGACTTGTAGCATTCCAGCCATGAACTGGGCCCCTGGAGTCAGCCAGTCGGGGACCAAAAGCAGTTCTGCCACTTGCCAGTCATGTGACCCTGGGCAAGAGCCCCAGCCTCTCTGTGCTGTCATTCCCTGTTTGTAAAATGGGGATGACAACATCAATCCTTTTGTTTTTAGGAGGATTAAATATGAAGGCCAAGTATTAGGCCACAACATCATCATTATTATTAATTATTATCACTATTAAAACTAATTCACACATTCCGCCACCGGAGAGCTGCTTCACCCTTTCAACCAATCGTGCATTTCTTCAGTGAATTTTTTAAGTTTACTTATTATTTTGAGAGAAAGAGAGTGCAAGTGGGAGAAGGGCAGAGTGAGAGAAAGAGAGAGAGAGAGAGAGAGAGAGAGAGAGAGAGAATGCCAAGCAGGCTCCACCCTCTCAGCACAGAGCCCCACGAGAGGCTCGAACGCATGAACCACGAGATCATGACCTGAGCCAAAGTCGGACACTTAACCAACTGAGCTCCCCAAGCACCCCTCTTCGGGGAATATTTATTGCGAAATGTTTATTATAGTAGCCCTACGATCTGCTTGTCACTGTTCTAGGGTCCCACCAGCTAGTGGTGAACAAAACAAACGCATCTTGTGTGCCACATGCATGCCAGTGGGAGAGAAAAAAATGCCATGTGACAGGTGATGATCATAGGCTGTGTGAGTAAAAGTAAAGCCAGGTAAGGCATTAGAGGGAGAAACAGTGACAGCCTCTGCTAAGTAAAACGTAAGCAGAGATCCAAATGAACAGAACCTGTGAGCCGCCTCTGAGATGCGAGGGAAAAGCCTTCTGGCTGAGGGAACAGCAAAAGCGCAGACCCTGAGGTGGGGGCGTGGCTGAGGAACAGCAAAGAGGCTTTGTGGAGGCTGGAGTGGCACGAGAGATCATAGAAACAAGGTCAGGGAAGCAGCCGCCGGGTCACAGCCATTTACGTTCTCAAGGCAGTGGGGAGCCACGAGAAGGTTTTGAACGGGGATCGCCATGAGCGGACTATCCAAGATCACTTTGGCTGCCGTGTGGGACGCAGAGAACTGGGAGCAGGAGAAAACAGGGAGACCAGAGGGTCGAGCATGGCAGCCACCAAACTTAAGATAATTCCCGATGAGGGAGTCCCTGGGAAGGTGGTGAGAAGCAGTCAGATTCGGAATATATTTAGCGCGCAGGGTCAACAGGACATAGATAGAAGATAGGTTGATAGAAGCGTAAGAGACGACTCAAGGGAAGCATGGATCCAATTTATTGTGCAAACCAGGAATTTTGAGCATCAGAGGGGATGCCTGAGGACTGTCTGGTCGATTGGGATATACAGTGACTTTAATCAGAGATTGTTGGCCAACTGGAAAGACGCTACGGGAGTTTATGGTGAGGAGGAGTTGGTTTGTTGGGGCCCCAGGAGTTGGGAATCAAAGCGTTCTGTGTAAGTGATGAGATTTTTGGGGGGTGGCAGTGGAGTTCGTGGGGTCTGGAGCTGATGACCAAGGAAGAGTTCTTGAAGACGTCTTTGGTGCGAAAGGTGATTTTTTTAAAGCACGGGGACAGGACCCGTGGGCAGGAAGAGCTGCCCGGGACCATGAGGAGAGACTGGTTATACACTTGGGAGTCTGGGGAGGTAAAGTCCAGGGGAAGTTTCCAAGGAGATTTTCATATGCTAAAGACCCACAGGATATTGGAGGCCTAGCTATTGTCAAGCTAAGGTTGTTCTTCCCTCGGCAAAGCGTTAGCGTTAAGACAGTGGGGAGTTCCTGGAGAAACATTTTACTCTGAGCCTCAAGTATTTGTCAATGGGCTGCAGGTTATGAGGAAATTTAGTTCTATCTGCCATTTCCTTCTGCCTTTGTTTCCCACATCGCTATGGAGGGGTGATGTTGGGGCTCCAGGAAACGGAGTCTATAGGTTTCTGGAGATTAGGCCATTGATAAGATTGCCTTTTTCTTGTGATTTACTAAGCTATTTATAAATAGATGGAGACTCAGGTCCTGCGGGACTATGAGCTCTATCAGTTAACCATTTGTTTTTCCCCTTTCCTTTGTTCTTGGGCAGCCAGGAGTGCCCGAGGAACCTCACACACATCCCACCTTGAGGGTGGGGGTGCGGTGTTTGCAGCCTGTCAGCTTGCCTTATGCTCCCTTGTCCTAGGGTATGTGACGTTTCAGACGCCTACCAGACATGGCTTAAATATGTGTTAGGAATTCATGACGAGGTGGCATCCTTCATTCGGGAATCACGGTTCTGATGAAAGTTTACGTGTGCATGGAGAGAAGAGTCGCAAGATAGGACCCTGGACCCTCTAACACTCAGGCCAGGACAAGGGGAGAGGAATCCAGGAAAATGAAACTGTGAAGGAATAGGCAGTGATGTAGGGGAAAGACCAAGAGGGTGGAATGTTCCAGAAACCAAGTTAAGGAAAACATTTCAGAAAGGAGGGGATGATTAAATTTTTCAGATGTGAGGACCGTGAAGGGGCCACAGGATGTGAAGATTTTGGTGACACTGACCACGATTTCGTGGCACCGGCGGGGACAAAAACCCTTTAGGAGTGGGCTCAAAAGAGAGAAAATGGGGGCCGTGAATGCAGATGACTTTTCCAAACAGTTTCAATGGGCAGGAGGGGTAGCTGGAAGGGACTGTGTTCTAAAAATGGGAGAAATGAGAGCACTGGGTACACAGATGGGAATGAAACAGTAGACGGGGCGCTCGTTGGGTGTGTGGGGGGAGGGAGCAGAGTTAACTGCATAAGCAAGGAACAGGTGAGAGGGGATAGGGGCCAGGGCCCAAGTCCAGAGTGTGGCTTTCAAGGGCAGCAGACCCAGTTCATAGCCTGGAACAACAGTACCCAAGGCAGAGAGCCTGGCCAGCAGCAGGTAGATCAGCAGCTGTGGCTGCACAGTGTAGACGCTGTCTTCCAATTGATTCTCTTCCCTCCGTGATGTAGGAACCGAGGTCAGTGGCTGGGACTACAGATGCAGAACGAGGTGTTGGAGCTTTGAGGAGGAAAGAGAAGCATGGAGTAGTTGCTCTGGGGAGTGACAGAGCGAACTGAATCGGCGGGGCACTATCTCCAGATTGCTGGGCAGTCCCGAGGAAGCATTTCGATTTCTGGCCATAATCTTACGTTGGTGCCAGTTAAACCAAGTGGCTCTCACGCTGGCCATCGTTGACTGCTCGGGTGTGGACACAGACTACACCTGAATTACATGAAGTTGTGTTAATAATTCTATCACAGAAGATGATATTGTGGAGGGAGTGACCAAAGCGACGGGCTTTGAACTGCGTAAAAAGGCAAGTGAGAAAATGAAGGGTGTTCAAGGTGGTTGAGGCAGCAGAGTGACCGTCCCCGAGGACGTAGAATTGTGGGATTCAGGGAATGAGGCAGGTGAGCTAGAAAGACAGGGAGTGGTCGTCAGAAGCTGGAAGGCTGAAGTGGCATGTTGGAGTTGCCGGGGTTAATGGCAGTGGTGTGCGTGGCTGAGGCGGGTTGACATGTCGACCGGGTCATGGGCAGGGACAAGGACACCACCGGAAGGGTATGGCGTTGAAATAGCCTCACTGATGACAGAGTGTTGGTGGGGAAAGATGGGAAGGCTCACCCAAACCTTTGGTCTCCTGCTTTGAAACCGGAAGATGGAGGTGATCCCAGCAGGAAGTTGAGGTTGGAGGAAACGGCTGCTGCTGCTAGACCCTGATTTCCAGAGTGCAGGGTTCGGGCGTCAGAAGCCCTGGGAACTGGAGTCAGATCGAGGATGGACGGAGCCACAGCGGGACAGTGGCCCTGATGAGGGGTGGCCAGAGAAGCTCAGTATCTTAATAGCAACCGTGACAAAGAGAGCCAGAAGGCAAGGTAAGGTTACCACCCCGGTCCTCAGGATTGGTTGGGAAATCTGCTCTGCCCTGACCATCCTCCTTGGCACTGGTCTTCCTGCAGAGACGAGGAAGGGAAAAGGACATGAGAGAGTGACAGGGAGGAGGGGTGCACGGTGGTCTTACCAGGAGTAAGAGGAACAGAGCCAAACCACAATGCAGGGATGGAACCATCATATCGGGACAAGTGGATCTCCAGGGTTAGCAGAGACTCGCTAAGAGGCAGCAAGTGCAAAGGCCCAGGGGCGGGGAGAAGCCATGCTGGAAGATCCCAGGATGCCTCTGTCTGGGGAATGCCCAAACCACCGTACGTCCTGGTCCGAAGGAGACTCCAGGAGGGAGAGCATCGTCTGCCACGCACAGATGCCCTTATTCATGTTAAAGTAACCACACTGGCATCCTGCTTCCCTGTCTCATCAGTCCGGCCGCTCCCCGTCTGTCTGCACTTTGGAAACAGTAATGAATTAAGAACAAAAGATTAATGCTGTTGGCCTGGTGTATTTATATACTCAACTTCCATGGAAACCCAGCAGGTAGTAAATCAGCCAAAAACCATATTTAATAACTCCTAGTAAAACCCAATTTACTCACCTGCCAACCATGGAAAAGTTGATTGCTTTATCACTGGAACCCCATTCGTTGCAGACCATTATAACTGCCCTACACATAAGAAATACATTTCCCTTATTATTTATTTATTTTTTTTTTGGACAAGGATGGTGCGTTGAAAATGAGCCATAAAATAGCCTAGGAGCAGCATGCGTGCTGTTAATAATAGTGCTCGATTACTATATTTGTCATATATTCCAGATCTGTCTACCTGGGTAGCTGGCATCCTTCCTGAATTTTTAACAAGAGTCCTTATAGGGCAGAGAGAGAAGGCAAACAACCACAGACCCGTAAAGGAAGATGTGAAAAGCAGTGCCCTTCCTTCCCGGCTGTTAAAAACGAGTCATTTGGCCTCAGCCTTCGGGGAAGATATTAGCTTTCTAGATCACATCTTATCATACAGTAATTGTATTAGGTTTCCTGGGGACCTTCCTACCTCATGACCTTCTACCTCAGTGATTGAGCCGATCAGATTGAAACGATGAGGAAGCATTCATTTCCACCTCATTGATTTCGGCTCTCTATTGTCTGCCTGCGTTTTCTCCGACCTCGCCCTCGTTCATCAACAAGCTGCTTGTTCCTGAGAAAATTCCCGCTGCTCTCCAGCTGCTTTCTGGATGCAAGTGCGTTTTGACGCAAGAAGTCTGAACCCGGATGGCTGAGCACGGGAGAGAAGGAAAATGATGCCGGTTGCTGGATAATTGAGTGCCTTACTTTCCTTCCTCTTGCATCTTTTTCTTTTATTTATAAGCATCAGTTGTTCAAGAGGGCAAAACACTCTCTGCGTCTGATCTGAGCGGCATAGCCGGCATAACGCTAAGTTCCTGTATCTCTTCGGTGACAGAGAACTTGGAAACTGGCATAGGGAAGAATCCAGGATTCAGGACTGCAAGGAGAGCTGAGGAACCTGGGCTCTGTGTCCAACTCCATGATGGTGTAAGTGTCCCAGAATCCAGACCTTCCCCTCAGGCAGTGGATTAAGTCAATGCTTGGCTTGAGCTCATGTCTGCAAATAAACACCAGCTCCCAATCAACTCACTAATTAGAGTTCTGCACTTTTGTTTGCGGTGGCCTGGAGTCCTTTCCCTGGCCGAATGATGTCCCTTCAGAACTGTTTTAGTCATAAACGAGAGGGCGTCAATTGTACAGCCCTCGCTTTTAGTGGCAGGAGCCAAGATTCACTCAATATCTTAATAAATAACAGTTCTTTGCACTCTTTTCTCAACTTAGGCTAGGATGACCCACTCCCAGCACGTTCGAGAATGTCTGTGTGTGTGTTTAGTTTTGTTTTACCATTTTGCTAATACTATGAAAAAAATCAACGCATATGTATTCTGAGATCATCAGCTCATAAATTCAGTCTTGTTTCTGTGTTTCATTTGGTTCCATTAACACCACATGTATTTGTTTCCCTAACGGTACGCTAGGCACCATTCTTCATATTTTTAAATGTATGCGCTCGTTTTTACCCTCACAACAACCCTACAAGATGTATTCTGCTATCATCTGCATTTTACAGATGAGGCAACAGGCACAGAGATGTTAAATGATCCACCCTATTTTATGCAGCTGGAAAGCCCTGGAGCTGGGACCCAGTGGCAATCTGGCCTCAGATCTGGAAGTTCTTAACAGCTTTGCTCTTTTGCCCTTCGAGCTGGTAGCACTTCACTTCTAAAGTGATGTTTCTCAAACTGGTCCCCACAGAGACCAGGGGATTAGTGGGTGTATATTCAAGAATTAGGTAAAGTTATTTTTTTCCAAATAAATATGCACATTTCTTAAACTTGCAAAAGTACAGGTTTTGGACTCATACCATTTGGGGTTCAAATCTAGACATGGTTCTGACTAGTTGTGTGATCTTAGGGGTGTTTTGTTATATCTCTAGCCCGTTCCCTTCTCTACTCTAAGGGGATATTGGTCTTCCTTGTGGGATTATTCCGAATTCATGTCAGAATTATGTCCGAGTTTGATGACACAACACATAGAAAGCACTTGGCATACTATGTTCAGCGAGGCCGTTGCCTATGCCTCCCCACTCCTCCGTATCCTTGTTTTTCCCTTGTCAGCTGGGTGCAAGGTCTGTGCTAACAGAGGTGCACCTCCAGCTGGTAGGATTGCAAAGGAGCATAGTCATTCGTTTCACTAGTTACTGCTCTCAGTAGAACAATGGACCATTCACAGGAAGTGAGAGTGTTCAGGGCAGGGGTCAGATCATCCAGAAGAGACAGTAGTTTGTAGACAGTTATATAATGTAGTGAAGCTAAAGACAAGAGGAATGATAAAATATCCTATTCTTCTGGGAGACGGGAGCCAATGATTCTAATTTCGACTTGCCATGAACTTGTGGTTTGTTCTTGGATCAGTCTGAGCCTCCATTTTTATCTCTACGATGGAAGAACTTTTAGCAGATCCATTCTCTTAAATTATTTTAGACACAGAAACTTTCATCAAGAAAACCAAAACCCCCAAACCATATTAGTTTCATAAAGCGTGACAACTTTGACCAAGTCATAGTGGTTGTCTAGAGCCTAATGGAGAGAAGGATTCCATAGCAAGACAGAAATCTGTGATGAATCAGCAATGTCTGCCAGGGCTGCAAAAGGCAGATAGGCCTCCCAGTAAATATTATCCTGTCTGAAAGAGAAATAGGATAAATGGATAAAAGGGAATATTTCAGGCTCAACCAGGCAGAGAGATGCTTGACTCAGTTTACTCTCGTTAGCAACCATTCTGTTAAATGATTTTAGAATTTTTTCCAGCATCCCTTAGTCTCTATGATTCTAAATCTCAGAGGGAAAATACTAAAAAGCTGGACAATAGTTAAGACTTTGAGAAGAATTTGATGGTTAATTACTAAAAGTGTCCTAACCAAACTCAGCAGATAAAGTGAGACTAACATATCCTTTGCGCTGGAACATGAAGCCCAGCCACTATGATATCATTTTTGCCGACAGGCTCACTTTAATTGAGAGACAAGAAGTAAATTAGGCTTTCAGGACACAGGGGTTAGTACCAGATCATCATATTTGGCTGTGGAATGTTTAACCTTCTCTTACAGGCACCTGCTCCATGTAATTTACTGTCTTGTGGGATGTTTCAATAGCCTTTTGCTAAGGGATGAATAATGTCCCACTAAATTGCTCGAGGAGAAAAAAAAAGCCACAGCTGGGCGAGATGCGTAGCAACTTTTACTGTGTTGAAGAGATTTGCCAAACTCAGCAATTTGAGGCAGTGGAGATCCATCATTGTGTTCACGAGGTGCCTTGGTACCAACCAGGATGGAGCCTTTCCTTGAGCAGGAAAAGAAATACCCTTCATTAAAGTCCTGGGGAGAGACCTGCCCAAATGCTCACCAAACCTCCAGCAACTGGCACCCTCAGGACCAGGTACAAGCTCCTCGCCCTGGATATAAAATATTTGTTGAAGAGAACTTACAAAAGATGAAGGGGGGTGGGGAGTAACACTCAGCAGCTATCCTCAGCTGCAAATTGGATTTTATCAGAAAAGAAGAGAAACAAATGTTTTCAGACGAAGGACAGTTAACAATGTAAAGGCATAGTTTTTAAGTATACTCAAAACTTATGTTTAGAGAATGCCTCCTCCGTTATTAAATCATTTTCAGTGTTTATTTTTAAAAGGTGGGCTCCAAGCCTATTAAACTAGTCATCGGAAGTTTGTTGGACTGGGTGAATTTGACCATCTTATGAGAGTAAGTGGGACCATAGGACATTAAAGAGTAAAAAAAAAAAAAAAATCTAGCATTGTTGATATCCTTTTTTTTTTTTTTTTAATAATCCAACATCTTGGCTAAGTCACTCCAGCAAAACTGGGATTCTAATTCTAGTCTACAAATTGAGAGGGAAGCAGTGGGAAGTAAAAATGAACCAAATGATTTAAGTCCATGTTTTCAAGTATTTCGGTCACAGATTATTTACAGAACGCCCACAAATATGCTGTGACCTTGAAAACTAAAAGTTGGCCTTGCCTTGTCAGTAGATGCTACTGAGCTAACTGGTTTTCAAGTGTGTGTAAATGCCGATGTACTGGGCAGGTGTAAAAGCCATCAGGGAAACCATGAATCTTCTCCTCTCTCTCTCTCTCTCACTCTCTCTCTCTTTTAAATATTTTTATTTATTTTTGAGAGACAGAGAGTGCAAGCGAGGGAGAGGCAGAGAGGGAGCCACAGAATCTGAGGCAGGCTCCAGGCTCTGAGCTGTCCGCACAGAGCCCGACGCAGGACTCGAACCCATGAACCGCGAGATCAGGACCTGAGCCCAAGTCCGGGGCGGGTGCCCCAAGGAAACCACACTTCTAAATTGTGCTTCTCCGTATCTGACATGTTCCTACTTTTTGATCCAGTGGATGCACTCTCATTTGCCCAATCAGCACGTGGAGAGATGCTTAACATCATTAGCCGTGTCGAGGTGAAAATCACAGTGAAATACCACTTCACACCTGCTAGAACGACTATAATAAAAAAGGGAACAGCTAGTGTTGGGGAGGATCTAGAGAAATTGGAACCCTCATAGCCTACCGCGAGAATTGTAAAATGGCAACACACGGTGAAAAACAGCCTGGCAGTTCCTCAAACAGGTTAAGCACAGCGTCATTATATGACCCAGACATGTCTGTCCTAATAACATACTGAAGAAAAATGAAAATACATGTCCATTTAAATACGAATGTTCATAGCAGCATGATTCCTAATAGCCAGACCTGGAAATAACCCCAAAGGTCCAACGGATGAGCAGATAAATAAAATGGTATATTCATGCAATCTGGCCATGAAAAAAAAATGAAAAAGAAGAGAAGAGAAGAGAAGAAAAAAGAAAAGGAAAGAAAAAAGGAAAAGAAAGGAAGTACTGATACATGCTATAACGTGAATGAACTTTGGAAATGTTACACTAAGCGAAAGAAGCCAGATGTCAAAGACCACATATTATAGGATTCCATTTATATGAGAGGCCCAGGATAGGCAAATCCACAGAGACAGAAAACAGAATTATTGCTTAGGACTGGGGAATCTGGGGGAAATGGAGAGTGACTGCCCCAGGGTATAGGATTCTTTCTGAGGTAATGAAAATGTTCTAGAAGTGATTGTGCTGATGATTGCACAAGTCTATGAATATACTAAAAACCACTGGCTTATACACTTTGAATGGGTGAATTATATGGTATATGAATTATATCTCGATAAAACTAGTATATAAGAAAAATAAATAGCCTGGGAGAAAAAAAAAACCCAGAATATCAATAGTCTAGACTAGATAAATAGAATAAGGAATTAATGGATCAAAAAAGAGGCAGGAAACATACCATTAAATCAGTATGTGATAAAATTTGCATTCCAAATCGGTAGTGAGATAATGGAACTATTTCATTTATTAGTTCAATAAATTGTGACAAAAAAGCTGGTAATTTATCTGTGGGAGAAAAGCGATGTTAGATACTATGCTCGCGATATATATAAAAAACAAATTCCAAATGAGCTAAGATGTAAATGGACACAATAGTCTACAAGTGTTTAAAAAACGGACAAACAATCTTATCATATGGAAGGCTTTTCTAAATAAGAAATAGAACCTAAGTGTTCTAAAGAAACAGGCAGGTAATTTTCATTACCTGAAAATCAAAACACTGACAAAATGACAAAGTTTAAAATTAAGCAACACTATAAAATACTGCTACAGACATATGTTTAATGAACAGAATATGGAGGGCGGTCTTACGAGTTGATAAGTTAAAAAAATATTAACAATTTTAGAAAAGATAGGAGCAGGTAGTGAACTGATATGGCCAATATAAACCTTTGAAAATAAACTCATGGAAATTTAATGTAAAAAATAAAGGGCTCTAATTTTTTTTTTTTTTTTACCTACATGACTGGCAAAAATTAAAAAGACTGAAACTATCTAATGTTTAGATAAAGATATTCACTCCCACACAATGGTGGTTGGAGATAAATGGGTCTCTCTAGGGGATCAAAATTTGTCCATGTCCATATAATTTTATATTCATATCTTTGTAGTTCTAATTTAGGAACCTAACCTTAAAAATTTCTTTCAGGTGCAAAAAAAATATAAGTAAAGACTATTGCAACACTGTTGGTAATAATCAAAAATTAAACAAAGGGCTGGGGGCTCATTACCTAAACTCAGGTATATTCTTACCATGCGTATTATACATGGAAATATATAATGGAAATATGGAAAGACTTCCAATATGTATTCTTTTTTTTTTTAAGTTTATTCATTTTACTTTGAGATACACACACACACACACACACACACACATATGGAGAGAGAGAGAGTGAGAGAGAGAGAGAGAGAGAGCACATGCAGGGAAGGGGCAGGAAGAGAGAGAATTACAAGCAGGCTCTGCACTGTCAGCACAGAGCCCAATGCAGGGCTCAAACTCACTAACCGGGAGATCATGACCTAAGGTGAAATCAAGAGTTGGATGCTTAACCGACTGAGCCACCCAGGCGACCCCAAGAGATATTCTTAAAGGGATGAAAAGCAAGTTTCAAAACAGTAAGGATGGAAAGAGACCGTTTGTGTAAAATGGATATGTAAACATAAAAAAGCATAGTAGCTAACATGATTACCATAGGGCATGTGATATACGGGGGAATGTTCCTCTTACACTATGCTTGTTTGTTTCCACTAAATAGGTATTTCTGTATTATTCCATCAATTTTTTAAATCTTTTCTTTAAAGTCAAGGTGGTTATAATGCGGTGCAGTTTCAGGTTTACAGTACGGTGCTTCGACACTTTTATACTATACTCAGTTCATCAAGTTTATTGATGCTTAAGATGGTAAAGGACTCAGGTTAGATCAATTCAAGCTTCTTTCCAGCTCCCTATCTCTATGAGCCTCTATAAGGACCTATAAGCACCTTCCTCTGCTTTCATCTGGGCAGAGGCAGACAACTGGACTTCGCCTGCATTAGGCTTTCCAGCTGAAGTCACAGCTCATCTGATAAAATACACCGGTATTTAGCTCTCTTGCTTTAACCAATGGCCCCTGAAGTAAACCAGTTGTAGGTCAGATTATAAAACAGTAAGCTCATATTGGCATTAAAATTAAGCTGTGTATCTGGGTGCATAAATTAGGAGCTGGCCCACAATGGGGTGCCTGGGCGCTGAAGACAGTGCTGCTGTTGGTTTTCCCCAGTTAGATTGTGCAAAACTGGACACTCGTGTGGTCTGCCAAAGAGGAAAACACAGACAGGGGAATGCAAGCTTTTTTGTGGCTCCCCCCACCTGTCCTTTGGCCCTGTGTTGCCTGGGAGGACAGATGGGTGAGCAAGATGTCTAGGGAGGGTCTTGGGCCATGTGGCCAGAAGTCTGCATGAGATGCAGAAACACGGCCCCCTACAATGTAGCCTATCTCGGCCAGGAAACTTTGGTTGCAAAGATCAGAAAACTTCTCAAGCTATCATTCACACTTACCAGTATAAAATATAAAGCTCCCACTGGGCCACAGAGAACAAAACTAGGACCTGAAAGTTTGGAACTGGGACCTCCCCATCTTCCTCCCTGCTCTTTCTCTCTCTCTCTTTCTCTCTCATACACACACACACACACACACACACACACACACACACCTCTTACTGCTTCTCTGGGACCAAATGTTCTTTCTATCATCCTTATTTTTCTTGGATTCTGTCTGTCCACCCACCCATCCGTCTGTCTGTCTGTTTGTCCGTCTCTCTCTCTCTCTCTCTCTCTCTCAACTGGCTTTCTTCACTTTCAAAAGTTCAAAATGACCTTTCACTTCAGGTATGCACCAACTCTACCTTTAGTTAACCAACTCCACCATTGTTAACCAACCCCGCCTTTAGTTAACCAACTCCACCATTAGTTAACCAACCCCACCCTTAGTTAACCAACCCCACCCTTAATTAACCAACTCTGCCATTAGTTAACCAACCCCACCTTTAGTTAACCAACCCCACCTTTAGTTAACCAACTCCACCATTAGTTAACCAACCCTAGCTTTAGTTAATCAACCCCACCTTTAGTTAATCAACTCCACCATTAGTTAACCAACCCTACCTTTGCTATTCCAATTCTCAGTCACAAAGAGACAAGTCTGGCTGTCACAGACCCACCTAGGAAGCTTCCCTGCCCCACGTGGTTCTGTGATTGCGCCTCATCTCAGCAGTTGGGCACAGATTCTCCAGGAAGGAGACAAGAATGGGAGGAAGACCATTGAGGGCATGGCAGAGTGTCAAGTCGAAAGGGCACTTGGAACAACACAGCCTCTTCCATAGGGGTCCCCTTGTGACCCTCCTCATGCTTGTCATTCAGCCTCTTCCAAAGAACCGGGAAGGGGGGCTCCCTGCAGCTTATTCCAGTTTGGAGCGACTCTAGCCAGACTGTGGTTCTTTTTGGCCTTGACTCTGAGTCCTGCCTCTCTAGGTCTTCCAGCCCTTCACTCTAGTCTCCCCTCTGGGGTTACCCATGACCATCAACTCCTGGAAGCCTAAGCAGGGGCATATTCCTGAAAGCTACATTTCCACAAATCAGTATGAGGTGGGCTAAGAAGAACACCCCTTCTATACACGCAGATCTTCTCCCTCTGCATTCTGACTCTCTGCACCACTAGGTTGGCTGTTGGTTTCGTAGCTGAACTGGAATCCATGAACTCACACATTCATTCATTCATTCATTCATTTATTCAACAAATATCTATTTCATGCCTACTATGTGCTAAGTATTCCACCAGGCACTGGGCATACAGTGTGACTGAGGGACACATCTCTGCCCTCATGGAGTTTGTGGTTCAGTAGAGAGATGGTTGTTAGAAAAGCAACATCATTATCGCCATGACGAAAGTGTTGAGGAAGGAAGCACGGGGAGCTTGGAGACGGTAGGATGGGAGACCGGCCTGGCCTGGGTGATCGGGAACGTCTGTCCCTAGGAAGTGACCCTGCAGCTGAAGGACAGTAGTAGCATGAGGGAAAGTCAAAGTGGCATCTCTCCACTTGGCCAGAAGAACAAGGAAGGGACTATTACACACTTGGGGCAGGCAAGTGACGTGACCTTAGTGTTATTTTTTTAATGTTTATTTATTTATTTTGAGAACGGGGAAGGGGCAGGGAGAGAGGGAGAGAGGATCCCAACCAGAATCCTTGCTGTCAGCACCGAGCCTGATGTGGGGCTCGAACCAATGAACCACGAGATCATGACCTGAGCCGAAATTGGACGCTTAATGGACTGAGCCACCCAGGTGCCCCCATAGTGTTATTTTTAAGAGATCACTCTGCTCTGTGGACAGTAAGTCAGGGGGACCAGGAGTAGCTGGAAGAGAGCAGATCAGAAGTACTGTGAATCTCCAGACTGGGGGTGGGTAGGATGGGGAGCAGGGCTGGAAAGAAGTCAAAGAAGTCAATAGACTTTAAAATCTATTTTGAAGGCAGAATCATGAGGTTTTGTGATGGTTTGGGAGGGAAGGGAAAGAGGTGACTCTCTGTAAGTCATATTTATCGAGAGAAAAAACGTCAACAGTGTACAAGTGTCATAAACTCCGTGCGGGACCCCCTACGTAAGAGATGCTCAGGTGACATCAGGTGGAGATGCCAGGACTCTAAGTGCAGAAAATGCCTCAGCCAAAGCCCGCAGTAATTGTAACCAGAGTGCAGTGGCCAGCTGACATCTGACTGCTCACGAGCCAACTATATTCAGTGGTGACTCTCATAGATCGAAGAATTCTTCTCTCTTTTGTAACTATGGAACCATGACAGTCAAAATGCAAGCACTTGTGTGGTGAATAAAGCATCTTGAATAAATATGTTCATCTTTGGCATTGTTTTGGAATTGAGACCGTCTTACTAGGTTCGGTCTGCATCTTACCCTGATGCTACGATTGTACTCGACTTTCCCTCCTCGCTCACCCCTGTGCTTATTGTCTTGTGTCCTCCCGAAGGAATTCATGGTGGGCTCTCGGGCTTCCTGGGGGAGGATGTGTTGTTTGGTGGCACCTTATAGAAGGACAGGCTCATCATTAGGGCCACGATGCATGCAAGCATTGCTCTGATGATTAGTAGTGACACCTTCTAAAAGAGTTGGTCCAAACCTAGCTGCTCAGAGCTGCAGAGTAGGACAAGGGGTGGTCCCCAGAACTGTATGCCTGGGGGTCAGCCTGGAGCCATCAGAGGCAGGGCAAAGAGTACACACACAGGGAAGGGCAGAGTGGGGAAGAGTTCAGGCTTTCTGAATTCCAGACCCTTTACCCCATGCCACACCGCACCTCCTGCCATTTCCTCCACGCCCACAGGAGGGGAGGCTCCTAGAACCCCCAGGAGCTGGCCTAACCTGCAGATTCCCATCTGGGGCAGGCCCAGGAATCTGCATTGATAATGACTTACAGTGAATCAATGTAAGGAGCTCTCAGTCTTGTGGTCATCACTGTTTTCCCTTGGGGCGCTAGTCTTGACCTCTGCCAAGTTTTATATGAGCTGTCAGACTCTGTCCTGTCCCCCTGCTCCCCACCACCAACTCGCCCCATTAATCGATTTGGTGTGAAGGTCCCGGGCCCAGAGAAGCCTCTGACTCATCTTTAGCCAAGCCCTGGCAGGCCTCACTGTGGAACGAGAAGCTTCTCCCATGGCTGGGTCTTTATCCATGCACACACAGGCTGCAGACCTGGAGCCCTGAGGGCCTTGCTGCAGCCGGACTTCACCAGCGCCAGTGTGACCCAGGTGCATCCAAGGTCATTGGCCAACAAAGGAAGGAGGGGGTTGGACGCGTAGCTACAAGTGGAGGTGGGGTGGGAGGGCCAGTGTGTACAGGGCTGGTGGCTTCCTCTTCCAAGACTTCCCTCGAGGGGCCAAGGAAGCTCTGGGATTAATTCTAGCTCTGGGATTGGCCTTGACCGTATCGCAGAAGACAAAAGTGCCTCCTGGTGGGACAGGGGACAGAGAATGAGAGCGGTCAGCTCCCGTTCTGGCTCGGGATTTCCAAGTCTTCCTTCTTCTCTGGAAGCATCGTTCAGATCACGTCTGCAAAGCGGAGGTTCTGCCCACTGAGGTTTCCTTTTCATTGGGAAACGTCACCCAACTTACAGGGCCACGGGCTGATTCACAGCCTGGCTCGTATTCAGACGCACATTTCTGGAAATGTGGTACCGTGCTGGCTTCTCCACACCTATCAGCTCCTCTACACCACTCTGGGTATAGAGGAAAGGTCACGTCCAGGCAGAGGGGACATCGTCGGGGGAAGGCAGGTGGCCAAGAAGACCTGTTGGCTCCAAGTGGCATCGGGATTGGTGAATTGACCGCCGTCCTCAGTCTGGCCCCATCTTGCTGTCTCAGAGTCCAGGAACCATTTGGTCTGGGGATGTTGCCTCACCCTAACAAAACGTCATTGGGCATACAACTGGCATGCCAGTTTTTAATTTTAGAATGAGAAATGTAGCTGTCAGGTGGACCAGATGTTCACATCAGCCTGACTTCTAACACTTTCTCTCCCTGTGGACAAGTTATCCGGGAAGCTGAATATGAAAACGTTGTTTGGTAAGAACAGAGCTAGAGGAGGATGGACTATATGTAATACAGAACTGAAGGTACTTAGGGTTTGTTTTAATCAGCTATGATAGGAGACACAGGCACGGGCATGACTGCCAAGGAGGAAGAGGTGTTTTATACTCTGGTCCCCAGAAACAGGAGGCACAGAACATCACACAGGGCACAAAAGGAAACACCAGGGTTGGCCAGGAGGGAGAGAGAGCAGGAGAAAGTGTGGGCAAGGGACTTTGAGTTCCAGGAAGGAATGTACGACCAGGGAAGGCAGGCTTGAGATTGGCTAGTTTGAATAATTTCAGGGCTCTGGGGTGTAGGGATTGTCCCCAGTTGTCTGATACCTGGCCCTGGGGTGATCAGGTCAGGGGGACAGTGGCCCTGAGTGTGACCGTCCCACACAGGAGGTGGTTGGAGTAGTGGCTCTGGATTAGCGGTTTATGTGAAAGGCACACTCCAAGATGAGTTGTTTGCCATCCTTAGGAATTGGCTATCTCTGGGGAGGACAGTTCCTCCAGGGTTACCAAGGCGCCAGGACGTCAAAGCCTAAGAATATACAATGACAAGACGGGATTAATACAATATGTGATTTACGTATGTGTGTATGCAAATAATTCGAAGGTTTAAAGGATTAGCCAACCAGTTTATTCCCCATACATTTGTTAACTGTCTACTATGTATCAGGCCCCACGAACAAGGTACGCATATGGCACCTGGCCCATTGGAGCTCAGGGTTTAGCATCAGTCTCGGAAATAAGGATACACCTGGTTGGTCGATCCTAGACTTACTGTTGGCTAGACAGGCACTACCAACATTTGAATCCATGACTTACCCTTTCCTGACTTTCTATGCCCGTCCCACCCACATTCTAAAGGACACCATGGCACACTGATACTCTAGTTAAGTCACAGACCACTCTGTCTGGCTCGGTAGCCTTTCAAGTTCTTGCGAGGGACTTTACATTGCTCAGTTCTGTGCCGATTTCACGATTTGACGGGCACTTTTCCAAGAACCGTCTCCAGGCTGATTTCATACATTCCAAGATGGAAAAATTGGGGGAGGGATGTTTTTGGATGTCCTCTACGTGATTTCCTGGGTGAAGGTGTCCCCGAAACTTATCACCTCCCACTGTCCTTGGAAACAACCCTCATCACACTCCCCACGTGGGTCTCCGCATGAGCCTTCAAGGGGCTCCGGCAGACTCGTCTTGTGGTTTATACACAGTCCCAAAAGCCTGAAGAGGGGATCGGCATGGACACAGTGAAACACGTGCATGATTGTGGCAATTTCCAACTCACAGGTAGGGCTTGCTCTGCAGAGTGGTGTTCAGGTCAGGATTGTGCAGCTCGCAACACAACTTTCAATAGAAACAATGTCTTAAAAAGTCACTGCTCACTCCGTGTCTGATTCACCCAGGTTGACTTCCCTTTCCCAAGAAGATCCAGCTGTAGAGATGAGCAGTTTACTGGGGGATTATGCAATTAACTGAGAGATGAAAACCGTGCAGAACGAAGCAGCCAGCACAGTGAGGCCATCGACACAGAAACATCCAGGACCACGTCCGGGAAGGTTCCATTCCTGAAGCCAGGAGACGTGGAAATTGGCCACTGTTGATGAAGGAGGGACGTGAGGGTGTACAGACAGTGTGACGTCCTGTGGGGCCAGACTTAGCCCCAGTAGGCAAGTAGCCTTCGCCATTAACGTGGGCATCCGTGCTCTTCATTCCTGCGCCCACCTCTGCTTCCGTAAATGCCAGCTACAGTATCAGTCAGGATGAGTTTTAGCTCCACAGGACACGAAAACCTACCTAAACGTGAATGGGTTTTGGGGCGCCTGGGTGGCTCAGTCGGTTAAGCGTCCCAACTTTGGCTCAGGTCACGATCTCGCGGTTCGTGAGTTCGAGCCCCGCATCAGGCTCTGTGCTGACCACTCAGAGCCTGGAGCCTGTTTCGGATTCTGTGTCTCCCTCTCTCTCTGACCCTCCCCCATTCGTGCTCTGTCTCTCTCTGTCTCAAAAATAAATAAACGTTAAAAAAAAAAAGTAAAAAAAAAACGTGAACAGGTTTTTCTCTCGTGTAACAGAGCAATTGCAGTGTTTGGCAGAGAGGACAATGGGGTTCCACCGAGGTCACTGGCACCCAGATTCCTTCTGGCTCTTTCCTCTTCCATCCCAGGCATGAGTCCCTTGCCGTCCCTCCCCAAGGTGGCCACTGTCGCTCTGGCCGCCGGCGGGGCTGTGCTCAGAAGGGAGGCTGGGAAGAAGGCCACCCTTTGACCACATTGTCCGGTCTTTCCACTTACATCTCTCTGGCCCAAATCTAGCCACGTGACCACAACTAAGTGCGGGAGAAATTGGGAGACAGTCATTCGGCGGGACGCACTGCCACCAAGTGAAGTCAGATCTCCACTCCCGAGGTGGAGAGGGACCACGGTCGATGTGGGCGCCTAGCGATCACTGCCACAGCGGATGTGGAATTATGCGCTCTTACGTGAATGTCGCTGGACATTGAGGAGGTAATAATAACGACTGCCTGGTAGGATTTACCGTGTTTGCGCGGAGTACCGGGCTAAGGGTCTAAAATGCATTCTGTCTTCATTCTCCTAGTAATGCTACGAATGAGGTGATCACTATCCCAGTTGAAAGATGCGGAAACCGAGGCCCAGAGGACACGCCAGTGCATGGCAGAGCTGGGGTTTGAATCCTGCATGTTTTAACCTTTCGGCCCAGAGACCAGCGAAGGTCTGAAAACGTAGCGGAGCCCATCCGTGTGGGACTCGGGGCTCTCCCGGCCCGTGGCGGCAGCTGCGTGGGCTTCCCGTGGCCGTGGCCGAAGCTTGGAGTCTCCTTGTCAACACGACTGATGGGAGCTCGCCCTCCTGCCTCCTGCCGGGTGGGGCTGAGCCGAGAACTCGACTTTCTTCAGGTCTCCTTGCCACCTCGCTGCTCTCATTAGCTCACCAGGTGCCACCTTGTCAATCCCACTTTCCTTTAGCATCAGCCACTGGTTGCTTCAATTATGTTGTTGTGGTCGTGGGCAGAGAAAAGGCCACTAGCTGCAGCAACGGCACCTGCCAAATTAGGAATGTGTCGCTTTGCCAGCCCGTGTCAGGGATCCAGGCGACGCGGACAGGAAGTGCCGCTGGAGTGGAGGCCAGGAAGGGGGAGCGTGGGCAGGGAAAGCCGCGTCCACACCGGTGGAAGCACCTACATAGGCACCAGACACCCCGGGGACCTCAAGGCGGTGCTGTGGCTGATCTCATCCGACACCAGCCTGGTCAGTGCGCACTATTATTATCCCCACTTTACAGACAGGCGTCCCAGACCCCGGGGATGCAGGTGTTTCCTCAAAGTCACTCAAGTTGAAACACAGAGGAGCTGGGTTCCTTTTTTTATTTTTTTTAAATATTTTTTAATGTTTCTATTAGAGAGAGAGAGAGAGAGAGAGAGAGAGAGAGAGAGAGAGTGGGGGAGGGGCAAAGAGAGAGGGAGACACAGAATCCGAAGCAGGCTCCAGACTCTGAGCCATCAGCACAGAACCCACGCACTTCGAGATCATGACCTGGGCAGAAGTTGGACGCTTAACCGGCTGAGCCACTGAGGTGCCCAGAGCTGGATTCTTTCCCAGATAGGGAGCATCCAAGATGGGGAGGCAAGATCAGGAGTGAGAATAAGGGCCAAGCTAGGGGTCACGGAGAAGCAAACAGTAAAGTTGGAACCAAAAGCCAAGGTCAGAGTCTAAAGCTGGAGGACGGAGGAGGGGTCAGGAATGGTCAGCTTCCTTCCTTCTTTCCTTCCTTCCTTCCTTCCTTCTTCCTGTTTTTATTTATTTATTTTGAGAGAGAGAACGAGTGTGTGCACTTGAGCAGGGAAGGGGCAGAGAAGGAGAGAGAGAATCCCAAGCAGGCTTCTCACAGTCAGCACAGAGCCCGACACAGGGCCCAATCCCACGAACCGTGAGATCATGGCCTGAGCCGTGTTCAAGAGTGGGACGCTCGACTGACTGAGCCAGCCAGGCACCCCAGAAGGAGGCCTTTTCTAAACTCAGAGGGGGACCTTTCCTAAGTCATGCAAAGATGCTTCCCAGGCCAGCAGCAGCTTTGGAAGTAGATATGGGTCAACCAGAGGATGTTGCTTTCCCTATGGCCTCACCTCTGCCCCCGAGTTCCCATCCTAACACACACACACACACACACACACACACACACACACACACACAAAGTGTCTCCTGGAGGGCACAAATCCGAAACCCAGATGTGTGTAGGGACTTCATGGTATCCGTGGTGGGTAGGATCCCCGCCCTAAATGCCACCTTGTGAATGGGGCTCTCAGGACTCAGACCCTAAGTCATGGCCCTCTGCTGAAACCCCAACCCCTTATCTGCCCTCCTTGTGCTGAATCGCTCTAGATACTTATGTTTAAGCCTTCCCTTCCCTAGCACGTTCCCAGTCTGGTTGAGCTCTGTCTCCTCCAGCTTAAAAACAGTTTTTAATCATGACAGTTCTGCCAGTGTCGGGGAGGGAGGTCCCCAGACCTGGCGAAGGGCGGAGTCTGTGCTCACGGGCTGGATTGTGCAGACCGAAGCTCATTCTGAAATGAACAAGGCTCACCCGACTGTTTGCACAGTTGCCTTCGTCTGCCTGGGGGGAGTCCGCCTGCCGTGCACAGGGCTGACTGGTGGAGGGAAGACCGTGCCCAAGCCCCATCCTCCTCCCCGCTCAACCCCTTGTCTCTGGCATGCCTCAGCACCCGGGCAGCTGCGAGGAGGAGGGAGGGAGGGGCCTCACCAAGGGCCTGCTGCTCCCATGAACTTAATTTAAGCTCAGCCCAGCCGCCCAGCCTCTGAGGCCTGGGAGCTGTGATGGCAAAGTAGCTCACGTCCAGAAGATTCCTTCTTGCTTCTCCAGGGAGCAGCCAGGCTGCCTTTGGCGCCTCTGTTAGGCCCCAGACCAGAGGGCTAGAACCAGCTCCTTCTGGGGCAGGGCAGGGGGCGCTCGGTGGGAACTTCTTTCAGAGGCCCCAAGGATCTCCCCCAAGGGTTGCACCCCCACCCCCAGGAGATGCTGTGTTCCCAGGGGCTGCCGGTATTTGTAGAGTTGTTCTTTAGACGTTTCCCATCGATCTGAACTGTACCCAGGCAGTGGTCTTACAGAACAAATAGCAACTGGTCTCGCTGGTGAGGTGGGGCAGGCGACAGAGGAGGAAATCTGAGCCAGGATTTTAAATTGTCGGCCTGTCGTCAAGTGTTTTATGGAGCCCGAGACTCTGGTTGCTAAGTGGTCGGCCCCACACAGCTTGGCCCGTTCCTCCCACCTCCTGCTCCCCGTGGGCCATTCTCATGACCCCTGGGAGCTCTGCAGAGACCTTGACAACGAGGACTTAGCCCACCAGCCTGGGAATGAGCTCCCGCAGGGGGGCCGGTGGCAGAAAGTGTGTGTCCAGGAGGGTGTGAACCAGTGGGGAGGTCCAGGCTGGCTCTGCACCGAGGGAGGTTCATAGGGACAGCCGCACTGCGCTCCCATGGGGCCAGAGAGTTTGGACACTTGGCCGAGCTTGGCCCGTAAGCCCTGCTTTTGAAAGATTGTTCCCTTATTCGGACGTGGCCTCATTGATCCTCCCCAGAGGCTAGCCATGTGCTTTCTGGTCTTCAGGTGAATGAACCAGAACTTGAAAGGGAGCTACGTTGATGAGAAGGAGAAGTGCTTGGATGCAGCCGTGGAGCTCTCCACTGACCAGCAGACGGGTGTCTAGGCTAATGCAATTGAGCACCTCGTTCAATGTCCTTGCACAAGCAGAGATGCAGAACAATGGCGGCAGAGACTGTGGGAGAACTTTGGAAGAGAGAGTGGATGTAGAGAGCTGCAGAGGGGAAGGAGGGAGAACCTGGGAGCCTTAACTCTGTGGTTCCACCAACTTCCTGGGGTTGGAGGGAGACTCTCGAGGTGTGCAGGCCATGATCAGTTCTTCCTTGACATGGGAGGACCTAAAGTACCGGCCTTCATCAGGAGGGCGCTCGGGGACCGGCAGCCTAGCTTTCGCTCCTGGTGCTCCCTGCAGGCACACAGGTGCACAGGGGTCACCCTGGGATCTGGGGTCTGTAAACTACGGACCAGTGCTCCCCAAGAGCAATAGCGTGCAAGCCACCTATATGATTTTAAATTTTCTAGGAGATACATTACAAGAGTAAAAGGGACAGGTGAAATTCACCTTAATGGTATACTTTATCAACCAAATATCCGTACGGGATCATCATGATAGAACCTAGATCTATAAGGATGATCATTGTAGATCATCATTGTGCCTGAGCGGCTCAGTTGGTTCAGCATCTGACTCTTGATTTCTGCTCAGTTGATGATCTCATGGTTCATGAGATCGAGTCCCAAGTTGGGATCTGTGCTGCCAGCAGGAAGCCTACTTGGGAGTCTCTCTCTCTCTCCCTCTCTCTCTGTCCCTCCCTCTCTTTCTTTCTCTGTCTCCTTCTTAAAAAACAAACAAACAAACAAAACCCGCAGGCTCTGTGGGAGAAAAAACAGCGAGCGAGGCAGAAACGTGGCTGCCACTCGGTGGCTGTGTGACCTTAGGCAAGTAACCATGGGATGAACATACTAGACCATCCCCGCGTCCCACATCTCTTGGTCTCCCTGCCAGTCTAAGAGCACCTCAGATGGGGAATCCTGTTAATTGTGTGTGTGTGTGTGTGTGTGTGTGTGCATGTCTGAGGGACTGTGAGGCAGGAGCTGCCTGGAAAAGGCATCCATGAGATGATGGGAGGTGCTGAGTCCCACAGAAGCGGTGGGTTGGGGGACCTCATCCTCCCAAGAGAAAGGGACTTGATTTAAAACATCCAAGAGGGGCACCTGGGTGGCTCATTTGGCTAAGTGTCCGGCTCTCGATCTCGGCTCAGGTCACCATCTCATGGTTTGTGAGATCGAGTCCGGAGTGGTTCTGAGCTGACATCGCGGGCCCTGCTTGCGATTCTCTCTCTCTCCCTCTCTCTCTGCCCTTCCCCCCATCTCTGAAAATAAATAAATAAATTTAAACAAATAGAAATAAAAAATAAGCCTCCAGGTGAGAATACTCCAGATGAGTTGAAGGAAACGACAAAGCTAAAGGTATTTATTCCCAGCCGCGTTCTGGAGTCTCACCGCAGGTGCTGTGGGTGGGGGAGGGCAGGTGTGGCTGCAGTGGGGCTGTGACCAGCTTTCCCGGGGAAAACAGAGCCCTGACTGGTAGCATGATGTTGGCTCTCCTACTATGACTCATTTTGAGCTACGGATGGCATAGCAACCGAGTTACAAAATGCCTGAATATTTAGCAGTGAGCTTGTAGGAGGAAAGGCAGGCACCCAGAGCATGTGGTGGGATTCAGAGTTCGATCCCGGAGAAGGAATCTGCTCTGTCACCGCGAGCATCGGGGGCCGTTTCACGGATGTGGGACTCGCGCAGTGTCACAGGGGTTAAGGCTCTGTGGTCATCTCAAATTCTTAATCATTTTTAAAATGTTTATTGTTTTTATGTCTGAGAGAGAGAGCGCGCGCAAGCAGGGGAGGGGCGGGGGGAGGGGGGCAGAGGATCCGAAGTGGGCTCCACGCTGCCAGCGGTGAGCCCGATTATGGGGCTTGAACTCACGAACCATGAGATCACGGCCTGAGCTGAAGTCGGACGCTTAACCAAGCGAGCCACCCAGGCGCCCGTTAAGTTCTGAACAATTTAAGTTTTGAATCTGTGTTTTGCAAATGCAGGCTGGTGGGACGATGGGGCACGTGCCATGGCTCGCTTGACTCTGCGTGTTCTTCCTCCTCCTGATGCCTGCCTGGCACGGGTCCTCCGAGGCCAGCTCTCCTACCCTCTGGCACCTCAGGTCCCAGCTGGATGCCCCCTCCAACCATGGTCATCTTCCTGCCCAGCGAGTGGAGAGCTGAGCACAGGCACTGGGGGAGTCAAGGTCGGCCTTCCATATGGTAAGAGCGGGGGACCCAGTGTGGGCCAGCCTCTTGCTCTCTCCCTGGATCCAGGCATCGAGCACACGTGTTGGCCGGGAGGTTGCAATTGCTTGGGGGGTTGCCATGGGCTGGGCCATGGTCCCTCACTGTGGTGGCTGGCAGAATGGGGGAGGGATCCTGTCGAGGATCGCCAGGGCGAGGTCCCCAGGAGCCTGAGAGGGTCTGCCCTCACCCAACAGATATCCTGTGTCCAAGGGGGAGATGTTAAATAGCAAATTAAAACTGCCATGGCAGGTGGGTAGTGAGAGAGAGAGAGAGAAGGTGGAAGGAAAGACGTTTTAAATTTTAGTATCTTCAACAGCACCGTCTCCTTGCTGTCTAACAAGGAGACTGTGTTTTCCACCTTGCCCTGGGCCTGCAAATTATGCAGCTGGTCCCCCGTGAGCACCTGCCTCGGGGCCTGACCAACAGGGAAAGAAAAGGGGGTCGCTAGGTCGAGCTTCCTTCTTTCCCGTCTCTCGGTGCACAGAATTGAGTTGACCACGCTTCTCAGTTCAAGGCAAACTTAGATCCACAGAAGTCTCCTCTTTTGCTTCTTCGTTTCAATTTATTCCCCCCCCCCATTAGCCCCCATCCTCAATCCCTCCCACCAGCCCTTAGCATCTGCTTTCCTGAGGTTCCTATGGATCCATCCAGTCGACTACGTTAGTGTCTGCATGTTTAGAATTTCAAGAAACATACTTTGTTGCTTTGTGGAGAATTGTTTCAAATTCCATCCCAATGGTGTTGTGATAGCATTCCCTTCCTTTTCCTTCCTTTTGCGCTCCCCATTATGCTTTTGAGACCTCCTGGTTGGCGACCCAGGCCTCGTCTATGCCTTCAGGAAGGGAGTCATTCCGTGGAGACAGCATCACGCGTTATTTTCCCTTCTAGGGATGGACGCCTACGTTTGGCCCAGCACGTGACACTCACAAGCGACACCATGACATCCGTATCTTCAGACACGTTTCCTTTTGCACAAACTTGCAACTTTTTCTTGACAAACATGTACGATATACACGTGCGAGAAAATGTGTAGTGTGGCATTTCCTTCCCAGATTTCACTAAACGCTGCCTGGCCGCCTTCCAAATGGCCACACTCACCGCTTTTCCAACAGGCGATGCCTGAGAGCTTCGGCCCCCTCCCACGTCCTCAGCTCCAATCGCTGCCATGCAATTTTTGCTTTCTGGCCAATCGGTGTGGGTAATTTAATTTCTCTGATTTTCATTTGTATTGCTCTGATTGCTGGTGAGGCTGAGAATCTCTTCGGATACTTCATATTAGACTTGGCATTGCCCCTTCTGTGACTTGCCTACCCATTCACATACATGGCCTGCTTTTCAGTTTTTATTGCTCTCCTTCGCTTGGATAATTTGCAAGAGCCCTTCACATTACCCTGAATACAAACATTCACCAGTTCTAGAAAACTGTCTATAGGGGCGCCTGGGTGGCTCAGTCGGTTAAGTGTCCGACTTCGGCTCAGGTCACGATCTCACTGTCCGTGGGTTCGAGCCCCGCGTCAGGCTCTGTGCTGACAGCTCAGAGCCTGGAGCCTGTTTCGGATTCTGTGTCTCCCTCTCTCTCTGACCCTCCCCCATTCATGCTCTGTCTCTCTCTGTCTCAAAAATAAATAAATGTTAAAAAAAAAATTAAAAAAAAAAAGAAAAGAAAACTGGCTATAATTTATCCCAGAAAGTGTTTTCACCCCTCTGCCAACTTTGTTTCAGATGCTAGCTACGGAACAGAAATCCTTACTTTTGAGTTAGTGAAGTCAATCAAATTTGTCCCGCCTGGTGTGGCCTTTCCGTATTGTTCGATAAAGCCTTTCCCAATCAAGGTTACAAACATAATCTTCTATCACATGAATAGAAAGAATGGGAATGAGCATCAAGGAGAGAGAGAGAGAGAGAGAGAGAGAGAGAGAGAGAGAGGGTCTGGGAGCTGGATAATCCACCAGCCTGAATGGCCAAGAGCTGATTAACTGTAACAGCCCTGAATTTGGCAATTAGATGATTCTGCACACCATTTCTACACATGGTGAATTCCTGGGTGGAGATTACTTCTTATCCTCAGCTGCATTTGTAAGTTCCTTGTCCGTGGGGCTTATGTGCTGTCATTCTTTGATGTATTTAGCACTTGATGTGAGTCTAAGGAAGAGCGCTGGGCCTGCCCATCCCCTCTGCACACACACACATGCACACACACACACACACGGACACCCACTAGCTGTGATCCCTTGAGGGCTGCTCCGTCCCTGGCACAGGCTGGAATGTCACGGTCCACTCTTCATCCCTCTGACTTTTGAGGACACGGCCATTGGGATCTGCTCGTCAGCAGTGGCACAGTCGTGCGTTTCGGTCGTGTTCATTACAGCGCCACGAAAGGAGGCCCAGCAAGGATCTGCTGCATTATTGAAGGTGACAGTGACAACAGAGATCCCCTCCTCCTGGCGTTGCACGTGGACCCTCGAGTAGGCGATCGTGAAAGTGTCAGCAAAGGCAACTGAACTACGGCGGCCTCAGAGCGTCCTGGTCGGGTGCCGTGTGCTTCCCATGGCCTTTCTGCACTGGACGCTGATGGCCTCATTCCCTCCCTCCTTCCCCCAAACAGCACCTGTCACCTGGTGACAGCGTGCTAAGGAAAAGGCAAATATTTGAACAAAGATGTGGTAAAGACACGCACATGCCAGTTGGAGAGAAAATACAATCTGAGAAGTGTGAGTCAGAAATGCGGAGTTAATACGTTGTCGTACGTTTGTCGAGCCGCTGGGATACACGGGGCAGTGTCTTATGGCACTGGGACACAGCCACGAACAGGATGGATGGGGCTCCCAAGCTAGGAGTGTAGAACAGTATCGATAACCAGCATGTACGGAGCAGTCCTTTTGTGTGGGCACTTTTCTAAGTGTTTCACTTTTTTGGGCTCTTTTAGTCCTTACGAAAGCACTACAACAGGGATACTTTATCGTCCTTCTTTTATACAATGGGACACTGAGACACCATGAGGCTAGGTAGCTCGTCTGTGGTCACACAGCTCACAACAACCGACATCCTGGATTGGAACCCAGGCAGTCTGGCGTCAGAAGCCCTCCAGAGAGGTCTCGTTGGACGAGCCCTGTGCAGAAAGGAGCCCAGACGGGAGCGTAGACACTGTTCTAGAATTCAAGTGCTCTCTTAAAATAAAGGGACACTCAGGATAAACGTTAGGATTTGTTACACGTGGACGGGCACACCCCGATCACAAACGTGAACTAGGCGCCCCCTCTGTCAGGTAATGGGCTGGTTGCAAGGGATAGAAAACGTGCAGCCAGGTAGACAGTAGGCACTTACTACGTGTTTGTTGAATGAGTGAATCAGGAGAAGAGTAGAATCAATGAAGAATCAATGAAGAATCAACGAAGAGTCTCTTGTTCAGGTAGGTCGGACTGGAGACCGCGATGCAGGGCACGAGCTACTGGGGGAGGCAGTGGAGAATGGTGTTGGGTCGGCTACCTCGCAATGACTCCTCCCCTTCATTAGCTTGGGGAGTCACCCCTTTCCTCTGCTCGCGTACACATGGGGAAAGCTACCCCAGACCCAAGTTTTGGGGAGCCTGCCCTGATTGGCTCAGAGATGAGGGTGTGGCCCAAGTTGCCCCCTCCGAGTGGACTCTGGGAGTCTCGCTCGACTCTTGGGGCCGAGACATTCCCTCTCTCCCTCTCCCCAGTCACCCCGCTCCTCTCTCCCTGGAGACAAAGAAGCAAGCAGCCCCCACCCTGGGGGAGGCTGCCGCAGCCACTATGGGAGCGGAGACGTGGGAAGGAGTCAGGGCCTTGGGAGCGTCGCTCTGCCACCAGATGAAACCTGTTTGACCTTGATTCTCTGTTCTGAGAGCCAAGAATTCCCCGAAGGTTCAAGTCTGTTGGAATTGGGTTTCTGTTAATTACGATTGAAGGCCTGCTAATTGACACAGAGACACAGACTTCTGGTTTGGGAATCTCAAGCTCCAGGTGGGAACTGGAACAGACACGGGGGGCAATAAGCAAAGGTTTCGCCACAGGTAGGAGAAGCCAAACTAGCTCTTCCTAAGCCGAAGGCGGTTTGTATAAGTGACTCCAAACCCACGGTGGGCTGGGAGAGCTGGCTCGAGGAGGGGGCCCAGAAAGACCGGCTGCAGGAGAGGGGCAAGGAAGGGTGGGGAGCAGTGCTCGGAGAAGCAACACGGAGAAGCAAAGGGCCTGGGAAAGGTCTGGAAATATGAGAAGTTTCCAAACTGCGCTGTGCCAGTGACCGGCACGTAGGATATCTGCAATACAAGGTGACTCTCGTTATTAAACATAAATGTCTTGGGGCACCTGACTGGCTCAGTCAGAAGAGCATGTGCCTCTTGATCTCGCGATTATGAGTTTGAGCCCCACGTTGGGTGCAGACATTCTCTAAATAAATAAAAACTGTAAACAACTGTCTATTTGTTTAGGCATCTGGGTGATCACCGGTGGGCTTCACTGGGGCCATCGGGGCGAGGGACAATGGTGGCAATGGAAGCGGTACTTGTTATCCCAGGTGGGCATGCAGACTGCCAGTGTAGACCGTGGGAGCAGCCTTACCATGACATAGAGGTTAAAAAGGAAAGAAAGAAGAACGTAGTTAGCAAGGGCTCCTCAAGATGCGAGAAGGCAACATGTCCAGGTGGCATTGGGGGAATGGCGGGGAGCGGATAAAGGTAGGAAAGGTGGGGGTGGAGGGTGAGAGTGGGGTCAGAGAGGGCATCAGAGCAGAGGATTTCAAAGGCAGAGGATGTGAAGGAAAGACCGGATCTGGGGTGTGGCCTCGGCAGTGGGTCCTTGTGCCCGGGGGTGGGGGTGGGGAGTGGGGAGGTGGTGAATGTCCCGGGAGACAGAGGCAAAGACCTGTCTTCCGCGTACCCACCCCAATAGCCAAATGCACGCACACCCTCCTTCCACCCGCCCAGACCGCTCCTGTCCTTCCCCCGCCTCTCCTCTTCCCTCCTTCCCGTTCTCACACAAATAGCAAAACTACATGCAATTATCCCTTTAGTTTGAAAATGAGTGGGTGGAAAGAGGGGCCGCTGAGAAAATTGCACACTCCCTCGAGTACCTAGTTTGGAGCGTTAGAGAGCGTCCCCTGAGGGACAGGTGCACCGCCGAGGCTCGGGGTCCCAGATGTTCGACAATACCCTGGATGTAGGGTCTCTGAGAGCAGACTCAGGCCCAGCGCGCGCGCACACAGGAGTCGCGGCCCCAGCGAGGAGAGGGCTGAAGGCTTCCACACCGGCAGTACTGAGCTCATGCCGGCTGCTCAGCCACAGGCGGTTTTCACCCAGCCACACAGCCCCCTCCTTGGGAAGGGGTCACCAGGAAGGCTGGACCCGCTCCAGACCCTGCTCTGTTCTCTCCTTCCAGAGTCTGGAGAATCCACCCCAAAGCCAATTGCGTTTAGCACCCGACCGCACTGATGTGTTAGACCCCACCTGCAGAGGGGAGGGAAAAAACCCAGGAGGCCATCCCCAGGGAGGGAACTCTGTCTCTGGTCCTGCCAATATCCAAGCATCCTACCGCCACTCCCCTGAGTGTGGACTCTGGTTATGGGCTGGCGGTGTCAGCTCTAACGGAAGCGATTCCGCGGAGGAAGCCTGACAACGTCCCCACCGGAGAGCTGGCAGAAATACCGGGCAGACCCAAGCCTCCCACGGTGTGGACATGACTGAGGGCCTTCCATGAAGCATCACACACAGGAAACAGCCCGCTTGTTGTTCCCTGGCCTCTGGAGGGACGCGGGGGCTGGGAAGCCGGCCCTGCAAACTCGCAGGAGCCAGGCACAGCCCCCTAGATTGCTTCTGTCTTGCCAGTTTGTAAAAATGTTAAACTTGGGGGTGGGGGTGGGGGAAATGCTTTCACTGCAAGGCGTTTAGTGTGGCGAGGGACACGGGCTGGCAGAGTGAGCTGGTCCCTGGCCAGGGATGGGTCCCTCTCCATTCTTGGCTCTGAGGATGCTCTAGCCATCTCTGCCCTGGTGCGGTGAGCAGGGAGGCTGGAGCCCAGTTTCCACAGATGGCCCCGGTTTCCTAGGGGGAGAGGAAGGACCCGCCACCTGGGGTCTCCCCGGTGGCTCCCCTGGGCCCACCCTAAGCAGGGCAGGGGCTCAGCGGGGGCTCAGATCGATCCCACCTTCCCCGGGGCCAGTGAGGCAGCTCCCCGCCCCTCACCCTCCGGCTGCCTTGGGGTCCCCGCTTGAGAACGCATCCGGCCTACCTTCTACAGCCACCCACCGAGTCCCGGGAGACACATACAAGAACTGACCTGTGACCGTGGGCGCGAGGGTCGGGTTCGCACCGGCGCTGTGCGTTGCCCATGCAGGCACTTGTGGGCGCCACCAGAGCATTCGTCCTCTGTCTTGGTGCGCGCTGGCAGGAAAACAATATGCCTTCACAAAGTTAAACACCCACATTTTGTTGGATTCCCGGCACCCATGCTGTGAGATGTTGGTCTCTCTTCTTCTTTGGTGCCTGCGGGAGGGCCCAGTCACTGCAGGTCTCTGCAACAAGGCGAGGGGATGACGTGAAGCCCAGGTACAGCGAGGCATGAGGTCAGGCAGGAAGGCGTTCCTCGGCCCATCCTGGCTCACAGCCTCCCCTCTCCTCCCGCTGCACTTGGTTGCTACTGCGCCGTCACGCCCTCCGTGGTGCATCGAGAGTCGCCCGTCCATAGATTCACGAATCTCTGCCCTCGACCACCACCTCCCAGAGGCTGGCTCAGCCGAATCCCCAATGCCCAGCACCGTGTCTGCCCTGCACAAGCATCCAGAATAGTCTCTGCGTAAAAAGGAGCTGGGGGCTGGGCAGGGGGCGTGGGTAGGAGAGCAAGGGGGCATTGCCGTTGGGGGTGCTTAGGAGTTACGTCCCGGAGGGACACCATCAACGCGTGCCAGTCGCGAGACAAAGCTCCCATGATTCCTAACTAAAGCTGTACCTGCGAGTATTGACCATCCAGAATCGAGATCCTAGATCCTGCTGAGAAAAAAGTCCGGATATGGGATTTTTGCTTCTAGGGTTTTCTGATATTTGACAATAAATTCCAGGCCCAACTATCCCCCTTAAAGAGTGTAGGCTGTGGTCCCCTGGCTCCTCACAGCTGCCACCCAGGTGGACGATGGGCAGAGAAGTGCATTTAACAAGCGTCCACCCGGCACCTTTCTCAACCTTCTTTCTCGGGACCAGGCTCCGCCCCTTCTAACCTCAGCGCACAAGTGCTTTTGGTGGAAGACAGCAGGGAACAACGTCTGGGGGCTGGGGGGGGTGGGGAGGGGGGGGTCAGGTACCTGTCCAGGCAACTGTGTAAGATTATTTGCCTCTTAGCTTCACAACGGATTCATGCCCTGAGCGGTGGGGCCAGCCAGCATCTTGTGAACACCCAGTCTCCTTTCTCTTCCTGTTAAGGCTGGTGGCTCCAAGGAAGCCACTTTTTAGGCAGGGATGAGCTCTGCCCCCTGTTCATTCGTACCCGAGGGCACCAGTGGACGTTTTTCAGTCCCCTGATAGCAAGATGGCCTAGCATGAGCCCACAGAAGTCCTGTGAAAATACAGAAAGGCTACCCAGCCTTTTCAGAACTCCTAGTGGCACTGGGGAGACGTGACCTCCCAGGGAAAGGTACTCACGAGCAAGTCAACACGAAGGCCCCGGAGGCTTTGACCCACAGTCCTTCACAAGCATAAATTCCATCCCCGATTTTCACTGGGCTCCGTCAGCTGCGTTCAAGAGCAGAGCCAGGTAGGGAGCCTTCTTGAAGAACAGGGAACTGAGCGATGTTCCTCGCACCTCTGCCGTGGTGATGTGGGGCAACGGAGATCTTGAATTGGACCTGTTCTCCCTCTGTGCCTTGATTACACTCAAGTGTTCGATGGCCAGCGTGAAAGCTCCCGTGGGGGCCGTGAGCAGGTCCTATAGGGTTTAGTTTATGATTTAAGGCCACATTGAAAAATTAGGGTTTCTCCAATAATCTCCCACCTCACGGGTAGCCGATGACGCTTTCTGATTCTTCCTCTTCAGTCTTGATTGTCCTAAGTTGAAGCAGATTCATCAGATCTTGATTAACCCTTACCCCGGCTAGCCTTATCCTCACCCCAAATGCAACCAGTGCCCTAAATTCACAAACACGACACGTCCTTTGACATGGCCAATGAACAAGCTACGGCAGGCCATGTTATCACCTCCCCAGCCCTCAACCCATCGATGTCGGATGCAGCCATCTTGTCTATAGAGTGAAGGGGGTTGGTCCCTCCCACCTCCGTGGTTCTTTCTTTCAGTGGGTACCGGGGCCTTCTCATAATGGCCTTTGTTTTTGTTTCTTTCAAAGCATTTTCTTGCCCCTGGTTTCCGGGCTTCTGAATCTTCCGGCACCCCTGAAGCTATTCATCTTTAATCCCTTCCCCTGCTGCTCTGGTGTCTGATCTCACTCTTTAGCTCACCCCACCTCGCCGTCCCGCCAGATGCTCCAACTGCAGAGCTAACTGTTAAAATTTAGGGCCTGGAGCAAACATTTCTGAATCAGCCTTCCTCTTCTGTGCATTAATTACCAAATTAATCACTCTTCAGGGAGAAGGTCTCCTTTTCCTCCGATGCTTCTCCTGCGGGCTCCAGAGCAAAGTTCCTGGGATGACGTGTCTTCTCTCTGAATATATGGCAACTGATCAAAGTCTGGCTGCTCTTTAACATCCAAAGACCATGCCACTGGTGTTTTTATATTTCCCTGCCATGTTCCAACAACTCTTTATTTTTTGTGAGATTCAGCTTTTTGGTTTCTCGGTGCTTATCCTTCTCAAGTTCCACCAAAGTAACTCGTTCAGGTCCCCTTTCCTATCCTTTATTTTATTTTGAAGTTTTATTTTATTTATCTTGAGAGAGGCAGAGAAAGTGTGAGTGGGGAGGGGCAGAGAGCGAGGGAAAGGGAGCGAATCTCATGCAGGCTCAGTGCTGCCAGCACAGAGCCCGACACAAGACCCAAACCCACGAAAACATGAGATTACGACCTGAACCAAAACCAAGAGTCGGATGCTTAACTGACTGAGCCACCCAGGCACCCCCATCCTTTATTTTAAATCGTGGTGAAATGCATGTGACATTAAATGTGCCCTCTTAACGATTTTTCATTTTTTTTTTAATGTTTATTTATTTTTGAGACAGAGAGAGACAGAGCATGAACGGGGGACGGTCAGAGAGAGGGAGACACAGAATCTGAAACAGGCTCCAGGCTCTGAGCTGAGCTGTCAGCATAGAGACCGACGCGGGGCTCGAACTCACGGACCGCAAGACCGTGACCTGAGCCGAAGTCGGCCGCCCAACCGACAGAGCCACCCAGGCGCCCCGGATTAACCACTTTTAAGTCTACAATGTAGTGGCCCTAAGAACATTCACACTGCGTGGAACCATCACCACCATCTACCCACAGAACTCGATCTTCCCAAATTGAAGCTCTGTCCCCACTAACTAACAGCTCCCCACTTCCCCTCCCCCACCCCCGGCAACCTCCATTCTACTTTCTGTCTCTCTGAATTTGACTACTCTAGGAATCTCCTGTACAGGGCATCACAGAGTATTTCTCCCTTTGTGTCTGGCTTATTTTACTCAGCAAGACGTCCTCAAGCTTCATCCGAGTGGTTGCAAGTGTCGGAATTTCCTTCCCTTTTAAGGCTGAATAAAATTCCACTGTATGGGTAGATCGCGTTTTGTTTCTCCATTCATCTATCAGTGGACGCTTGGGTCGTTTCTTTCTTTTGGCTATGGTCAATAATGCTGCGGTAAACCCGGGTGTGCAAATATCTGTTCAAGTTCCAGCTTTCAGTTTTTTTGGGGGGTAATGACCAGACGTGGAATTGCTGGGTCATAGGGTCATTCTATGTTTAATTTTTTAGGAGCCGCCATATTGTTTTCCACAGTGGCTGTGCCATTTTACATTCTCATCAACAACACATGAGAGTTCCATTCATTGTCATCGCCACCAACGCTTTTTCTACATGTCCTTTCCTTTATAATACGATTCATCACAAGGCATAACTCAGGAGGGAACAAGGCTGTGCGTGACAAAGCCTCGGAACAGAATACAGGCAACAGGTTTCTATAAGAGCCCAGGGTTATTGCAGGAGAGCTGGCTTTGCCAAATTTTCCAAGTAAGCGTATTGAAAATGGCCGTTTCTATTGGCAAATAAATACCCATATAAATAAAATGTGCATCTGTAAGTTCGAGGCTCACATCCATTAATATAATGTATTTATACGGTAGCCCTAAGTTCATGCACCCAAATTGATTCTTTGGACAAAAGAAGGTAGAATTCCTGTAGACGTCTTTCCACATCGGGCTACGTTATTGGATAATATTTAAGCAATGTAATTTTTGCATACGGAAACCAGTCACTGGAAGGAATAATCCTTATGCAAACAACGAGACAGTAGACAATTAGGACAGCCAAGTTTCGTTCAGTTTTACAGGTCAGGGCAGATCACGTAAGAGGCTCTTGCTTTGAAAGAACAGAACAAGATCTGTTAACTTAGGGCGAAACACTTGATTTCAGAGCTCATCCTAACGGAGTTAGTATAAACTGTGTGGCCCCATGGAGCCAGTCTATTCACTTGGGTCACTACCAGGCCTCCATTTATTTCCCTCCACTTTGAGCACCCATTCAGAAGTGAAATGGTTTTAGGACAATGTTGGATGAACAATGGCCTTCAGATGGTTTAACAGTACCAAAGGGGCGCCTGGGTGGCTCAGTCGGTGAAGCGCCCGACTTGTGGTTTTGGCTCAGGTTATGAGCTCACTGTTTGTGGCTTCGAGCCCTGAGTGGACGTCTGCGCTAAGAGTCTGCAGCCTGCTTAGCATTCTCTCTCTTCTCCCTCTCTGTCTCTCTTTGCCCCTCCCCTGCTCTCTCTCTCTCTCTCAAAAATAAACTTAAAAAAAAAAAAGAGTGACAACAAAATAGAACCAAGTAGGGGTTGAGGGGCTACACGCACTGGCTTCAGTGCCCTGCTGTGGCTAATTGCTGCTTCCTCTCCTGCATAGATAGCGTTGTTTGGGTTCTCAAGGACTTAAAGGGATATAGAATGCCCAGCCTTGGAATCCTACAGTCACGTAAGTGGGGACGGTGAGTGTTGGCCTGCTGTTTGGCAAGCTCTCAGCCCAGATGGGGTTCAGTAATGACTCCTACAAGGTGTTTAATCGGATCCTAGAAGAGCACAGGACTGCCATGTTTAATTATTTCAGTTTAATGGAGCATTCGGCTAGGTCCCGCTTGGTTTGCTGTCACTGATCATGGTTGCGGAGAAGAGGGGCATGGACCCAGACGCCCAGGCCCTATTTCTGTGATGCACAGTGACAGAGGAGACTGCCAGGGTCTGAAATCTCCATCTGCGGATGTGTATTCATAGGCATTCTCTCTGAGCTGGCGCCCATTCAGTTGGGGCAGATAATTTACTGAAATGCTAGGACCCTGAATCCCCCTTGAGCACACAGACTTCGTCCTGATTTCACCGCATTCGAGGAGGCCGGGAGAGCAGCTGATATTCAAACGACAAAATTACCGGTGCCTCACAGTCTGATCGATGGGCATTGATGCCCAGGATATTGGTAGTCTAACCCTTAATTTTGTTCTTTACTAACTCAGCTATAGTTTAGCAGCCAAAGGACATTTGCATGTCAAGGGAATTGATTATTTTTTATTTGCTCTTCTGAAAAACCAAGCTGCTCTGTCTGCACATTTTAGGCAGGTCTCTGATATTAGGGATGAAAAACAGAGGCTGGTGTTTTTTCAGAGTCTGCAAATGCTAATAGGTCTCTACCCAACCCTTGTTTGTAAGGATTTAAGAGGGCAGCACGTTTTCTGATATTAAGATAAACTGGAAGAGGCTTAAAGGATTTTTTTAAGGTAACTTAAAGGTCCCCGAATCTTGTATGTTAAAAAGCAAGAATGTCACCTTTGGGGCTGATGATTTAAGCCTTTTATGAAATTCATGAGGAGACTGCTTTGTGCTTAAGCTTTTGTCTGATTCCTATTGTTGAAAGTCAGGAAGCTTGGTCTTTGGGTTAATTTGGAGGTCACAGGTCAGAAACCTAACCCATGCCTTGCATTTGGGCAGGTTTCTTACCATTTTTCCATCCTGTGAAGCATAAACAAGCACATTTACCTCCCACCTGCCTCTAAGCAGGTGTTGAATGAAACCCGGTCAACTCGACTTACTTTCTTTTCCGCTAGTAAGTAAGTAGCATGTGTGAACCCTGTATACCAGATCTAGGGGGACGGTTTTGAAATTTTAAGCCCCAGATCCACACACCCTCGAGTGAACTGGAACTTACCCTTACCAGTAATTCCAAGGAGCAGAGCAGCTGTAAAAATCTTTCCTCCTTTCCTCCTCTCTCCCACCCCCCCAACTTAAGAAATTCTGAAGGGCACACATTGGCTTGACCTCAGAGGATCCGCGGGAATTTCATCATCTCCAGAAGATGGGACTCAAGCGGTGGGCCTTCCCTCTTCCAAAGGTTTGCCCAAACGTATTTCACGGTGACTGCCGTGGTGAGGGGGGTGACCCACAAAGACGGCACCTCATTTCTAGTCATGGGCCATCCTCCTGGTTGGAAACAAGAATAGGGTTGACTCTTCAAGGGGCTATGTCCACAGTTTCTCCAAACTAGGGAATTCACCGGCTAGGCTCAATTTTATGTCAGCTCTCACTCTAAACTTCAATTACAGGTTTCTCACGCTAATATGGTACACGAGGAGTAAGTTATTTTAATATTGCGGTATTAAACTACGGACCAGTTGTAGTTCTTCGTGAAAAAAAAAATGTGCCAAGGGCATTATTCTTACTGTGTTTTCCAGATTGCTCTCTGGCTCTGCAGACAAGAAGCTATGGTTTATGGCTTCATGAATTTGATGAAGGCTTTGGTTAATGATACATAATCAATTTCTGCATTTTAATAGGCTAGCAGAACAACAGACTTCTGGCATTTCAAAAGATAAATTTGAGCCGGGGTGGCTCAGTCCGTTAAGTGTCCGACTCTCGATTTCGGCTCAGGACGTGATCTCACGGTTTGGGAGTTCAAGTCCTGGGTCTGGCTCCATGCTAACAGTGTGTAGCCTGCTTGGCATTTTCTCTCTTCTTCTCCCTCTGTCCCTCCTCTTTTCGCTCTGTCTTTCAAAATAAATAAACTTAAAAAAAAAAACACAAAAAACAAAAGATAATTGTGATATCAGCAAAGGCAGCACTGGTATTATGCCCCTCCCCAATTTAACTTGTATTAAAAAATTTTTTTCGTAATGTTTATTTTTGAGAGAGAGACAGAACGCAATTGGGAGAGGGGCAGAGAGAGACAGGAAGACACAGAATCCGAAGCAGGCCCCAGGTTCCAAGCTGTCAGCACAGAGCCCGACGCGGGGCTCGAACTCACGGTCTGTGAGATCATGACCTGAGCCAAAGTCGGACGCTTAACCGATTGAGCTTCCCAGGTGCCCTTAACTTGTATTTTAATGATAAACCTGTACCTTGATACAGAGAATAGCAGGATAAAAGCTTCTAATATACAGATTAACTCTGTCACGTAGTAGACTGGCCTTAATACATAATAGATCACTCCATATGGTTAGAAAAAGAAAAAAAAAACCCTGCTGGATATTAATTATTCCAAAGTAAAAATAATTTTAGTGGATACATTCCAATATTTAATTGGCTTGTACTTGGTGAACGTTACAGAAAGTCAACGTGTTTAATTGGTAAAGGGTACACTTTGTAACCAACGGTATTCAGTAGGATGTCAAGTTGCATAAAACCACGAGATTTTTCTATGGCTTGCCTGTTGACTGGGAACACCCCTTTGAAAACGTTTAACAGGCCCACATCATTTTGGCCATGTTCTTTGGCATGGCCCTTTGGAGGCAGACTTGAGGGATGATTCCACAGGGACACTTTAGGAAGGTGGGGTTGCTCTCCATTCAGCTAGGTTTCGGTCAGATTCCTTTATTTTCTCTAAGCAAGGTCAACTTTTCTGTCTGCTTCTTGCCCGCGTCCCCCACTGGTCATGATGCTCTCATGACCTTGCCAACGACCACCTGCTGTTAAGCTTTTATCAGAAAGGCCGGGCATATTTTTGGAAAACTCTCTGATGAACATGGAGTTCCTCCTGTCTTCTGAAGTTTAGGGCTCATCCCTAAATTAAACCTGTCCCTCTTGTCTCCAACCCATCAGCAGTTCTGTGGGCTCTTTCACGTGTGGCCCCCTACTTGTCTCTGCCTTTCCTGCCTCCCTGTAGCCTACACTGCCCCACCTCTCACCTGGACTGGTCTCACTTTTCTACTCTTTCTCTTGGAAATGGCTGGCCAGCTACAGCGGTGGGTGGCCTGAAAGCTTCGCGGCATGGATTGTCCAGCTTTCAAGGGTAATCAGAATTTAAAAATATACGAGAGAGACAGGACTCCCAAACCCTAAAATATTGATTACATGCCCTACACGAAAGTCTGCGGATGCCTGTCCTAGGTGATCCATTCTCCTTTGGAAGTGTGAATAGTCTTTTAAAATACAGGGGCGCCTGGGTGGCTCAGCTGGTTGACCGTCCGACCCTATTTTGGCTCCGGTCATGATCTCACGGTTCCGGGATCAAGTCCCGCGCCGGGCTCTGCACTGACAGCATGGGGCCTACTTGGGATTCTCCCTCCCTCTCTCTGCCCCTCACGATAAATAAACTTAAATAGAATGCAGGTATTATTTTGCCCCCCCTCTGCTTCAACAGCCTCCTTTTTGACTCAGAACAAAATCCAGACTCTACCGTGGCCTATGGTTCAACACCAAACTCCTGGCTGGGGTAAGTCATCCAACCTGAGCCTCAGTTTAACCGCGCTGGAAAATGGGAATCCCGCTGACAAAAAGTGCAGAGAAGGGTGTGTGGAACGCAGCCGCGGCTGTTAAGACTAGTTACTCTTTAAATGAGCATGGGATTCAAGAAGAAGATGAAGCCAGATTCGACACAGATGAAAATGGCAAGTGACGCCAGCACAAATTCGCACACGCTCAAATTCTTGACACACAGACGATAAAAACCCGCATTCACCTGACGCCATTGCTTAGGTGGGCTCTTTCGAACATTTATTAAAAAAGCAAAATGTATGTTCATCTCAAATAGAACAGTTAAAAATGGTAAAGCGATACAAACACCTTGTTACTAGCAGCCTCCAGTTGTTAGAATTTCCCGCCCTGCTCTTCAGTCCGTGCCGGGCAAGCCCCTCTTTCCAGAGCCTGCGGCTGCCTACGCCTCCCTCATCATAGTGCAGGTCAAACCCAAGTTTATAAAATTAACAATTTAAGGTTAAATAAGCTTAAATAAGGGCGTTAAATACAAGACACTTCATCAAAGCTTCTGTACAAAGAGAAACAAATTTGGCATTGTACACACGTGATTCTGCGGGCTCCCCGCGGACGGGAGGTTCTAGAACGTAAGCAGGCGTACTCTTCTTCAGCAGAGCAGTAACTAAACACAGTGAACTAAGAGTTGAAGGGACCGCTCACTGAGCCATACACAAGGCATGTGTAGCTTTTTGTGGGTTTGTGTGTGTGTGTGTGTGTGTGTGGTTTTTCTTAAATCAGAACACTGTTAATATTCAGGCACCGTTTGCTCCTGCAAATAAATAAGTCTCTAAATCGACTGCATACAAACTAGTGTTAAAGACGTCAGTGCTTTTTAAATTTCCCCACGCGGCTTCTCCCTACTATTTACTATGCCTCTTTCTTATTGCTATGATAATGTGGCTGAGAAATAAAACTACTGTACATCCAAAAAAATAGAGCACCTTTAACATTAAAGTATACGTCTGATTATTTGTCTCCGGGTTTATTTTACAATACTAAAGCCCAAACTGCGGTCGATCTGCTTTGGACATCTCCACCAGGTCACCTGATCCAGAGCAGGTCGAGCCCCCCTTCTCCTCCCTGTTGAGGTACGGCCCGCGCCACAGCACCCGCGCCGTGGAGCCCGACGGCGAAGAGGTCCGGGACCGACGCCAGCGGCTACATTCATCTCGACACCGGGGGGGTTACATTCATCTTCACGCGGCCTCGCTCTCCTCTCTGCTGTCACGCGAGGCGGCTTCGGCTTCCAGGGACGAGTCGCCCCCCCGCCCGGCGGGGTGGATGGTGCCGGGCGGGGTGGAACAGCAAAAACAAAAAAAAAAACACCAAAAAAACCCAAAACACATCTACGGTCGGCTGCAAGCACGCTGAAAGACCACGCGTTGGCGAGTTCCCGGGGCTTCGAGGCGTTTCCCGGGGGCGCCCCCCACCCCCTCCACCCCCGGCGGGCTAGGGCCGCGTTAAGACTTCTTGTCGATGGTGTTGAAGAACCACTCTGTGAATTTCCGCAGCTGCGCGGTGGCCGTCTGGGACTCCTCCTGCAGCCTCAGGTTGTCTCGGCGCAGGTGCTGCACTTCCGCTTGCAGGACCGCCTTGTCCTGCTTCTCCTGCGAAGAGGGCACAGGGGCGGGGTCACGCACGCGCCCGAGGAACCCTGCTTCCTGAGCTGCGCTGCATGAACGCTGCCCTCCCCCCCGCACCCCCCTCCCCCCCCCCCCAACCTCCAAGCCCAGCGCTGACGTCGCCGTTGGGCCTCTATCTCCAGTTCCTCTCATCACTGATAGAAGATTCTAGAATGTGGTTGGCGTTTCTTCTCTCCCCTGCCACTTGTCATGTATGTTGATGATTCTAAATCCAAGTCTCTCCCTTACTTCCTCTCTGTGATCTGGAAACCCACCCTTCCTCAACCCCTGCTCCCATGGCCACACCCTGTACCTTGCTGTTACCCATAAACCACACAGCTTCCAAGATGTTTCGTCCTCCCACGTCCTGACCACCACCTCTTGTCCGTCTGGAATAATCTCTCTAGATGATTATAATCTCTCTTACCTTATTCTCACTGTCCCCTGCAGTGATAGTATGTCTCCTTACCCAGCTTACACTCTAGGTCCCTCAGATTAATCCCATACTATACACACCCCAGGGGCTCTGTCTCTCTCCTGGTCCTGACTTCCTGTCGAAACTCTCAAAACTGGTTACGTTCCACTCTCCAACTGTCCTACACCTGCAGCTGGAGGTAGGGTGACGTCCCGGCTTGCTTGGGACATTTCTGGTTCTAACTCTGAAAGTTCTGTGCCCCGAAACCTCTCCACCCCAGGCAAACTGGACAGCTGGTCATCCAAGCTGGAAAGAAGCACCCAACTCGGCCAACAAATACTGCATAAGCGTTAATTAAGGCTGCGAATTCAAATGTATCTTCAGCCTTGTTTGGCAATCCTATCATATGTGAATTTACTGACCATTCTAGGCCTTACCCTCTGCCCTTACACCTCTCCTACTCCTTCCCACCACTACTCACTCTCAGCTCGTGACTGGAAAAAGAGAAACCATTAGAGGGCAACTCTTACGTGTGTGTGAATGTATGTTTGCACGTGTGTGAGTGCACACTCGCACGCACTCTACTCTGGTCGCTCTGTGTGAACCGTCCCGACCCCGAATCAAGACCAGCCTCAGCTTTGTGCATAAGATCAGGGCATGACCCTCCCGCGTTTCTGCATACTGTGACTCCCTTCCCAACTAGATCCCTCCATCAACACGGACACCAGCTGTAATCTCTCCCTTCTTCAACGAACAAAATGGTATCGAAACCCTTCCCGTGACACCCCTCCCAGCCCCACCTTCACCCCTCTGCTACCGCACCCTGTTCCATTTCCGTGGACAGCACGATGGTTACCTAGCCCGGTGCTGACGACACAAGAGCTCAGCAGACGTTTGACGGGAATGTGAAATTAGTTAACTTCTTTTGAGGCCTGACCATGCACATGTTGACGTGTAGGGCAGAAGTTGTGAGGTTCATGTAGCTGACTCGGGGGGAATACAACAGCTTGGGGGAGAACAGGCTTTCCAGGAGCAACTGACTCCTTTTAGGTCAGCCCATAAATAGTTGGTACAAATGATAACTCACTGAACTACAAAATACTAGGCTCTGAAGACTGGGCATCCACAGGGCTCCCCCTCATTTGGTCCCCTTTATTGCAATTCTTGCCTCCTCTTACAGGGATATACATGAGCTGGAGGCCAGAAAACAGAATTAGACCTCAGGAGTCTCTGTTTTCTACTGTTTTCTACTTTGACTGGGGCAGTTATCTTTCCCGAGGGTCTCCATTTTTATTTCTACTGGCTAGAAGGGGTTGATTATGCAAGACAAGAGTTTTGATTATGGATTCCGATGGATCCCTTTACCTTCCGAAGGTCAGTCTGCAGTTGTCGAAGGATCAATTCCAGCTGATTGACTTTACCGGTCAGTGTTGATGGAGACCGCTCCCTAGGGAAGAAGGATAGAACCAGAAAGACTCAAGGGCACTGAAGTTAAGACGTTGCATTCAGTGTTCTTGTTGGTAAAGTTTTCACTCAAAAAATCATTTCATGTGCTTAGAGCCCAACGAGGAAATACATAAAATTATGTCACATTTGGAAAGTGAACATATCGCTGCTTTGGTGGAAAATTCCTTCTGGGTCTCTGTTGATTTTAAAAAGGGATTCAGAATCTCTGTGGGCATAGATGTTAGTTAAAAAAAAATGAAGTCAAAAGATAAATTATCTAAATCAGTTTAGCCAACTGAGACTAGGTAGACCAGAATGAAGTCCTGGGAACCAAATACAGATTCGATTTCTCCAATTGGTTTTTCTCTGTCAAGAAAATATCATGAACCAAGATGAATGGGCGAGTTAACGGTAACACAAGTTCGTGTGAAAGTTGGAATTAGGTAAAGAATATATATATTCTGTGGGTGATAAACTTGTCAAGAATATAGGGAAAGAGATGGTTCAGTCACGTCAGTGGAAGAAGGCACGAGGCCAGGTCAAGGACCAGGGTTCTGGGGGGGAAACGTGCCCTTGGCAGGTCCCCCATGTACAGCCCGGCAGAGGGAGACTGGTCAGAAAGGTAGGAGCCGCCCACAGGGCAGAGCAGTTAATGCGACCAAGAGCCAGCCACCCAGCAGCGGAGGGAGCCCAGTCAGCCCTACTCAGTCCCGTATCTGGATCCTGAAGGACCAGGGGAACACAGAGCAGAAATGGTCTCCTGGGGTTTTGCTGAACCCCTGATGCTCGTGGGCCTGGGGAGCAGAGGGGGAGGGTCCACAGGGGCTCACATACCCAGTTGCATCCATGAAATCTTTGCTGCTGCCTGGGTCTACACATAAAGCCGGTTCCTGTGCGCCTTCCAGGTCCTGCCCGTGTTGCATATCTGTCAGGGTGCAGAAGGATGCCACTCTCTGGTCTGAGAAGGAGACACACGTACACACACACACACACACACACACACAGAAGTTTAGTATAGCTGCAAGGCGATGTTTCTTTGTGGACATGAATTTAGTCACTAACCTACCTACCCCACCCCCCCTGCCCCCCAATCAGTTACTGCCCTGTTTCAAAAAACAAAAAAACAAAGAAAAACAAACTCAGGCAAGCTGCTGACAATCAGAAAGCATCAGGATCGGCTGTCCTTGGGGGCTGTATGGCATGCGCACATCACAGCCACGGGGACAATTAGCAGATCCTCGATTTGCTAGAGCCAATTTGCTTTCCTCCTTCCACATTCCAAGAAATGCCAAAGCTGCCGGCTGTGCGCATGGAATAACGGCGTCCTCGTCGCGTGATGACCTGGCTGATTAACAGAACCCAGGAGACGGACCTCTCCTCAAGCTGTCGCCCCGACCAGGGGAGCATGAGACACGGCAGCAGCCAGGACCCACGTCCCCTGGGCGTGCCAACCCTCCGAGCTCAGATAACCATGCAGACGTGCAGACACGTGAAAAATAAAGAGACGGTTACAAAACATCAAGAGCCCGCGGCGAGCCCCGGACAATCACCTAGATAGGACGTGTGGTGACAGAGCAGCCCAAGTTCTTCGTCTGAGTCAAGACCTGAAATAAGATTTAGAATTTCCTATGAACAGTGGTATCTCTAGGCGCCTGACTAGAAGCCCGCATATGACTCAAATACAGCCTGTGCGTGCGTGTATGCGTGCGTACTTGTGCCGAACGGGGAGTTGTGCCCTTGACTGCCAACAATATGCGATGCCAAACAACGTGGTTCAGCATTTCGCGTGCGAAGGTCCTGGCTGGACGCACGCTGTCGTGTACGGTGACGAGAAGCGGGGTGCCTCACACGTGCAAATCTAACAGTAAGAAGCTGTGACCATTTGGGGTTTGCTTAAATGACCCACTCTGCAAACGTGAAATAGTGGTGGTGAGGGAGATTAGCTGCCTAATCTTTCTAGAAACCATCAGGGGAAGACGCGAGGGGCACAGGGTTTCCAGCGGCCGAAACAAAGGTCAGCGTGACCACTCTGCCTTTTCTCGGCATGGGGCCATTTCTATTCTTGGCACCCCTAACCTCACATGCGATGTTTCCAGAGCTAGGCGGGAAAGGGGACGTCCTATTCTTTGGAAGGGGCACCAGAACTAGCCCGGCTCTGGGGGCTGAACGCTGACCCAAGAGCATCGGTCCAGAAATGCTGAATGCCACGCAGAAAACAGTCCCACATTTGAACAAGGTGGAGGTGAGAAGCAGGAATCTATCTAATTATTCACTTCCTGCATTCCCCGGTGTCTCTTTTCTCGGTGCCTGAGCCCACGTATGCATCTACAGTTGGAATCCGAGGGATACAGCAGGTGTATTAGTGCTGTGGTGTCTTTTTCATATGCTTTGATTAATGGCTGAGAAACTGCATTCGGGTCCGTGTCAGGGGTGCTCTGTTCTTAATTTATCCCACCCTGTCTCCCTCCGGCTGCCGGACGAGTCTCCTAATGAGGCTACCTGCCTGTCTGGTTTATGGAGGGTCCTGCACTTCCTGTTAATTAGAAAGGATGGTGGAGGCTGCCAGGGCAGGAAGGAAAGCGAGCTGGATCGCCACGGGCACTGTGCTGGAAGCACCCACCAGGGGCCCGGGCCTCCTGGAAGTGGTGCCAAGGACACAGGGTTCTCTGGCCCCGCGTCCCGCTCTCCCACGTCGGATTTCCCAACGCCTGCGGTAGGTACGCAGGTGTCCTTCGACAAACGTTTCTGTAAAGCTTTCAGATTGTCCTCCACGCTTCAGATCTACAAGACGTATCTTCTGTAACTAGGAGTTCCTGGGAGACCGTCGTGTTCCCAGTTTGGTACTGACTGGTAGGGTTTATGCACGTGATGAAATAATGTGTAATTTAATTAAGACTAACAGCACAATCTGGGTATTGCCTACTTCTGCACGTGGCAGGGTGCAGGCAGCAGAGGTGGGGGCAGGAATGATGGGGCGTACTGGCCGGGGGTGAGCAGCTCCAGGGGTGGGGTGGGGAGGGTCCGGGCTGCCACGAGGTCCAAGATAACCCTCTGTTCTGTGACGATACCAAATAAGGGAATACCTCACACTTTAAAAAAAAAAAAAAAACAAAAAAACAAGGGCAGATATATTTTGATTCTCCAGTACAATTACTGACAAAAAAGGGATGTCAAAACAGATAAAGGATTTATTTCTATTACTCTTTAGAAGAGTTCCACGGACTCATCCACATTTTATACAATCCAGTGGTAATTCGGTCAGTTTCCATCTTTCTTAATATATTTGAGTCTGCTGGTCACTCCGAAGTATCTGGATGAAAATGTCTTAGCTTGCTTCCTCTATTTTTACCTTAATTGATAAAATACCCACATATCTGACAGAGACAGGACTTGCTGCTGGCAGTCATTCAAACATTCCTTGGGGAGAAATAAGGTCCTACTGGTCAGGAGGCAAGAAGCCAAAAAGGGAGTTTTGCCAGCAATGTAGTTTCACAAAGAGGATTTCATCGTGGATCTGAAAAGCTGGTACGTTGAAATCCAAACAGAATGCTGCTTGATTAAGTCCAGACACTGAACTAACTCTGTAAAATACTTAACCATAGTGACAGTTTCCAGTGGAAGCTTTATTCTCCCACAGCTTCTTTCTGTGATGATGAATATTCAGTAACCAAGTAATTACTGACATTGAACCAAATGGCACAGACCAGACCGTAAGAAGACAGGCGCGGGAGCATGAACTTCATGTAAATGGTTAGCACAGCAGGTACAGTCAGCTCAACCTACATACACAGCCTGTTTCTCCTTTTCCTTCCTGTTTGCTGTGCAAGAACATCTGGGCTAAGGGGGGTTGGGGGACACTGGGCACGGCTTCCACATGGAACAGTCCATCCCTTTAAATCATCTTTGAAAAGCCTTATTAAAGTGTAGTTTCTTGTTAGTGCACTTGGCACGAAAAAAGAGGATGAACAAACAGTCAGCAAGATATCCCACATCCATCTAGAGCTGAGATGGCAAAACAGTTGCCCGTGAATAACTCCCGTGACCCAGACAGGCTGCCTGCAGCAGCACCGAGGGAACGGCAAGGCCAAGGTCGCATCAGGGAGGGAGGGAGTGATCTGATCCGCTGATCGATTAGTCATGTCTGCTGAGGGCACGAACTAGCAGAAGGGTATACGCTCGAGACACAGAGCACACAGGACATGCAAGTATGAGGCTCAGTTCGCCTAAACCTGTTTCCACAAACAATGCTCTTCTAAGACGTCTCTGCGGTAGCTACGAATTACAGAAAAGCTGGGGCTCTGTAGCTATATGCAGGAAATTAAAGGTACTGTCCTCGTAGAAGCTGACTTAACCAGCAACCAGGAAAAGAAAAAAAAAAAAAGTTACACTGCACTTTTAATAAATACTCTGGTCTAGGCCTTTTGCAGCCTGTTCATGAATGCTGAAAGATCACGGTCTGGAGTCTACCTTTGAGTAATGAACAAAGCAAAGTGTGGGAATTCTTCTTCGTTTCAGATACAACTATTATTATTGGCCTGAAACAGTTCCTTACTTTCTAGATCACTTAAGTCTATTTACTAATATTACATTAACTTTACGTTTTTCATCCAAGTAGTAGTCCTGTTTCTTTTCCATTTTTTTAAACCAATTATGTTACCTCGGGAGTTAGGCGGTATGCCACATTTTGTTTATGCCTGTGCCCCCCTCTTTCTCATAGTGTTCAACTATCAGTAACTTAAGCTATTTTATCAAGTTTTAAGCCGCAGCATCAGAACTGAAACAGTTCTCATTATAAAAATGTGTTCTTATTCTCTTTAAAAACCAAGGGCATATGGAACATAATATACTAAAAACATAAACTTGTATTTTTTTGGGAAATACATTCACGTGGAATATTTCATTCTGATAGCGGGGCCTGATAAATGAGCTGTGTCCCGCATACAGACACTCACACGCACACAACCATGGGCCCATGGAAAGGAAGATGGGCCCATGGAAAGGAACAGCAAAAGGCTGACATCCAGAGGGGAGTAAAGTCTGGCCTGTTGATGGCGTGTGACTCTGAAATCCAGAGTCTCCTGTCATTCGTTGGTAATTTCACCTTTTAAAGCCTGTTTTCATTTAAAACGTTATCCATTCAACAAATGCTCAAGAAGACACAAACTGACGACTCCTGCTATTTTGGTAAATGAGATCTATTTTAAATTCTAGCACTCCTGAAGAGACTCCCCTTCCGCTGCGTCCCTGCTGGACCCACCGCCAGCTCTTCTGGGTTTGCTCACTTGCCCACACGTGAGGGGTGGGGGTGAGATCTAGTCTCTATTACTTCGCGCACCCACGCCTCACATTATTCCAGCTAATGAAGGAATGATGCCCACAACGGCAGTAAGTGACGATCTTACCGTATCACCTAGAGCAGAAATTTCACTTATGAATTCTGACGTGCAAAACATATGTCACATCCCCATCCCCGACAAACACAAGGGCAACACACACACTCCAACAAACTTGCACTGTGACTGCGCCCGTTTTTGGAACTTGACCGTGGCAGGAGGGCTGAATGGGGGGCACGGGCTCACTGCACCTGACCTCACAGGCCTATGAAGGAGATGCCAAATTCTCTGACAGTTGGTCTTATGGGTAGAGTTTGGTGATCTATTTCTAGTAAGCGAGTTCTCAGCAATCAGATTTCTGGTCAAACGGTGGGTCCATTTTTTGGCTCAAGCTACATTCTGTCCTATTGTCTGCACACGAAGGCAGATCATTTTATAATCTTTGTCATGATGGCGGCTTTGAGTATTCTTCCTCGCTTCCTGGATCGGTGGCCTCAGTTTTCATCTTCCAAAGGTATGAGCTGGTAGCTCATTATCAGTTTACATTTACATGTGTGGCTGAACATTTTTCAAATACTGATTATTTATTTTGTAATTCCACTTTGGTGGACTGTGCGTCCATATGCCTTGACCGTTTGTTTATCAGGGATTTGATGTTTTTTGCTGGCTAGGCCCCTCCATGCACTTGGGATAGTCTGGTTTTACCCATCACGTTTACTACAAATCCCCCCTCCCCCATATTCCCGTTTATCTGAATGTTCTCTTTCAAGTTCATAAAAATCTTAATGTTTCAACTCTTTTACCTGGCCATATTATATTTTGTATATTCTCTCATTATCAGTAATTAAAGCATATGCTTGTTTCTAAAGTGGTAATCTTTACTGTTTCTAGAATTGGCTCTTCTAAATCCTGAACCCAAGTAGTATATATAAATTCCCTTCCCATTTAACTCTAAATTATATTCAGAGTTTTGGTCTGAGCTCTTCCTTTGTCTCCAAAAGGCCTTATTTCTATTTTTTTTTTAAATCACTACTATGCTAATTATTATTGATTTACAGCAGACTTTTTTTGTGTGTGGAATATTTTTCATCTATTTCCAACTGGGCGCAATTAAGCTCTTTAAGATAACCTTTAAATACCTGAATTGAAATTGTACTAAATCCACAAAGTAACTGAGGAAACTAATTGATTCATCATCCTTACCGTAAGCTTCCTATCCATTCTTATCCTTACATACAGTAGGACTTTTCGGTTATTGAAGTGTCCTTTGCTTTCCTGGATTATAACTCTAATGATGGCTTAATTTCCAAAGAATGTAGAATTTGATCTTACAGATATATCGAAAGTGCCCTTTGTTACTGTTCCGGTGCAAGAGTGTCTGGTCCAGCTACAGACACATGAGTGAAGTCACCTTTAATGCTCCGGTTCTGATCAAGCTCCAGCTGAAGACGGCTGCATGAGCTGAAACCACAGGGAGAAGAACCACTGGCTGAACTAACTAGAAGTCACTGGACATAATAAACCATTATGTCCAGCCATAAATTTGGGGGTGATTTTTCTGCAGAAATAGATCACTGAAAAAATTAACAACGCTTTGAAACAAGGTTTATAAAATATGACATATATTTTAAAATATGTTACCTGGTCACTTTGTTTTATAATCTTGGATAATTTCATTTCTAAAATTTGATTTATATATATTTTTTAGCTAAAGTAGAATTAACATACAGTGTTAGATTAGTTTCAGGTATACAATATAATGGTTCAACAATTCTTTCCATTTCTCAGAGCTCATCACGATAACTGTGCTCTTAATCAGAATAATTTATATTTCATATTTTTTTAGATATAGAAGCATATGTAAATATATGTTTTCACCTCCAAAATTTATTCCTTTTTCTTTGCATTGCTCATATAAATGTCAAGTACTTTGCTCCCTAATTAAAGGACACAGTCTCAAAGCATGATCTGGTTTAGTTTCTGGACTGAAGGTACCTGCTTTTTATAAACAGCCCTCCATTAAGTATCATGTCACTCTTTGGAATAAAGGAGATATTCTTTGTTAGGTTTTAAAGGTAGCTCTCAAATCTTAATTTTTATTAGAAATAGGTCTTAATTCTATTAGATAAGCTCTTTTGGGGAAATTGGTATGATAACTTGTAATTATTTCAGCCACTATAACTTTTTATAATTAAAAGTTTGTCTTTTATTAAACCAGCTCAGCTCTTGCCAATAACAATGAATAATCTCTTCAATCTCCTACTGAGTTTCATCTAAGCTTGACATCACTATTAATGACTGAGATTGTCTTTTGATTTTCTTTTCTTGCGTGTTATCAGGAAAGAATCCTATTATGCAATTATCAGGCTGCTTCTGAATTTCAAGGAAAATTTATACAGGGATATCATTATTCCTTGAAGCTTTGAAAACAATTAACTCTAAACGTATTAGTTTCAGGTGACATTTGGGATTTGATATTCTTAGATAACTTTTCAGTGCCCTCTATATTTGGGCCTTTTATGGTTTCTTAGGCTCCCTCCCCCGTTTTCTTGCAAGAAATACCCAATTATCTTATTTATCAAATTTCTTCCTATATAACCCTGACATTCATTAATAATTTTTCTATTTCTCTTATGTATTGGTGAATACTAATTTCTCTTCCCAGTTCTAGAAAGTACAGAGTTCATTTATACTTTCCATTTTTTGATCAAATTTGTGTTGCTTTATCAATATTCGAAGAAAATTAATCACTGACTTTACTTATAAATTGCACTGAAAATTCATTTGCCAGTTTACCAAAAAATCTATTTGATTTCTTTCTTTGTTTGCTTTCACAGCTTTTGTAGAATCTTTTTGTTTTTCATTTTTTTATTTTTTATTTTATTTTTTTTTAATGTTTATTTATTTTTGAGACAGAGAGAGACAGAGCATGAACGGGGGAGGGGCAGAGAGAGGGAGACACAGAATCTGAAACAGGCTCCAGGCTCTGAGCTGTCAGCACAGAGCTTGACTCGGGGCTCGAACTCACAGACTGTAAGATCATGACCTGAGCCGAAGTCGGACGCTTAACCGACTGAGCCACCCAGGCGCCCCTGTAGAATCTTTTTGAAGCACAGTTAAGTTGGTTAATTTTCATGTGTTCCCCCCCCCCCCCATTTAAACAAATGTTTCTGAAAACAGTGCATTTTTGTTTAAGGACTGTTCTCTGGCTGCAGTCCAAAGATTTTAATAGGTAGTATCTTTGTATCATCACTCACTAAAAAAAGGAAAAAAATGGCCTCATATTCCTGAATTCTTCCTAGAATAATTATTATGAATTACATCAAGAGTCTAACAAATGCTTAGAATTTTTTGTTTGTGTTTTGCTTCTCAGTTTTCTTATTTAATTCTATTTTCATTACCTTGTGGTCAGAAAGGTGGTATGGAAACGCTCCTCATCGTTGGAGACGCCCCACTCATAGTCACAGGGTATATGTTATGTTCTCTGTACGAACAGAGTGTCAATATATTTCAGCAACGATGATCGGGACAGATATTTTGGTGCCTCTGCTCTACTGTTCCATGACATAGTAAAAGATCTAAGTTCTTACACTCCTGTGTCCAGTGTCAAGTTTAGCTGGTCAGCAAAGTATAACACATCACACGGCAAGTTTGGAAGATAAAACAGGTAGATCGCTGGGAGAGAGGCGTCTCTGCTTGCACGAATCACATGGGTGGATTCTGTGAGGGTCATGGTATTAAGTAGGCAGACGCATTCCTTTTTTTTTTTAAAGCCCGTTTTGAGATGTGTTGACTGCTCACGTCCATGGACGGGCACAGCATTATTCCAGAGCATTCTGAGCTCAGTAAGGAATGTTGAACTGCCTTTATTAGTTTGTAGCAATTAAACAGATGCATAGGGGATTTTCTGGACTATCTTTATCATGTGTAGTCTAACTCAGAAAGGGCTCTGGGAACTGGTACGAGAAAGATCAAGTAACAGGCAGGGCAAGTGGGTTATCTCGGTGAAGACATTTCTCTTTAAAGGGCTGAGGTGATGGATGACACCCACTCGCCACCATGCCAGCGTTGTCGGAGTGACACTGACACGAGACGATCTGATTAGCAAATGTCTGGAGCTGCAAATTCCCAGCTGACCTCTCCTAAGCTGCCTGTGGTCTCAAGGCGGCGTGCTGTGGTCCGCTGCCCTACAGAGTAGCACCGAGAATTCCTCTAATTTTGATTTGTAAGCGTTTGGAAACTTCGGAAAGGTCAGATGACCGAAGTCCGCTCCCCTGGCAGGCAGAACCCCACACTCGTCCTGTTTGGCTCTGATGCCAATGCACGTGAGGTGTTGGCTCTCTGGGGTTTCCACGTCATGCTTTTTCTCTTTTGTCTGTGGGCACCAACTCCCACCTAGACCCTAACTTCGGCTCACAACCACTCTCTGATGGACAGACCTGAACTGCCGAAGTGGGGGGTTTAAGACTGTCAGAAGCCTTACGCGTTCATTTTCTGGTCAAGAAGACTGAATGCAGCCCCATGCAAATAATCAGGTACTTCTGAGGATTACTGCCGAACATCCGGTGTCGGCCCGTAGTGTGGTATTGTGGTAGTTAAGGGACTTGTCCAAAGGCCCACAGCCCAGCAGCTGAGCTGTGACTGTGACCAGAGTCCCTGGGTGGACACCTTTGTCACTGCTGCACATGCCATTTTGGTTTCTGCACTTCCCGCTCTTAGCCCCTCTCCTTCAAAGATCTGTTTCACAGCAGTGCTTTCATTCTTGAGGAGGTGGAAGGGAACCAAGCAAAGATACAAACGGGGGGTGGCGAGTAGATACACAGATAGGCTGATAAATATTTTACATCTCAAAAATGAGCATAAAATGCAAAAGGGTCTTCAGAGGTCAAAAACGATGCCACGAGTAGGTAGGTATACAGCTCAAGTATCCTGTGCGTTGGGTACCTATCTTCCGGTACTAGCTTTTCTCATTCAGTTATCTCGCCATGTGCTTGATAAATAAAGATAAGATACATAAAACAAGCAGCCTTCCCTTGAGAAACTCATCACCTAGTAAGAAGATACAGACAAGTGAATAAAGCAGAATTCAGCGCGGTAAGTACCGTGCAAATATTTACGCAGCCGAGAATAACGCAGCGGACAGAATAGATGTTCTCATATTCTCCCGGGGGCAGTAAGACAGCACAGCGTGCAAAGAACGGGCCAGAGAAAATGCTGTTACCTGCTGCCTGGGCTGCTCTGGACGGAGGTAAAGACAGCGCTCCTGCCCCTTGGGGCTAGGTCGCATCTAGGTCAGCGTTGGAAGCACAGGAAGTAACTGGGCCGAGGGCCTGGGGTTCTATAACCAACTTCGGGTAATGTCAGGGAACGAAGGCTGCATCGCGGAGCAGACGGGCACTCTGAGGTTTCCGCACGGAATTGAGTACTTTGCAAGGCAGTGAACCCAAGACCCTCACTCCTATTAAGGGAGCAGTAAGAGCCTGTTCAATTTGCAGAAACTTCCTAACAGAGTTTCTCTTTGCTTATCTACTGGAGCTAAACGCCCCTGGTGTCTGAATTAGCCTCCACGAAGCCTTCCCCTTCCCCGTCGCCGCTGGAACTTAGGACCAGAGACACCGATCCCGATCATCTAGAACAGATCCTTCGGCAGGGCCAGCTTGTGCAGAGTGAGGGGCAGGGCAAGCAGCAACTCCCACCTCAGGCAGCACCCTGACCTGGCAGCACACCAGTCGCTTCTGGGAAAGGAACGTGCTTTTGTGTCCCCAAGCCTGGACGTGCGGTGGGGGTAGAGACCAAGCAGGTGAGTGGACGGGGAGAGGGAGAGAAGAGATGGGTTGCTCAGGCGGCTGCAGATTCCCCTGGCCCCCTCCCCCCCGTGGGGGTGGCCACACGTGACCCTCCACCAGGATTTGCAGACAGGCCACCTTCCCGGTCACTTCTACCAGTCACCCCAGGGGCAGCGGTCATCATAGAAGGGCAGCACCAGCAAATGGCACAGGTCACAATCCCGGGTCATGGGAGCAGTTTCAACTTCCAAAATTCCCGTGGGCGTGGCGGCTGGAAAGGCCCTCAGAGATGGGCGTGTCCGCTGTGTCAGGGACATGCTGTTGGAGGAGGAAGACGGGCGGGGCTGGGGCCCGTCACACTGCGTGTACACCAAGCCGCCAGACTCCTCAGGCTGTGCCCATCCCACCGAACCAGGCAGCCGCGGCCTCTGGAGGCCCTTCCTCTCCATCTCCCCTCGTGACGCTCGCAGGGAAGAATCCGGGTCCTACAGACTCACCTCCACATTTCAGGTAGGAAGAGAGGTCAGAGAGGGGAAGTGACTCGTCCCAGATCAGGGCTGGCACCTGATCTGGATGGCGGGTTTGGGATCCTTTGTCCGGTGCTCATTTCACGAAATGGCACGGTCTCCCTGACGAAACGCCCTTAGTCACAGCTCAAGCCTTCCCCTGCGCGTTTTCATCCACAAAGATGTGCAAAGCATCCAAAACGTTTACCCAGACCAATCCGAAAAGCAGACGCGTTCCCTATGTTGCCGCCCCAGGCCCTGGAGGCCCTGAGTCTTTTTACCTTCAAATGCCCGTGCAGCGTCCACGAGGTGGGACCAATCTAAACCCGTGGCCGTGTCCGGGAGGGGCATCAGGCCAGGATCTGCGCACTTGGACTTATCCGATAAGGACCCATCGGAGAACCAGAACTCATCTAAACGGGAACAAAACCAGAGCGTCAGTCGGATGGCAGTGCAGGGCCCGGGCGGCCCCTCCAAGGGGCCAGGGAACTTCTTCCAACAGACCTCCGGCCCCCAGGACAAAAGGAGACAGTGTGGTGCCGTCGCCCCCAAAACACACAGCTGGAGAAACGGAGGTCTGCAGGAAAGCCATGACCTACAGGCTCACTTAGAGGTCGGCCGGCCACGCCCCGGGGTGGGAGGGTTTTAGAATGGATCGATTCTGATGGTACAGTATCGGAATCTCACGGTTTTCTTCCAGGGCAGGGCTTTCCCCGAGGACATCCATCCGAGTCTGACTGTCTGCAGTACGGATTCCTGCTTTCTTCAGGGGTTACTTCCCCCTTTCAAGTGTTGCAAGCTTCTACTGTAAACAAGGTTCGGCATACTCTCTCTCTAGCCTGATTGATGGCTTAAGAAGCTTCCTGAAGAACACGGTTATGTAAGCTGAGCACCGCAAGTTCAAGATGCCCCAAATATCAGCTGGTTATAAAAAGGCAGGAAGACGAACCCTGTCTTCATTGTTCACAGGCAAGGAAGAGAAGGGACAGTACAGTCTCTTTCAGCCTACGCACAAAAATGGGACTGGGGCTGCTCTGCGGACTTAATGAGGTGGCTTGATCCCCGGCAAAACCAGAAACCCCTTGCCGTCCAGCATAGGTTTGCCTTCCTTTGTACACATGGACCTTTTAGGTTTCTTTTTCTTTTCCACCTGTCATCACGGGACTTGAAGTGTTTATGTCATGGATAATACTAGTTGTTAGAACTCACTACGCATCTGAGGACAAATTTTTTTTCTTTTTTGAGAGAGAGAGAGACAGCCTGAGTTGGGGAGGGGCGGACAGACGGGGAGAGACAGAGAGAGACAGAGAGAATCCCAAGCAGGCTACCTGTGCTATTCGAGTGGGAGCCTGATGCAGGGCTCGAACTCACAAACCCTGAGATCACGACCTGAGCTGACATCAAGAGTCAGGCACTTGACTGACTGAGCCACCCCGGCAACCCTGAGGACAGATTTTTCAAAGGCTTAAACCGGACTTTCTTGGACATGTCGTTTCTGAACCTGCCCCAAACGTTGCATGCAGCTGCTTGTGAACACATCTGCCTAATGAGACCAATCAAAATAATGACCACCTGGTTGTCTGAGCCTGCAATTAAGTTAAGTAAGGGGCATAATTAACCCAATGCACCTGTAATTTTTGTTCCCACACCCTTTGGGGTAGCTGTGAAATGCTGGCATCTGGACAGAGAGAGAGCACGGTGGTGTTTGACCTTGAAGGGCACTCACGGTCCTTTTGCCCTCTTGACGCCTTCACATGACCTCTCAGCCCACCCCCACCCGGGGTGGGGTGGCCAATCAAACCCCTCTATTTTCAGCACTACCACGTTTAGCCGCGGGGATATTCCAACGACCCGGTCCCAGCCTCCACCGCGAAGGGAGCCCAGTTGCGGAGCGCTCACAGCTCCCTCCTCTCCTGACCTGGTTCCTCGGGAACCCAGGAAGACAGAGGTGGGCAGAGGCTGGGCTGAAGCCCCCTCGCAGACCTCAGGCCTTTTAGGGTTAAGGTTCAACCCCCGAGGCAGAAAGGTAAGGAAGCCCCTGGATTTTCCATCACTTGCCAATCACTTTGTCTCTCAAACACATTGGCTCTTTGCTTAAAGCAGGCTTTCCAAAGCCAAGTGTGGAGGAATTATTTGACTTGGTGGCAATCATTTTTGTCGCTGATTCGCATGGGACCAGAGTTCTTCAGGAATGAGGTTACGAGTGTGGCAGCGCGGGGAAGGGTGCACCAGGCAGGCTGGAACCTGTGTGCCCCGGGGCGCTCTCCCTCCAACCCCCGCCTCTCCTTCCCTCTTGGGAGAGGAAACACCAGGGACTGGAAAATGATTCAGGTAAGTGAACATCTCGACAGAAAGTACACTCTGATAGTCGTGTTTTACTAACAAATGCCAACCTGAGGATTTTCTCTGCCTTTATAGAGAAACAATCCTTCCCCTGAGCTTCTGGCCCTGGAAAGCCCAGAATCAGGCTCAACACACGCTGCGTGTGCAGTCGCCCTTCTTCCCTGCCGGCACCAGGCAATAGCATCCTTTCTGGCTCTGACAGGAGCCACGTGAAGAGAGAGGCAGAATGCAGGCTGGTTGGGGCACTAGGCGAACGTCCCTGTACCCCCCACCCCGCCCCCACCACTTGTCCCTCCAGCATTTCTGAGCTCAAAAAGCTACCTTCCCCAGACACCCACGGAGCACTGACCATCGGGGGAACCTGACAGTCTTGGGTCAAAGATGAATGCTTTGACTATTCCTGAGTGCCCTAAGATTCCACAATACGTGGCCATCTGTAATTAAGCCAAGGCACAAATCTGAATCCTGGTGGCCAGGAAACCAAAGCTGAGAGTGAGGGAGGGAGGGAGGGAGGGACGGATGACGGAGGGAGTGAGGGGGCCCAGCAGGACTGGTCCACCTGCTCTGTAGGTGTGCTCGCTGCCCTGGACACAAGTCACGCAGAAGCCGCATGCCAAGCCCGTGAGGACTCCAGGATCTGGGAATGTCCCGGGGCGTAAGTTTCAAAACCAGAGGCAAGCCTCGGGCGTGCTAACTTCCTCCAACTTTTATGGAGATGCAGGGGGCAAAAGGAGGGAAATGCGATTTGTGAGATTTCTTTTTTATTACAAGCTAGTATTCCCTCTTCCCCAGGTGTGAATGAAACTTTTGTGTTTATTTGACACCATAGGGCTGTCAAAGATGGTCAGTGGATTAGGAAGGCTTCTTTCCCCCAGGATTTATTGGAGCCTAGTTAGCCATGTATCTATGACGTGTCATCATTTCTCAGCACGCAGGAAGGTCCCAGGGTCACCGACACTCACCTTAAACGGAGAAAGAGCGTCTAAATTCTCCGAATTCTCAAAATGAAAAGCACCTCAATTTCTTTTCAATTGCTTGGAAGATCATATAATTGGCAAAACATAAATTTTATTTATTTATTTTTTTGGTCTGAGATTCCGAATCACCAAAAATCCTTTAGAACGTTCTTGCTGGATGTGAGGTTATCACTACTGCCATCACCTAGATGATGCTTACCCAGCATCTCCTATGTTCCAGGCACCAGCAGGTACTATAGGACCAGGAAGACACAGCTTCTGCCCTTGAGGAGCCCGGTCAGCAAGCAGGTGAATGCTGCTGGTGCTGGTCCAGTGGGGGTTTGGGGAAGGTGCACACCACGGTGGCTGTGACTGGGTTGTTTCCGGAGTCTTACAGATGCGGAAGAAAAGGCACCCCTTGTCTTTGTTATTTCCAAAGCTCGTGTGACGTCAGGAGTGCACCCTGCTCTTTCAGCCAATTCAAAGGAGAAAGTGGCTCGGGGAGTCTGAAAGATGGCTAATGTCTAGGCATGGACGCCTGGCCCCTGCTCTCCGGCCTGGACACTGATGTCATGACTTCCTGTTTGTTTATCCACAACCGGAAGGCACAATGACCATCTGTATCAGGGGTGCCTTTGTTTGTTGTTATAAATGCTGAGGAGTCCTCCTGATGGTCAGACAGCTGAGGTTTGGGCAGTTCCTCTCGAAACACCACTGAATGTTTATTACAGGGGAGACTGGGAACCTTTGAGAAAGACAAAGCAGCGCCCTTGTGGATCAGCCAGACCCCCTGCCTCTGATGGCCCACGGGCACATTCTGCAATGCCAACTGTGGCCAGGGCCATCTTCTGCCTGTAAGCAGCTCTTACCACCTGCACCCCACACACTGGGCCTATGCCTGGGTCTGTAGCATCATGCGGGCGTACTGAATTACCGAGAAAATACTCATTTGACTTATTCTAAACTGCCCCCTTCTTGAAGCTTCAGGGGGCATCCTTTGGGAGGTGCTAGGTCAAAACTCCAGGATTTGGAAACATGCATAAGTCAGTACTCTCTTCTTATCTTCTGAAACTTAAGAACTCTTGTGAGTCTATGCTCATATGAAGATTTCTCCCATTCCTTGGAGAGTTTTGATCTCCATAAAACAAAAAACAAAAAAGAGGGATTCTCACAAAAGACCCCGAATAGCCAAAGCAGTCTTGAAAAAGAAAAACAAAGATGGGGGCATCGCAATTCCAGACTTCAAGTTATAGTACAAAGCTGTACTGATCAAAACAGTATGGTACACACACACACACACACACACACACCCCAATGGAACAGAATAGAAAGCCCAGAAATAAACGTACAACTATATGGTCAATAAATCTTTGACAAAGGAGGCAAAAATGTGTAATGGGAAAAAGTCTCTTCGACAAATGGTGTTGGGAAAACTGGACACTGACATGCCGAAGGAGGAAACTGTATGACCTTCTTACACCATGCACAAAAATAAACTCAAAATGAATTAAGGGCCTAAATGTGAGACTCGAAACCATAAAAATCCTAGAAGAGAGCACGGGCAGTAATATCTCTGCCGTACAACACGGGCAGTAACATCAGCCGTACAACATTTTTCTACACAGGTCTCCTGAGACAAGGGAAACAAAAGGAGAAATAAAGAATCGGGACCACACTGGCACAAACAGCTTCTGCATGGCAAAGGAAACTCAATAAAACAAAAAGACAACCTACCGAATGGAAGAAGATGTTTGCAAATAATATTTCTGATAAAGGATCAGTATCCAAAACCTGCGAAGAACTTACACAATACCAAAAAAAAAAAAAAGAAAAAAAAAAAAAGAAAGAAAGAAAAAAAAGAAAAGAAAACCCAAATAATCCAATTAAAAACTGGGCACAAGACATGAACAGACATTTCTCCAAAGAAGACATAGAGATGGCCAAAGGATACGTGAAAAGATGCTCAACATCACTGATCATCAGGGAAATGCAAATCAAAACCACAATGAGGTATCATCTCACACCTGTCAGAATGGCTAATATCAAAAAGAAATAAATGCTGGCGAGGATGTGGAGAAAAAGGAGCCCTCCTGCACTGCCGGTGGGAATGCAAACTGGTGAAGCCATGGTGGGAAACAGTGTGGAGGTGCCTCAAAAAGTTAAAAATAAAATCTCCATATGATCCAGTATTTACCTGAAGAATACAAAAACACTAATTCGAAGGGATACATGCACTCCGATGTTTACAGCAGCATTATTTACAACAGCCAAGGTACGGAAGCAGCCCTACACTGAATGAAGCCAGGTGCCCAACTGGTCAAGGAGGAAACAGATACTGGGCACATTTATCAATATCATTGGTTATCTGGCCTGTGAATCATGCATCCAAATGGCCATTCCCCATTTTTTTCTATGTGGGCCACAAAAGAAATTTTGTTCTGGAATCCAATAATAATGAAAACAAAGACCCTAAATGCAACACAGAAGCATTTCAGAAACAGTTTCAATTGCTTCATCAGGCCGTATTTTTACGCCTCCAAGTTGAAGACCTAATGATCTAGCACGTTTCAGGGACTTCACAGGAAATCTACATGAATCGTGACATGAATCACATCCAAAATGTGTTTGTGAGGGACTGGTCTCACAAGGTTGAATCAAGATCTTGATCTCCAGAGAAGAAAGAGTCTGAGACAGGTTCAAATGTGGGACAGGTACTAGCTAAAAATAGCTGAACGAGAAGCCTGTGACTATAATAATAATTACCCGTGGAAAAGCTCCAGCAACATTTGCTGTAAAGAGACAAACTTGCTGACCAGTCTCCATTAGTGACAGATTCTCTCTGTGAGGATCCCGTGGTGGGGACGCTCCAGTTTTAAAGCTTACCCGAAGCACATGCACGCCTTCTGAGTTTCTGCCTACCTCTTTCTACGTGGCTTCTAGAAGCTCGACAGAATGAACCTCCCCTCCAAGCTTTCACATGAAGCTAAGTCTCTGGGACTAAGAGAAAACAACTGGACAACCTCAATTCGTCCTCATTCCTCTCTTCAGACATCCGTTGTTCCGGTTCTGAACTATTCTCAGAGAGTGGGCTCTTCTTACAGAGGTTCTGCCGAGCGACCAGAAACCACAGAAAGTGAAGAATGACAAAAATCTGTGGATTCAAAAGGAACGACCACACAGGTTCAGTGCGGGCGTCAGACACGTTAGCACAAATTACTTCCAGCTCCCTTATCCACATCGTGTCATTTCACTCACGGAACCGACAGAACCTTTTCTGAGTAGTTTCTACAGGAAACTGAAGTCGCGTTGCCAAATCAGGTTTCAACAGAGAAGAGCCAGCGGCAAGGACCACGCTCACTGCTTTTCCCAGAGAAACGACCAGTGAAGACAGGTAAGGCAGTTTTGCACTTGAATCGTGAACAACTAATGTACCCTGCCTGTTTCCTACTTGCGCCTTTATACTTTGCAAATACTAAAAAAGGATGCATTTCTTCAGTAGGTGGACAGAGAGAGAAGCTGTGGTACGTCCAGACAATGGAATATTATCTAGTGCTGAAGAGAAAGAAACTGTCAAGCCGTGCAAAGACACGGAGTTCTCCTGAAAAAGCTACATACTGTATGATTCTAAGTATATGACATTTTGGAAAAGACAAAACAAGGGAGACGGTGAAAAGATCAGTGGTTGGCATACTGCAGTGGTGGGTACATGTCATCTGACACTGTCCAGACCCACAGCATGTATGGCATGGAGACTGAATCCTAATGTAAGCAAACGATGGACTCTGGTTCATGACGATGTATCAATGCAGGTGCACGGATTGTAGCAAATGTACCCTGGGTGAGAGACGTTGATCGCCAGGGAGGCTGTGCATGTGTGGGGGCAGGGGTATCTGGGAACTCCCTGTGCCTTCTGCTAAATTTTGCTGTGAACCTAGAACTGCTCTTAAAAAAAAAAAAATTTTTTTTTCATTAAAAAAAAAAAGTTAAAAAAAAAAGTATCTTTCACAATGGAAGCAGTGAAGGGTGAATATAAGAATTACATCGACGCACAGGCCACAGATTTCATGACCACACATCAAGCATTAGAAATGAAAGAAATAACATCTGCGAGAAAACAGTCTTACTGATTTTACGCACGCTTTCAAGAGGACGTTAAATTTACCTATTTACAAAAAAGGAAAAACATTTAGAGAAATATTAGGTTATTAGAATATGTCTGACCTTTCATAGGGTTATCAAGAAGGAGTTTAAAGGTTTCTTCAATTTAGGCAAATTGACTCATTATAGCAGGCAGGATATTATGTTACTTAAAGAAATAGATTAAGGATTTTATGAGACAAGGTTCATTTCCAATTATGTTCAACATTAGAAGAAGCACTATTAGAACTTTTATTTCATTTAGCCTGAGATTTCCACACATATTATGAAGTTCAAATTGGTTCTAAAGATAATGCTTTTTATGAAATAAAAAAAAAAACGGATAATGGATGTAGTTCTGATTAAATCCTTAATCATCCTGTACACTAGAAATTAAATTCTGAAAAAGGAAACAAAGCCAGAGTAAAAAAAAATTAGCACCCTTAAACGCTGACACCACGTAAAAGTCAAAGATTTTAAGATCTGAAGGAAAATCGTGTAGAAATTACCCAGTGTGTGACCCGTAAACTGGAGTAAACCGGACACAGAGTGCATGAATGATGAACACAGGGTCATTCCACCACCCACAGGGAAAGTCAGGTTGAAGACCCACGGCTCCCGTGCCCATCTCCCACCTTGCCCATCCCCTGGTGTTCAATGTCAGGGACGGAGGGAAACCAAACCTTCCTCCTTGCTTGCTGCCCAATGGAAAATCTACCTCCCGTGCCACTTTTGCCTTTATAAAATCAGGTCTTAGGTATTTTTTTTCTTATACACACACATACATCTTTTATTTATATAGTCATGACTCGATAAAAAATGTTGAATATGGGCTTTTCAATATTCTTCAACACTCGCGGCACTGCTTAACTTCTAAAAAGTATCCACTCTGATGCCTGTATCACATTGAAAAATTTTTTAAAAAAAAAAGGAAAGAAAAGCAGACGCACCAAATAATATGTGTCTTAAAAAAGAAACCTAACCCCTCCCAAATCTCTACGGGGGCACAACCCGAAGGGCCCCCGCGTACGGAAGTTCAGCCCCCGCACACTTACTTCTCAGGCTCCCCAAGCTGGGTGCGGGGTGGGTGCGGGGGGGCAGCGTGCTGTGGTAGGGTGGGGTGGTGCTGAACAGAATGTCGTTGGGCAGGGCTTGGTCAAGTATTGAGCTTCGCGAACTGCCAAAGGAAGACCCCCTCCGATTGCTGCAGATGCTCTCATCCGAGAGGGTGCGGTAGAGCGAGCGTCTTGGAGACAGGTTCCCATAGAACGAAAACTAGGGTGGGGGGGAGAAGGGGGAAGACAGACACAAAAGAGTTGAAAGCATGGAATTTCTCTGACTAAATCCAGCAATACAAGTACCACCGTGATAGCATCTGAGTTCTCCCTAGGCAGGCAGGCAGGCATCAACCATTAGCTCAGGAATGCTAAACCAGGCACGTGGGTCATCTAGGCAAACACACCAGGGCTCTGGTGCTGTTACTGGATTTGAATATTTTCCTCCTTTGACATTCTGTGAACTACTATCATGAATTAGACAAGGGCAGCTTTATTAATTCTGAAATGTTAAATGGAACCTCCATAACCTTATAACACCGCCAGGTCCTGGAAATCTAGAAGGTTGCCATTTCGGGCACAGTTACGCAAAAGCACACATAGCGTGGGCTTGATTTTAATTTGAAATGACTACGTTTTAATATCAGGCAATTTCTGTATCAATCCACTGCAATGTGAGGTTCAATCTCATCCAAAAAAATAAAATAAAATAAAACCAATTTTGAACACTGAGGCTCTCTAGGCCACACAAGCAGGTTCAAGAAGCAGTGGTTATCAGTCCAGTAAAATCTTGTCTACTTAAAAGTGATCACCCACAGAGGTCTACTATAATTGTTGAAAATGGAGTTATGATAATCGATTATTACCGGATTTAAGGGAACCACTGAAATTATTGTGTTAACTCGCAGACAGGGTCGGGAGAATTCTTACTCAAGAAGCAGTAGTCAAAATACTCAAAAAAATTAAATCAGATCTGACTTTCCAACTTCGTCTTCTGCATACCGAACCACATTCCTTTTATATAAACAATAGTAAAAGCCAGAATGTTTGCATCAAACAAACACAGAAATGGCTATTTACATTTGTGAGTGCAGCGAGAAAGCTAAACATATTTCTATTGTATGCGTTCCTTCCATTCTGTCTGGTCTGTCCAACTGGAATGTGTGTTGACTACAAAGTTAAATTTACACCATGAAAGGAAGGTGATTCGTCTTAGAAGGGGGGGGGGGAACCCCACGTCAAGGAGAGAAGTTCATTTCTATGAAAAGAACAGCTATCTGCCCCTTTTTACAAGTCTGCACCCAAGCTTATACAGTACCGTATATATGATTTGATACAAGTTTAGGAAAAAAAAAAAAAAAAGAGGCTCATTATGATCGAGTTCTTCTGGGATTCCCTCTTCACACACACCAGCAGGTTCTTCAGAACATGATTACAGGCGCATTAGATTAAAGCAGCTTTCAGGTAGTATCTAATTAGAGTGTTATTCTAAGAACACAATTAGGTTAATTGCAGTATTGTTTTATTATAGAGAAGACAGGAGCACACAGACTTGGTGTTTACCCTGAGCCCAGTCAACATGGCGATGCCTCATATGTATATTTATATATATATGTTTTTCTTTTCATTTGGACGAGAGAGAGCACTGGATGAGAAGGGAGAAGATCTGACTTCCATTCCTGACTCTGACACCCTACATTTATATGAACTTCTCACTTCACCACGTAGGGACCCAGGCACTTGCAAAAAGAGGAGACTGAGCTAAATGACCGGCAGGTTCTTTCGAATCCTTTCTGTTATGTAACCAAGTGGTTTAAGAGACCGTAATAACAGCGAAGCTACAACTTGTTAACAAGAAGTGATCGAACGTTAGCAGGGACTACTACGTGACGAATGAAGGTGTGCCACCGAACGTGAGGTTGGCTTGGAAGACGGACACATGGCCTTCCCTTGGGACTGACGGCGTGCTGCATGCTCCGTCATATTTACAGTGCCCGGCTTGGAGCAGAGGACAGATTTCTGTAACAAGTCAGGTAGTATGGATTTCATAGCTACTGCCTCTGATCACCTAGAATGTACCGGTGCTAAGAGGCTGCGCCTGTGTTATTTCTTCTCTCTGGTACACGTTTCACGGTCTCCTTTTTTCGGAGGACGACCCTGGGCCGGGAGGTCAAGTCACTTGCACAGAGTCACGCGGCTGCTTGTCACCGGAGCTGGGATTTTCGGCCAGGCCTGCCTGCCCCTTGTCCTCTCCATCCACGCTAGAAAGTTGCCCTTCCTCACCTCCCCCGGGCTTGCCCTGCTGATAGAAAAACCCCCTGAAAACGGTCAGCCATGCACAGAGTACCAGGTAGAGTCATGACAGAGAACGCACGAGGCGGGACTCTGGAAACTTCCGAGCCTCTTTCGACTTTTCTTCGGTATTTCTGGTAACTGCAAAGCCTCATGAAAGTCGCTAACCTTTCTTCTCCCCTCCTCCACTAACGGACTGTCAGGAAGCATCAGTTTCAGAAAATCTTCTTTGGACAGAACATGTTGAGTTTCTGCAACAGCATCCCCCACCACGGTCTGGTGCTGTGTTGCCGTGGACAGGATCTCCATCTCACCATACAGCCTGTTGCACAGAAACAAAGCAGAGGGGAAGTTAAGAGGAGGGAGGGGTCAGCCCATTTGTAAAACGCGTGTAGCCCGAAGGATTAAAATCTGCCGATTCCACCACCACCTACTTATACGCGCGATTCTTAATTATGGAGTCAGGTCACCGCCGCGTTTGCTCCAGACCCCCGTGTCATTTTACACTTGTGAAATGAGCTCAGCTCTAAAGGTAGATTTCTGAATAATTCAGAATCAAGTCAGGTCCCTGAAGCCCCGGATGGGGAAAAAAAATATAGCCTTTTTTTTTTTCTTAAGGCCGTGCTTTTTCTTTTCCCAATCTGTCAGAAAACACACTTTCAATAATTCATCAGAGATTATCATATGTCCTTTGCAGGAACACCACCTTGGGTTTCTCAGAAAACTCGAGAGAACCCTCCTCTCGCAGGTAGACAACCGCGCTGCCCCATCTCACCCGGGTGACACAGAGAGAGGCACCCGAGGGAGCCTGAAATTTAAGAGTAATCGATTCAGGCGTGTGCCAAGCACGTTTTATTATTGGCAATTCCGCAAAGCCGTTTGGATAAATAAGGCAGCTGTGTCCCTTAATTATCAGGATATAAAAATGTATTTACGAACAACAAAAGACTGTCTAGCGGAATTACTGTTTTCAGCTCTTTTCCAGGGAGAAAACCAGGGACTCGATTTTTAAAAGTTTACTCTGGAAATTCAATCCGAGGAAGCAAACACTCTGGAGGACGCAGTGAATCATCAGTGGCTGTACTGTCAGCAGTGAACGGTCCTTGCCACATGACCTGAGATGCAACGTTCTAGGAATCCATGGCCCAGGGCCACAGGGCGACAGACCTGTCTGTTATTGTCATGTGTCACTGAGATGACTCTATTTGAGAGGCGAGGCCATCTTGTCACAGTCCGACAGCTCACTGGGAAATTACCAGAGTAAGGAACTCACGCGGACGTGCTCAAAATTAACAGCGATTATCTGGAAGTCTCTCTGGCTTTCGCTTTGTTGCTGAGGTAGGTCAGGTTGGGTCAAGGAGGGTTCCACAATGTGATGTTAAAGAGGTAACTGGAAACTTCAGAGTTTTATCTTTTGTGTACAACGGGACATTGACGTTCTCTAATCCTTTGTGGCACAAACGCACCGGACTTGGCCCGTTTCAAAGCATCTTTCGGCGATAAGGTGGGATGCTGTTTCTGTCGTCTGCAGGTGTTCTAGATTCATCGCTTCCACATTACAGCGTGTTCCCTTGTTTTAGGAGCACTCGACTTAGCTGGACAAGTCCTGGGGTGCCTGCCGCCCCCCACCCCAAACACACACACAGGACGGGCACGACACAGCACGCAGAGATCCGGCCTGAGGCCCGGGTTCAAATCCCAGCATTAGCCTCGTGTGATGCGGGGAAGTAAAGCTTTGTCGCCCACATGCCCAGACCTCCTCCTCACGATGCTCCTGACTCTGCCCTTCTTTTACTGAGAGTCTGTGCCTTCAAACCTGTGTGTTCAAATGCACAAACTCTGGGGGGGCTCGGGAGAGCAAAATGTCCAAATGGGCACCTGTCATCCTTCCCTGACTCTTGCAGAGAGCCCTCAAACAGTGCTTTCACACAGAACTCAGAAGGCTCCGGATGAATTTGTGTAAGGCGCTCAGGAGACGTATCAATAGGCAGAAATACCAACATTATCATTCGAAATCTGCATTTATGGGGGCGCCTGGCTGGCTCAGTCCGTAGAGCAGGTGACTCTTGATCTTAGGGTTGTGAGTTCAAACCTCACGCCGGGTACGGAGCCTACTTAAAAAAAAAAAAGAAAAAGGAAAGAGAAATCTGCATTTGTGGGCACAAAGTGTGGCTGTCACTATTGAATTCCTTTCTTAACACCTCATTTGCAATTATTGACATGATGGGTTTTTGTGTGTTTTTTTTTTTTTTTTTAACAAAAAGACTCCATGTTCAATTTCAACCCTAAAATGATTTTTAGTTTAGAGAGCAGTAGCAGGCTCTCCATATTTAAAAAGCGGGATCATTTTTTTCCGGGAAAAAAGTGGTGCCAGTTCATCAACCAAGCTGAAGACGTAAAAGAGCTTTGTGGAAATCAGGGCAGCCCCCCCCGCGCGCCCTCCACACGTGACAATGCTGCAGACACAATGGCTTCACAGTTTAGTGCATGGGAGTTTCTTTCTTCTTAAGGCTGTCCTTTTATTTTTTTTATTTTTAAAAAATGCTTATTGATTTTGAGTGAGAGAGAGAGAGAGAGAGGGCATTCAAGTGAGATGAGTGGGGGAGGGGCAGAGAGCGAGGGAAAGAGAGAGACTCCCAAGCAGGCTCCGTGCGGTCAACCTAGAGCCTGATGCGGGGCTCGATCTCCCAAACTGCAAGATCATGACCCGAGCTGAAATCCAGAGTCGGATGCTCAACTGACTAAGCCACCCAGGCTCCCATGGCTGTCCTTTTAAAAATAAGGAAACAGGCGTGCCTGAGCGGCTCAGTTGGTTCAGCGTCCGACTTCGGCTCAGGTCATGATCTTGCAGGTGTGGGTTCGAGCCCCGCGTCGGGCTCTGAGCGGACAGCTCGGAGCCAGGAGCCTGCTTCGGATTCTGTGTCTCCCTCTCTCCCTGCCCCTCTCCCGCTCATGCTCTGTCTCTCTTTCTCTCTCTCAAAAATAAATAAAAAAACATTCAAAAAAATTTTTAAAAATAAAATAAAAAAAACGCAAACAACGAAAATAGCTCTGACCATCCTTGTTTTGCGTTCTTGACATGGGATTTCTTTAACTTGTCTCTTCAGAGAGACATCAGAGCTTCCACAGGTGTTATAAAACGGATTATCGGCATCTTTTTACTCTTTTTCAAGAGGCACCTCACGTCCCTCCCTACCTGACCCCACAAAACCAAACAACTGGAAGGGAAATCAAAGTCATGTTAAAATTGGGTAGAATACTTTCTCTCTGATGGTGTCACACAAGTTTAAGAAACACTCAGGGACACTGGGGGGGATTCAAATAGCCCTTGAACTTGTTTATTTACAGACTCTATCCTCACACCGTCAACAGCCCATGACCGTGACTTTTCTTTTGCAGGCAGTTTTCTGGACAGAAGACCACAGAACAGGGATTTCTCTCACTTTTCAAACATGAAACTCAAGGAAAGAGAAGACTTTGAAAGAGAAACGTAAATGCCAACATTTAAGAAGATATACAAGGATGTTTCTAGGTTATTCCTTCTTAGAAAATATATTTCTGTCGAGGGGAAAAATGCATCCGCTTAGTCCGTCCCCAAAAGGTGTGTAAGGTTGGGTAGAGAAGAGCCACTGGCCACCTTACCCCTGACACTCAGTCACTTCGGGTTCCTCGGGCGGCGGGCTGCCCTCCGATTTCTTCCAGCCGATGACATACTTGCTCACTGCCCCCTGCCTGTGGTAGGGCTTGGACGCGGACCCGGGGACCTGTTGGGCGCTGCTGTGGGACACGATGTAGACTTTGGACGTATCCAGAGACCCACTATTTTTGGAACAGTGAGCGGAAGGGCTTCCTGAATGGTGTGAACCGCTGAGGAGAAGAGCAGACAAATGCTGCGATACAACCAGATTTCATCAGTGCCAGCACGCTGCTGGACTCAGCCGCCCCCCCACCCCCCGCCCCGCCTCACTGTGCTCCCCCCCTCCCCCCGGAACAAAATCGGGCCAAGCAGGCAGACGGGGCGGTCCTTCCACCGTGGGCCTGGTTGGGAGTGCCTGATTTTCCCAGCGCCGACGATGCTCACGTGCACACGGTAGGCCTGTGGCTGGAAGGATGTTAAAAACAATCAGAGGAAAATCAGATATAAACATAAGCAACATACTTAAAACCGATGCGCCGAAAGAGAGGAAACCCAAAAGAACGTGCTCAACGTCAAGTGCTGCCGGGAAAATGGTGACGCAAACCACGACAAGTACGCGGCACGCGCCCCGTGCTGGCAGGAACGGGAGTGGCTGGTAAGGAGTGCCCGCCTGCCTCGCGCAGGCGTGAGAAGTGAGGCAGACGGTTTGGAAACCAGTCTGGGCACGACCCGTAAAGGTGTGCACCTGTGTGGCGCACGACCCAGCAATTCCGCTCCTGAGCGTGCGCCCTGGATAAACCCCTGCACATGTGCAACAGGTACCCATGGCGATAGGCGGACTGATCGTCACAGGTCCCCGATTCCCCCCACCTGGATCATCAGTAGCGAAACGGACGGCCAGTCGATGAACAAGAATGGATAAAGGGAAGACTCTGTGAACAAATGAACTGAGGTTGCCAACACTTTGGGTGAACCTCACAGACGTCACGTAGAAAAAGCAGCAAGCCACAAAGAATACGTCGCACGGTTCCATGTTTTTTTTTTTAATTTTTTTTAACGTTTATTTATTTTTGAGACAGAGAGAGACAGAGCATGAACGGGGGAGAGGCAGAGAGAGAGGGAGACACAGAATCGGAAGCAGACTCCAGGCTCTGAGCTGTCAACCCAGAGCCCGACGCGGGGCTCGAACTCACGGACTGTGAGATCGTGACCTGAGCCGAAGTCGGACGCTTAACCGACTGAGCCCCACAGGCGCTCCCGGTTCCATGTTTAAATAAAGTTTACAAACAGGCAAACGGGACAAAGTTGCTCAGGAACGCAGGTATTCAGTTTGGAAAACAGTGAGGAGAGGCGAGGGGAGGGGGACAAGGAAAGCGGGCTAGAGGCTCCCTCCAGGGAGAAGAGAAGGGCATGGGAGTGGGTTCTGACACCGCAAGGCCAACTCGGCATCTGGTGGTCGTATGCACGTTTGCTGCGCGATCACGTGACCCAACAACAAACTAGGACTGAAATGATGGAATCCCTAAATCGCAACAAAAATTGTTTGAAGTCAGCAGTTGAGCTACTAAGGCCAGAGGGACTCCCCGCTGACAGTATAACCCGCCCACAGAAATAGAAAAGCCTACAGATCTTTTTTAATTCAGGAAGAACTGACAACAGAAATTTTCGTGACAAATGACAAACTGCAGTGATAGTGCCAGAATTCAGAAAGCAAGGAGGGCTTCACTTTCGGGAAAGTTGACACGCCAGGGCCCTCTGAGGACCCCGGGGCCGGGCTGGCTGTGTCTTCATGCTACCTTCCCGGTGAGACCCGGGGAGGCTTTCTGAACCTCAGTTTTCTCATCTGTGAAAGGGGCTGTAACAGGGCCTCCCCTCAAAGGACTGCTCCAAAGACCATGTTAATATTAGCGAAGCACTTACAACAATACATGCCACAGAGTAGGCATTACAGGAAGGTCAGTTTTTGTTAGTGATGCACGCAAACGAGTTGTCCATAAGTAGGAGTACTTGCTATTCAAAGAGTTTACCGTAGGGCTCCCTGGGTGGCAGGCTTTCTGGTAGGATGAAATATTAACCTTATTCCGAAACCCGATGAGCGCTACCTTTCGGAAAACCCTGTGTATAGAGTTAAGTATCCTACAAGGTAGGAAGTAAAAGAAAAAAATCAAAATGAGGAATGGTTATTAAAATGGGCTTTTTATAAACGTTCAAAAGGAAAGAGGGTAACAAAATAAACCAACTCACTTTGGAGGGTTTACATGTTGGAGGCACTGTGGTATATGAAAAATTAAAAACCAAACAAAACAGGGGCGCCTGGGTGACTCAGTCAGTTAAGCGTCTGACTTCGGCTCAGGTCATGATCTCGTGGGTCACGAGCTCGAGCCCCGCGTCGGGCTCTGTGCCGACAGCTCAGAGCCTGGAGCCTGCTTCAGATTCTGTGTCCCCCTCTCTCTGTCTGCCCCCCCGACCCGTGCTTGCACTCTCTCTCTCTCAAAAATAAATGAACATTTAAAAAAACACAAATAAAATGCCTCATTTACTACTATGAAGTAACTTAGCTACGGGGGGTGGGTCTGGTGTTCCTTAGTGTGGCTCAAAACTCCTTCAATCTGGGCTCTAAATCGTGGACTCTGGGGGAAGATGTGTCACTGCCTTCCCATTCCCCGAGCTCCCCAAGGAAGAAGCAAGGAGCACTGAGAAAGGGAGCTTTGACCTCTTTCCATTTACCGGGTATACACCCGGGGATACACTCCCAACATATGGGGTCTGTAGATGGAGGCCTGGAGATTTCCACCTAAGCTGCGAATTTTGAGAAACTTCAGATCGACCGATAAGGTATACAAATAGTAGAAACACATCCCTATATCCTTCACCTACATTCACTGTTACTATCTTGCTACATATATCCCTCTCTGAACCATTTGAGAATTGGTGGCAAACTCTCTATCATACTCCTATATTTTAGAAAATTTTGTTAATGTTTACTTTTGAAGGAGAGAGAGACAGAGTGTAAGTGGAGGAGGGGCAGAGAGAGAGAGAGAGAGAGAGACAGAATCCGAAGCAGGCTCCAGGCTCTGAGCTGTCAGCGTAGAGACCAACGCGGGGCTCGAACTCACGACCCGTGAGATCACGACCTGAGCCGAAGTCAGACGCTTAACTGACTGAGCCACCCAGGCACCCCACCAATATAAAATATTTAAACACTAAACTCTAAGAGCAAATTCACCAAATCGATTTGATGAGCAACATGGCAAATATCTATGCTTAGCAGCAGTGACATCATTATCAAAGTTTTCTCTGAAATGGGTAAATATTCTAGAATGTTGGCAGTAAGCTTTTCATGAATCCTTGCCTTCTAGACTAAAGTTCTTATTTTAGAGTTTCATCCGCCAGATTCCCATCACTGCTACTAAGACAAGGGTATGAATAATGATATACAAGGGATGCTATGAGCCATTCTGCAGGAGAATCCAGAACATGAAATTATTATTATTTTTTTGCAGTTGACTTATTTCACTTTGCAGAACCTTGGTTGGGCTGATACAAATCCTGCTTTGTGTTCTGAGCTCTTACCTAAGCGCCTTCCCCTGGCAGAAAAAAACGGGTTTGCTGAACCAAAGGTCTGAGCAGCAGAGAAAGCAGGCTGCAACCCCTGGGGTCCCATCTTAGATGACCTCTGCACACCCCTCCCCCCACCTGTTTTTGCCCTGCGCCACGGAAGCTTGTCTTAAAGAGTTTGAAGTCCTCTGTCTCCCTCCGCACAGTCCTGCGATCCTACCACACACACAACTCTGTGCTTCTTTCCTCCCGGACGTCTGCTGGCAAGTTAAGTGTGTGAGCGCTGGCGGGGGGGAGGGTGTGGCGGTCGTGCAAAAAAGCAGAACTAGAGTACTAAGTGCGTGCCACGCACTGATCGGGCCTCCTGAAACTGGGAACTGGGAGCAGCCGAACGCAGGTGCGCCCTACTTCTCTAGCAGAAATCCCCAGTGGGTTTATGAACTCAATCGGTAAGGGGTTACCCAGCCCTCCTCGTCTCCCACGTATTCCAAGGCCTACCCTGTGCAAAGCAGTGTAGCGGGTGCTGTGGATACCAAGTGGACGAGGCGGGCCAAGTGCCTTCTGGCCTCCAAACAGGACGCTCCAGTGAGGGGAGGCAGAGCTAAGTTCTTATGCGGGGGGATGCATAATAGGCCCAAACCATTTCAGCTCTGGGTGAGGGCTAAAAAGAAAGTAAAACACGGGATGGGGTACAGAGGGCATGGGGGCCGGGCTGTGATCTTCGCCAGGCACTCAGCCCTGGTGTCAGCCCCTGCCCAGGTTTATTCTGCTCTTTCTCCTACGTGGGCTGCTCCCAGTCGTAGCCCAGACCGCCGGGCACTGGGCCTCAGCTCCCAGCCCAAAGAGAACCAGAGGAGAAAGTAGGGGGCTGGTGATTTCATCACCACAGACACACAGGCCCTTTAGGGTTTGCAGAATCGGACAGAGACCTTACTGAGCAAAATTCCTTTTCCTTCCACCCTCAGAGACTTTAAATCTCATTTTAAATATTCGAAACGTGCAATATCAGGGCGCCTGGGTGACTCCCGTCAGTTAAGCGTCCCACTGGCTCAGGTCAGGACCTCACAGTTCTGAGTTCGAGCCCCGCGTCGGGCTCTGTGCTGACGGCTCAGAGCCTGCAGCCTGCTTTGGATTCTGTGTCTCCCTGTCTCTCTCTCTCGCTCTCTCAAAAATAAACATTAAAATAAATAAGGAAGTGCAAAATATTGATGTATTTAACACAGAATTCAAAAACAAAATATGTATTTCACATGTACATAAAATAACACTTAAAATTTTTAAATATTTTGAATATTTTAAAACCGTCAAAATATTTTAAATCTGATTTTCTCTAGTTCCTCTGCACAGGTCGGAGGACAGACAGGAGGAAGTATTCAAGAGATTCAATTTGCTGACTAAATTTCCTACTGAGCAAAAGCCTACAGTGTAGGTTGAAACGTGGCCTCAGAGTCACCGTCAGCGAAGGACCTCGAGAAAAACCCAGCCAGGTGGGAACGGCTCCTAGTCCCTCAACATATATCATTTCCACAACAGCTGTGGACGCACTCAGTTTAAAGAGGTAGAAAAAAAGGCAAATCCATCAGAAATTCAATCTTGGCACTCTCATATACTTTCTAATAGCCTAACCCACTAAATTAACGGATGGTTCGGGTATTCAGCAAAATCTCCTTCAAATCCTGTAAATATCCCTACCTCTATTTACAAATGAAGGTGCTCTGAGAAGCAGGTTCCACAGAAATTTTCCTTAATAGTACGACACGGTTCCATCTGCGATGCCAATTACATTTGTCTAACAAGGTATCGCGAAGTCAGCCGTGTCACAAGTCTCGTCAGCTCTGAACGAGACATTAGAAGCGGGTGGAATCCCGAGATGATTTCTGTAAGTATGGCCGATTTTCAACTGTCCCTGAAATTAGGATAGGAATAATGCAGGTAACCGAAGTCACTGCTAATACTCCTATATTATTTATTTATTCCTAAACATATTTTAAGTCAAATTAGTAAAGAGAACTGGTAAACAGTGGTAAGAATGTCTATCTTGAAAACAATCTCCGCATCCTACGCTCCATCTGCCTCCGTAGAAGACGGGAGTATGGGGTGGATGGACAGTTAGAGGACTCCCCTGCCTGGCATCCGCCCCCTTCTACTGGTGTAACAATACCCCGATTTCTTCCGGGGAAGCAGCTGTCTTCACCACCCCTCAGCCGCCTCCTGCCTCAGACAATGGTGCCCCCTACCAGGGTGGTGAAAGCCAAGGGAGTGTGAGGAGATACTTGGGGGTGGGGGTGGGGGGGGGAGAGTTTCTGCTGAAACTAGACAAGAACCACACTTTCTTCCTGTGGACAAAAGAGCGTGAGCTCGGGGGGCCTACAGGCGACACGGCCAAATTCAGCCAAGAGGATCCCCCCACCATGATTTCGGGGCCTATCACGTCAAGCCTAATGATGGGGGCAGTCCAGTCTTGGGTGGTTATCAAGCGAGCTGCAGCAGCACCTTGACGGTTCTGGACTTTTCTGTTACATGAGCCACAATACTGCCTTTGTTGTGTGAACCAATTAGTAGGGGGGGGGGGTCTTCTTTGACTTGTAACATAAACGCCCTCGAGTGACACACGCGGTAAGTAAGACACCGAGGAAGGTGTTAGCCACAGGACAATAAACGCGGGACCGCAGCAGTGAGTATGTGCGCACACGCGCAAGTTTGACGTAAAGAATTTTCCACGACTTCCGGGGGAGACAGCCGAGATGCTCTGCACGCTGGCACTGAGAACGTGACCACGGCTACTCCTGTTTGTGCCCACTGACTGCGTGTGGGGCTGTCCAACGTGGCTCCCAGCTGAGACTCCGTGAGGTCCCCATCCCCTGGCGGTGGCTGTGTGACAAAGGGAGAAGGGCTGGCGGGAGACTGGGGGGAGGGGGAGGGCAGCAGTGGCCTTGAGAAAGGCTCTGGGGGCAAGTCCCACAGTAGCTGGGAGCCGGGTTAGGAAGCCTCACAGGCAAGAGGGAAATGAGGGTAGCCGGTGTGGTTAAAGTCTGTCCACAGCCACCTCTGAACAAATGGATTTCTCCATCTAGTCTCTGAAGGCAGAAATCACAGACTAGATGGGTTTTTGAAATGTACAGACATACGTCTCTCACACACACACGCACGCACACACACACACACACACAGGAGTTTGAAACCACTCGTAACCGTGTGTTAAACATCTACACCTCAGAATAGCATCCTGTTAAATGCAGCTAGTCTTCGTTTTAAAAAACCGAACCAATCATCTGAACGAACTTTCGGACCTCGGGTCCCCCCTTGCGGTAAAGGGGACTCCGGGACACAGCTCAGCGGGCACGGCCTCCATCTAAGGGAGCTGCGCACGGCCCCCCGAATTACCGTGCGCTGCAGCCTGAGGGCCGCCTCGCTTGCCGCCGCTTCTCCTAAAAGCTTAGGAACAAGCCGAACTGGGAGAGAGGTCAGTGCCTACGGGAGCGAGCAACCGCGCTGTGCAGCCTTCTCTCCGATTCAAAGAGAAGGGTAGCGACACCTCCACGCGAGTGACTTCCCGGGGTGCGCATTGCACGGTCGGACCTGAGACGTGAGCCCTTCCTCTGAAGTCACACGGCCGGGCACGCAGGGGGCCGGCCCACGCCCTTCCCATCCCGGGGCCCCTCCCCGCCCCCAGCAGGACCGGGCGGGCCCCCGCCGGTGCCGGCCAGTGGTGCAGGGGCACTGACCTGGAGTGAGACGAGATCTCGCTGAGGTCGCCCACGCTGCCGTCGGCCGCGCTGCCGGCCGGCGCGTAGCCGTGCACCGCGTACATCTTGGCCGCCTCGCCGTCAGGCCCCGGGAGGTCGGCCGGGTCGCCCCACTGTTCGGCGCGGCTGTGGATCACGGCCCTGCCGCCCGCCAGGTGCACGGGGCCCAGGACGGCGGCCGGCATGCAGGGGGCCGTGTCGATGCCACTGTCCGTGGAGGCCCCTTTGATGTAGGTGAGCCCCAGCAGCTCTGGGTCCATCAGGTCCCCGGACCCAAAGTGCTTGTCGTCGCTGTTGCTGGACGTGTTGCTGGACAGCGTGTTGCTGCTGGAGTGACTGGAGCAACTTTTGTCTCCAATCTGGAGAAGAGAGAGAAACGGAGGGGCGTCAGACAGACCCCAGACTCTGCTTCCTTGTGAAACTTCTTCTCGCCCAGACTCACAGAGCTACAGGCCAGAGGATCCCCCCGGGACCCTTTTGACGCGCCCCGCCACGTGAGATGATGAATGGCAGAACTCACTTTTATGGGTTTTTGTTTTTGCTTTTGTTTTTTTAGAATTCACTTTTATTTATTTTTTTTTATTTAAAAAAAAATTTTTTTTTTAATCTTTATTATTTATTTTTGAGAGAGAGAGAGAGATAGAGTCTGAGCAGGGGAGGAGCAGAGAGAAAGGGAGACACAGAATCCGAAGCAGGCTCCAGGCTGGTAGCACCGAGCCCGATGTGGAGCTTGAACCCACGAACCGTGAGATCGTGACCCGAGCCGAAGTCGGGTGCTTAACCGACTGAACCACCCAGGCACCCCTAGAATTCACTTTTAAAAACTCTCCTGGTTTTATGCACAAGTCCCAGACTCCTAATCCGGCTCATAACTCATCTTAAGTTACATGGGAATCTCCTCAAGCCTTTGTTCGATTCTTCGTGCGTGAAGCATGAAAGTGTTGCCGCGGTGTCACCAACCGGAAAATAATCAACAAACGTTACACAAACCGGGGAGGCGCATGGCAAATTAGCACAAAGAGGGGAGCAGTCTTTTACCAAGAAAGCTCTCCTGTGACAAATTGCAGTGCCAGCCCCGGGTTCGGGCACAAGACCCGGGTTTGAATCACAGCGGTGGGATGGTGTCCAGTCACCTAGCCCCTCCCTGTGCTCACAATACTGAGCTCCGATGATTAATGCGCGGGCCCAGTGAGATAATGCACGGCCGCACGCTGCCACCGCGAAGCGCAATCTAATACAAGTGACTTCTCTGAGGGAGCCGGAGTCACCGTATGCCCCCGGTGCTAATGAGAAGGGGCTCTCCTTGCAGTCTCTGCAAGACACAAGGCAAAGAGAGCATCTGACTCAGGGAATCATACCGACTGGCTTCTCTTCAGAGCCTGGGAAAACGGACAAGGCCTGAAGCGGGAGCCAAGGGCTGGGATCATGAGGCCAAGTCATGTCCTGATCTACCTTAAAGTGGTTTGGCGGCCAAGTCATGCCCTGATCTACCTTAAAGTGGTTTGGCCTTTTCTCCTTCCTGCCGTCCTTCAGATCCTTAAGCACACCCCCCTGACCTTTTTAGCGCACACTGCCGTTCTCACGTCTACTCCTACCCCTGCCTTCCTAAAGGGGTCTTACACCACCGTCAGAGATTTGTCAAGGTGGAATTCAACGGCTACTGTGAGGCTGGCTCAAGACAAGGCCCTGACATCGCTAAGGGAAGGACGGTCCCATGGGTTCCCCGGGCACTCGGCTGTAGAGCTCACCAGTGACTCCTGAACAAAGAGGGAGAAAGCAGCTCAGGTCAGGAAATGATAAAATTTCTTCACCTGCGAGCTCTCAAAACTAAGCTAGTTTCAAATGTTGGCTTTTTTTGGCCAACGGCCAACAGGTCACGTTTTCGCATGTGACAGGAAGTTCTGCCTCACTGAGCTACGGCCGCCTGAATGGAACGGCATGTGCTAATGCATGGAACGGCATGTGCCAATGCCCGGGAGCCCATGCCGGGCGCTCTGGAGCACTACCTGTCAGTCCTCGCTGCTGACCGCTAGTCAGTGGCCACGAGTAGTACCGTGAATCATTACGCGGCCAGCTATGGGCAGGGTATGCTGCTTTGCACTTTCTGGCACCGCCCACAAGGGCGTAAACCGTTGACCATAAAAACAGGACTGTGGTTTAGTAACCGCGATGCCGGATGTCACGGATCGGAAGGCTGGAGGACATAGTCTTGGCTTTGCCAGTAATTTCCCGTGTGGCCTTTCTCTGAGGTTCTTTAGAAATCAACGAGGGAAAAGAAAATGTAACTTATGTATAGATTTGTCTTCACCTCGCCTCCAAGAGACCTGGGAGGTAGACGACCTGCCACCGAGTCCCCGGATTCTCACGCGACGTGTGCGGAGATGCATGAGGCCGGCCACGTGAGAGGGGCGTTTACGGACGAAGGACTTACGTGGGAAAGCTTGTTGGGGGAGTCTTTGCAACTTGAATCTTTCTGCAGGGCTCTTTCCTTATAGGAACTCAGGACTTTGGAGGGTGGGCCATGCCATTTGGTTTCTATCGCATAAAGAGAGAAGAAGAGGAGAATATCTGGTTTTTAGTGTTAACGAGACAGCAAAGCCACACAGAAGCCGAACAGAATGGTGTGGAGACAACGAGCGGGACTGTGGTTCTAGACCCTTCTGGTCTCCCCAACGCATACACCCCCAGGGTGGGCGGGACCACCACCAGAAGGTCAATGTTCCGTTGCCACAGGCACCACAAGCACAACCACCCAGGACGAGGTGCCCCGTGGCGTCGGAAGACCCCTCCGACCACACGGGCTTGCTCCCACGACAGTGCTCACCCAGTGGGCGGAGCCAACGGACGAACGAACAAGTAAACAAGCGACAGGAGGAAGGAGGGAAGGGGGTTGAAGAGCACGGAGGAAGGCCAGTTTACCAGCCGGCTTTCTCATTTACCCAGATGCCTGCTTCCTTCCAGCACCTCCTCCCGCTCCCTGGCTCCTTCACACTCCAAAGGGCCCGCGCCCTGGTGCTCGAGCAGCAGGGGAGACTGGCACCTGCAAAGACCACAGAGCTGAGTGGCCGGCCGGCCGGGCATCCGCGGACACATCCCCTGGGGGTGCTGCTCCGGAATGGGGGCGCGGGGGGAGCCCTCGGCAGAAGTCGTGTGCCGGCCCGGCCCTGCCAGGAGTGCTTCAAGCGGCTGTAATCGGGGACCCTGTGGTGTCACTGCCGGCTCAACAGAGGCGCCTGGATGACAGCCATTTACAGACACGAAAGGGCTGCCCATGCCAGGAGGTGGGAGGGCTGGCCAGGGTCAGAAAACCTGTCCCCAGTAAGCCAAGGAGGAGCTCACTGCTTCTGTTTCGTTTTGTTCCGCTTTCCTTCCTGCTGAGAATACATGGAACCGATACTTCTTTATATTAATGTTTTTAAGGACAAGAAAGTAAGACTGTTTCACTCTAGACTACATCTCTGGACTCTGTGGTATGAAAACCCCAAAGAGGGCAACATAATTCTACAAAAGAAATGAAGGACGGGAAACTTCTTCCTGTTACAAAACGATTCTTACTTACAGAATCTGGTTACAAACATCGACTGCTAAGCCTAAACCAAAGGGATCCAGGGAGAGACATTTCCCTCTGCTTCTGTGAGAGCAGTAACGAAGTTGCTGTTCCCCCAGCAAGACCCTTCTCGACCCTTCTCTGCCCTGGCGGTTCTCTCCTCTCCAGACTCAACTGCAAAACAGTACGTGGCATGGGGCGCCTGGGTGGCTCAGTCGGTCGAGCGCCCGACGTCGGCTCAGGTCGTGATCTCACGGCTCGTGGGTTCGAGCCCCGTGTCAGGCTCTGTGCTGACAGCTCAGAGCCTGGAGCCTGCTTCGGATTCTGTGCCTCCCTCTCTCTCTGCCCCTAACCCACTCGCATTCTGTCTCTCTCTCTCTCTTAAAAATAAATAAACATTAAAAAAATAAAATAAATAAAACAAAAAAAGCCAGTATGTGCAAAAAGATGCTGTCAGGAACACCACCCTCACCCTTTTCGTCCCTGACTTTGCTGGATGTTTCTCCTGGGTTTCTGTATCTGTCAGTTCAGCAGACCTCGGGCATCCTTGGGCTCGACCTGACCTGCCAGCTCTTGGACACCACACACACACACACACACACACACACACACACGGACCGGGGACGGTCCTCAGCTGCGTGTGTGAGCAGCACCCCCCCCCTCCCCCCCCCCCCCCCCGCTGTTCTCAAACAGGAGGCAGGAAAAGACGGCAAAGCGCTCTACCTGCCTTCTCTGATGTCAGGCTGCGCTTCAGAGAAAAAGCACTTCCAAGAGAGGCTGTGAATTTGCTCCTCGTCAGCAACTTAAGTGAGGGGAAAACTCCCGAGGGCCACTGCCTAGAGAGTCCCCTAACCCTTCATTTTCAAAAAGACTTTCCTTATTAAGACGAAAAAACACACAGGCTCAGAATATGGATGAATGAGCTCGGCGTACATAGACATGACGAGCTGTTTGGCCTGGACGAGTGACTTATGACAAGCCTGCCTGGCTTTTTTATACCCCCCCAAGTGGCCTCACGTACAGCAGGCACTCAGTACACGCTTCAGTGAGTTACTGACCAGGTCCCGCCCAGGGGCCAGCAAGGAGGTAAGACTGAGCAGTACCCGTCATATGTCGCCTGAGGTCTCCAGGGTCCGCTGCCACCAGGCCCGGGGTCGCTGGAGGAGGACTGGTTGCTGGGCGAACTTCTGGAACAGGAACTAGAATTATTAACGGGGCACCAAGGAGCCTGCACAGCGGCCAACGTGGCAACCGGGCCCAGTTTGTTTTACAAATAAACTCATCTTACGATGACAGAGAAAAGGAAGAAATTCGCATCGCAGCGTGAAACAGAATAAACCACGGGCAAATACACCAGGAATGGGGGGGGGGGGCCCAGAGACATTAGGTGGCCATTTATCACAGGAAGGAGATGTGGCAGGAATAAGCCTTCACCATCTGAAGGCTTAAAGTGCAGAGAATGATTCAGGTGAAATATGGAAGGACAGCACACGAACCCCCAAGAATACAGAATTTTGAAAACATTACTACCACCTGTTCTGTAAAGCTTCATGCAAGGCACGTTGGGGTCCTATATTTGCAATCTATGCGGAGGGAAAACCCTAAATTGGTCAAAACCGTTTATTTTCATACATCTGTTGAATGCAATCCTATTTATTTCAGATACACAAAAATAAGTATGACCCTTGAGAACTCACTTGATAAAGATGTGCTTGCCAGGTTTCCGTTTTGTTGCTACAACTCTCCAGGTTTTTTCCCTATAATTTGCTACATTCTGCATTAAAAAGGGAGGCTCTGGAGACCCCGTCCCTCCCACATGCTGCCCTTTTACCTGGGCTACCCACGTGCACTTCTTTGAATATGGCGAGTTTATAAACTCAGCAGACATCCGAGCGAGGAGGCCCAGAGCCAAGATAATTTAATGCCAAATTAAAGGCACATCGTTCCTGCATTCAACCTATAAAGAATAAACTGGGGAAAGACCTCATGTTTTAATTACTTGTCATTAATACCTGTATAGGCTTACTACGTGCCAGGAATGGTTCTAAGCGGTTTGCACGTATTGACTGATTCAATCCTCATAATGCCCTGAAGAGGTCCTCTCTTATTACTAGGTTTATTTTTCAGATGAGGAAATCGGAGTGGGGAGAGGGTGAGCAGCCCGGCTCAGCATCCTTGTTTCCAGCGCTCTGATACCAGAGCCCCACCAGCCACTCTGCACAAACTACGGCCTCTCCATGGCCCATAAGTTACGAGAAAACGAAAACTAAAGCAGGAGAAATCAACTGCTTTAACCACAAAAAGCCAAATTTACCATTTTGTTCCCTTAAAACTACCTAACGCGAATTATGCACCTAAAAATTCTCACCAGCTTCTAAAGCCAACTTTTAAACAAGCGCATTCTGTCATTGAAAAATTAACTTGAAGTTTAACTCAACTTGCTTAAAATAAGAGGAACAAAGCGAAGATGTGCTAATGACCTTGGGACCTCTTAAAATACTACACTTAAAATACTACATTAGGAAGATGGGATTCAGTCCCCGAGTCTGCAGTTTTACTTATACTTAAAACTGCCTGCGCTCATCTAGAGGCTCCTGGGAATGCCTTCTCAGTTATCGTGCCTCGGAAGGTTTTAGGGAGCAAGGTGACCAGGAGGACCAGGACGGAGAGAAAGTCGCCGCCCTGGTGGACGCATCCAGAACAGAACCTGCGTGCCACCGGCACCAGGGCTGGGGGAGGGGCGGGGACAGATCCCAGGCACCACCCCATCCGGGGCCCGCCCTGCCGCCTGCCTGGCCTGCTTGTTCAGAACAGGCCAACCCAGAACCCATCGAGCCAAAGCCGAAGTGCCTCCCTGTAACGTCAAGTTCCAGCCCCAGGGTTTGATAAGCGCCGTCCCTGGGGAAAGGGCATCGGCATTACCTCGTGCCATCCGGCAGCTTCCGGTCGAAGGAGGTGCTCCGGGGAATGGCAGCCTGGGCCTGCTGTAGCAGCTGCTGGCACTGCAGGCGGTCGGGCGTGCCGGGCACCGGGGACGCCCTGGACAGCGGCTGCAGGGCAGGCGTGGGCACGCGGTGCCACGTGGTGT